>NW_027150581.1:600000-1062500 GCF_001643675.1 Monocercomonoides exilis
AGTTGGTCTCTCAAATAAAACTTTTTTTTCTTATTTCCAAATTCCAAATGTCATTTTGGGCTTGGCGAATTTTATTCGATTCTTTCTTCATATTTGTTTGTTCTGCATTCGTATCATTTTGAAACAATTGCTCTTTTCTTTTGCTCTTCTTATCTTTTTTGATTGTGAAATTCTTTCATCTTCAACAGTTCAACGAGTCATTTTAATAAGAAAATTAAAAAGAAGGCAAGTGAAAAATAGATAACATTGTTAAGGTGTGCAAACATTTGTTCTCCTTGTTTCAGTCAGAATTGTTGAAGCCAAATGAGAAAAATATTTTCGTTCAAGAATCGTTTTATTTGTCCGTTTCTATTTTCTCATAAAAAGAATTTCTTTTGTTTCTTAGAAGTGATTGCAATTCCAATCTCAGAGTGCATTTGCTTCAAATAGAAAAAAGACAAAGGAAAATATCATCATAATGAATTTCTGTTGGTTTGATCAATCAGAAACAAAAGGTTTTCCATTCTTTCCTCGTTCAGTGGAGCTCTGCTGTCTCGTTGAACTTTTATTGCAAAAACAATTGTATTAAAAAACAAAGCAATTTGTGTTGAAGTTGCACTTGCTTCTTGAAAGAAAATAAATGATGTTTGAATTTTTCGTTTATTTTGTTGAGAAAAGAATGAATATGAACATGTTATTCACTGAACATGATAAGCAGAAAGGATTTTCGAGCTATTGATAAGTCTATCGATAAGTTCAAAAAGATGACATTAAAAGAACATTTTTCAGGTTTGTTCATGATTCTGTGATTTGAAGCCCAATTCTGTTTATTTTATTATTATTTTCGAAGAATTTCTTCATGAGCTGGGACGTTGCGATGAGAATGCACAAAGACAGAAAATCCTTGAAATGAATGAAATAATTGACGAAATGGAGGAAGAAGAATTCAAATCTGTCTTCACAAAAGAAATGTTCAATAAAATGGACGAAATGATTAAAGAAGGGGAAGTGAAAATTGAAAATGCTTTTTATTTGCTGAAACACCTTGGATATTGCATCTTTTTGAAAGATATGTGGGCTTTTGGTTTTTGGTATTCTTCATTGAACAAAAGATTCGAGAAAATGATAATTGACGAATGTGAGAAGAAAGAAGAAAAAAATGATAGACTGCTGGTTGATCTTTGTGAATGCTATGCTTCCTTTAGATCCAACTTCTCAAAGGAATGGATATCAATCATTGTGCCTTGCCTTCTGAAAGCTGCATCGAGGAAAGAGGAGAGCAAAGAAGTCCAGAAAGACGTGGAAATGGCATTGTTGGCCTTGTGTAATACTAAATATTATGTATGAGCACTTCTATTTCCTTTTTGAAGTTATTGAATTTTTTCATTTTTTTATAAGCTTATCGAACAAGAACTTTACGTAAATGAGATCAAAGAAATCATCAAATATCATCAAGAACATCACAATCTAACACAACTTGCGTATCAATATGCTTGGGAGTTTTTGATCAACAGATTATTCTGCGACACATCTTTGGAAGATGTTGTTGTGAATGAACTGCATTTTTCCAGAGAAGCAGCAAGAGAATTAGAAGAGCTGACAAGACGTGTGGAATGGAAGAGAAAAAAAGAAGAAAGAAGAAAAGAAACGAAAGAAGAGCTTGCGATAACAAGATGGCTCGACTTATTATGTTGTAATTTTCTCTATCGTCTGTTGATGAATGAAGAATATTCTGGGATTATCCAAAGCATTGCACTGTTATTCAGAGCATCAAGGGATAATTACAGCAAATTTGGCTACAGTTGCTTTGATCTTTTCGAGAGAATGGCAATTTTCAGAGGATTGAAAGTTGAAGACTTGTTAAAAGGTGGAGCAATTGATGCAGTTTTGGAAGAGATACAGCGGCCAACGTTGAATGACAAGATGGTATATAACTGCTTGGAATTTTTTATGAATGTTTCACAGAGATTGAAAGAAAAGAAGAAAGATGAAATGGAAGAAGAGAAAAGAAAGAAGATAAAAAGGAAGATATTTGAAAGGATGGAAGAAGAAGGATACGAAGATATTATCGAAAGCTTTTATGAAAGATTTGAATTTTTCAACAGACAATATTATCGAAAACTATCGTTGAACATTTCTGATTATTTAATAAGTGTTTAGGGAAACAAAATACATTGCACCCTAAAAAACAAAATTTTCACTTTTTTCATTTTATCACAAAAAATCATGTGAATATTTTTTATTGTTTATTTTTCCCAATTTCAAAAAAGAAAAATATATTCGATTGACGGTTCAATGCTCTCTTTTCTTCATCAAAAGCCTTTTCCAAATGATTTATCCATTCATCAATTTCATGAAAAAATAAAGAACATTTATTTGTTCATTCATCAACTTGAAAAGTCTCTTTTCTGATCCTTTGAGGAGTTAATAATCCTTCAGATTCTTCCCTGGCTTTTCCTTGTTTCATATGATCTCATTGAGACTGAAGATGAGAAATTAAAACCCTGCAGACAAAAAAGGAGTTTCAAAGACGAATGCAAATGGAAAGATGAAGATGCTTTCTTTTTGACCAGTGGAGAGTTGATTGCATTTTCTCATCCAAAAATGTCCTCTTTCTCTTTCCCATTTTCTCGTTCTGTTTCGTCTTCCAATGCGCCTTGGCAAGCAGTCATTAAGAATATAGCATTCACGGTCAATTCCATCTGAGAAAGAGAAAAGAAGACTTCACAAAGAATGAATAAGTGGAATTAGAAGTAATAAAATAGAAATGATCAAGATGTTGAAGAAATATGTTGAAGGATTTGAAGAAAAAGAAGTAGAGAAGAAGAAAATAGAGAAGAAGAAGAAGAGCAGTTGGTTTCCCTTGTTGTGAAGTTGACTCAAGAAAGTGGAAGATGACTGTGCTTTTTCTGCAATCAGCCTCCAATCAGTGAAATGATGTTTGCAAGGGAAAGAATTTGACAGAAGATGAATTTCCAAAATGTTCCCTTTCATGCCAGGTGAAGATGTTATTATGGGTGCTTTTTGGCTTTTCTTGACTCGCAAACTGGCTTCAGCTGGAATAACAAGCGAAAAAAGAAAATTCCTCTCCAGAAAGTTCATTGTGAAGTCTCAGAAACAAGCAGGCCAAGAATGGATCACTTCAAGCTCCAAAGGAGAAAACAGCTTTTCCTTCCTCTTCTTCTATCCTTTTTAATTTGATTTTATTTGTTTTTGTTTGAAAGTGAACTTCAGACAAATCCTGCTTTCATGCGCGTTCACTTGCCTTTGCCTGTGTTGTCTGAAAGAAACAGAATATCTGTTTGTCTGAGCAGTGAGTTGTCATCTTTGAAGAAATAATTATCAAAGGGAATTGGGAAGAGGAAGAGAAAGAGGAACACATGAGATTATGAACATTGATGTGATGTTGCATCCAAAGTGAAGCTGTGAAAGATTCTTCAAAAATTCAGTGAGATTTGCTGAAATGCAATGGAAAGTGCCGTGTCACAAGCAAACAAACAGAAGAAAAAGAAGATCGATTGATTGCTGAAATGAAGATAGATGCTATGTGAATGTGTGAATGAATGAAGGAGAGGGTGTGAGTGAAGTCGAAGTGGAAGATGAAAATGGCAAGAGTAAATGAAATGAATGAAGAATGAACAATTTTTGTGGAATATTCTTTGTGTCAAGCAAAATATGTGATTTCAGAACAAAATCTTTTCTCTTCTTTTCTCTTCTCCACTTTTCTCATTATCTTTTTTCTGCTAATTTTCTGTCTTCTGCCTCTTCTGAACCTCATTTTCAATTCTATTCCGTTTCATTCCGCTCTTCCACAGCTTTTCTGAGAGCATGACAGAAGGAATGGAATCAAAAAGAGCATTTGCTTTACAGACGCACATGAAGGAATTCTGCATTTGAAGTTAAATTATCGTCTCCAATTATCTCTTTAACAAAAAACAATAGCAATCCGGTTATGCAATCTTCGTATCCTTCTTCTTCCATCTTTTCAAATAATTCAATTTTTGCTGCCTTTCTTTTCGCTTCTTCCGTTTCATCACCAGTCTTTCCTTTCAACATTTCACAAATCCTTTTAAAGAATTCAAAATAATCGTAAGCATGTTCATCTTTAAATGTTGTTTGCCTTATTTCCTCCAAAAATACATCAACAACTCCGCCTTTCAACAAATCACCAATTCGTGTATCTCTATTTTCCGCAAATATTCTCAAAGAATAAATGCACCAGTGGCTGATTTCTTCATTGTTCTCCTTTGCCATTCGAAGCAGTTGAATAATGCTGCTGATAAGCTCAACATTTCTTTCGTTCCACAATTTGTGGGAGGATAAAAATGTGTAAAATAATCGGAGTCATTTCACAAAACAAAATGGTCTTTTGTTTCTTCTTCTTTTCTCGACCAATTCACATTTCTTGTCAGCTCTTCCAGTTCTCTTGCTGCCTCTCTCGCAAAATGCAGTTCTTCAGCAATTGCGCCATTCAAACAACGATCTCTGAATAATCTTTGAATCAAAAACTCCCAAGCTGATTGATACGCCAGATGGATTAGATTGTAATTCTCCTGATGATATTTGATGATTTCTTTGATTTTATCCAGAAACAATTTTTTCCTCACTTTCTATTTAAAAAAACAAGAATAATAGCAATAAACAAAAATAAATGCAATTCATTCAATCAATTAATTCATTAATAAAGTTCACCTCAAATTTCCCAATGTTGCTCAAAGCTAACAAAGCTAATTCAGTTTCTTTTTGAACTTCATCATTTTCCTCTTTATTCAACGCAACTTTCAGAAGATAAGGCACACAAAACGATATCGACTCGGATGAAAGCTTATTGAAAAGAAAGACATTGCATTCGCAAAGATCAACAAGAAGCTTTTCATCCTTATCTTCTTCCTTTTTCTTTTCTTCATCGGAAATCATCTTTTCGAATCTTTTGCTCAACGAAGTTTTTCTGAATTCAGAAATCCCCATATTTTTCAACATTTTGCAATATCCAATGTGCTTCATCAGCAAAATAGACTTTTCCATCGCCAAATTCTTTTCTTCGATCATTTTGTTCGCTTTATTGAGCATTTCTATCGTGAATATGGATTCAAACTCTTTTCTGCCCATTTTCTCAACTATTCTCCTTATTTCCTCGATTTTCTGTTTCTGTTCATCCTCATCGCAATCTTCCAACTCAGAAAACTCCTCTTCAAAAATCACAAAAATATTCTAATCATTGAAAATTTTATCAGAGAAAAAAAAACCACAAACTTGAAAACTTTTCTGTTAGCTCTGATATGAATTCTTCAATATCATCACCATCAAATTCGTTTTCCCTTTTTTCTTCATTATTATCAACGAAGTTAAAATTATTTTTTTACATGTCTTTCTCATCCTCAAAGTTAAATATTGGAATTATTTTGCTCATCAGATAATCTGGGCATTCAAAAAATATCACCAATTTCACAAACAAGATAATCGATTGATTCAAACATATTTGTTTTTCAAACAAGCTCTGGGTTCACAATTTCAAATCAAATAGATTTTCTTGGTTAATATTTTTTGCTTATAGGGAAAAACTTGCGTGAGCCTTCTCTGTTCCTTTGCTTGAGAAATTAAGCAATTCTTTTTTCTTTGAAGTGATCAATCCCATTATTTAAATTTCAAGTTTTGGATGTTATTTGTGGACAAATTCTGAGGAAGGAACAATAGATTTTTCGGCAAAAGTCACCTTTGGTTGGCCTAATTTTTTTACTTTTTTTTTTTTTTTTTTTTTTTTTTTTTTTTTTTTTTTTTTTTTTTTCGAATGAAGTGCATTGTTAATTAATAAAAAGTGTTCATATGTGATATTTTAGGTGAATTGAAGTGCGGAAATGTGTTTATAAATAAAAAAATAATGGATATTTTTTTAAATTTATGGGATGTGATCATTATTTTTTTTGTTTGATCGAAAATTCAAAAGAATCGAAAAGAAGTTCATAAGCTATTAAAGACATTTCTGAACAAAACAATGCTTGGCAATGGATGTTTGGAACAATACTGAAAGGAAAATCCCCTTTTTGCAGGAGACACAGAATTCCAATGAATTTTATCGGAGAGAATACAGGGAAGAAGTGTTGGAGATGCAAAAAATAAAGGGCGAAACGTTCATTATTTCATGGAAGTCAGTTTAAAAAAATGCACATCAAAATTGAAAAAGTGCTGTTGATTATTCTCTTTTTTTGGATTGGAATGACCATCAAACATGGAAGTCTTCTACTCAGTATTCACAGGCACTCAGTCGGTTTTTGGTACAGTGCATGTGGATATGCTTGCAAACAATACCTAATATACTAGCCTATTCAACTTGGAGGTGAAAGCAAGACAGTGAAAATAGATGAATGCTTTTTACGTCGAAGAAAATATCGAAGAGGAAGATACAAGAGGAAACAATGGATTTTTGGAGTAATCGAAAGAAGATAGTGTCTGCAAGTTTGGAAAAAAATGCTATGGATCTTCAAAGATTGTTCAAGAAGTTCTTTGTTACCTATTATAAAACAGCACATATTGCCTGGAACCACTGTAATGAGTGATTCTTGGAGAGCATATGCAACATTGGCAAAAGAAGGCTATTCAGTCAAAACCGGGGATGATCTCATCGAAAACATTCACATTCGTTTTCAGTCACATTCTTCCATGCACCGACATTTTTGGTCAATTTTTCATTCATTTTCCATCGCATGTTATCACAGGGCTGAAAATATATAATCACATTTTTTATTATTATGATGTGTGAAATTTTCAATGAAAATTCGATTTTTTGATCAAAGATTTCAATATTTTGATTTTTCAAAATTTTATTTAAATAAGTCTAAATAACATAATAAAACATTAAAACAATTTTTTTTTATTGAAAAATGTGTTTTTGTGAAGAATTTTCAAAAATTAAAAAATCTACCTAAAATTAATAATTTCAAAATTTTCTTTTTATTTTTTTTTTGTGTTTAGGATCATCATGCATAATCACAATTCGATATTGTCACAAAAAGAAGTGCAAAAACCGATGTGATTTTATCCGGTTTTGACTATAAATACATTTGGGTGATTCTTTTTAAAATCATATTATTCCATTCAAAAATTCCAAATAGAAAACTTCATTTTAATATCAACAAAAGAACACTGAAAAATGAAAAGGCTTATTGAAAACATCTTCATAA
The DNA here is from genome assembly GCF_001643675.1 of Monocercomonoides exilis. NCBI lineage: Eukaryota > Preaxostyla > Oxymonadida > Polymastigidae > Monocercomonoides > Monocercomonoides exilis. The sequence goes on from NW_027150581.1 coordinate 607,158, forward strand.
ACATTTGAGCAATAATTTTTTTATTTGAATAATGATGGTATTCTTGACTTTTGGAAGAAAATAAAATGGTCAAAGTCGAAAAACATTTAATCATTCAACTCACTTAAAAAAGTTATGATTTTGGAAATAATCACAAATTTGTTTTATTTTCTTTCTTTCTTTCTATCTTTCTTTTTTTGAAAAAACAATTTTCCAATCAAGTTTCCACTTTTCATGTCAAAAAAAATTATTGAAATATTTATTTTGTGTCAAATGCAGGTGAAAATGAAAATTGAATATTTTCATTAGATTCTCTTTCCAATTCATCAGAAATTTGATGAAAATATTCAATTTTCATTTCCATCTGAATATAAAACAAGAGGAACATTTAGAATTATTTGTACCATTTAATTTTTTTGTTGTTCTTTTTTGTGATTTTTTTTATTCTTTTCCAGACGAACTAACGTATTATTGCAAGCATCTGCATCAAAAGATATGGGGCATATTTTTTGCATTTATAGAAAATTCAACGATTTGTTCCTAACTTTTTCTGCAATCAAATAATTGTAATTCTGACATTCTCACGCAAAATCAAACATAGAAGTATTGATATGTTGAGAAAAATCTTCAAAGCGCAATTTGGAACAAAATTCACAAAGCAAAATAGTTCGTCCCATATTGAAATAGAATCACAAACATGTCAGAGAAAAAGCTTTCTTGAAGGAATAATTTCATTTTCAAGTCAAACAAACTCGTTTTTCTTATTGTTAAAGGTTAAGAAATACACAAACTACCGGTTTTTCCACAAACTACTTCTTTATTAACCAAGGGAAAATAAATCTCCCTCAAATTTCTGAATGAAATTCAAAAAAATAAAAATAAAAATAAAAAATGTTAAGTTATCATTTACAACAGATGCTAAATTAACTGGATAAATATGAAAAACTTAAAAATAAAACAAAACTTATAAAAATTTATGAACATTTAAAACATTAAACAACAATACTTCGATTTATGAAAAAATCGTATTGAATACACAAATAATCTCTCTATACAGTTATTAAAAATAAAATGTTATATAAAAACTCTTCATAGATAAGTCTACAAAGGCAGTCTTTTTTTTTTCTATCCCCACAGCATTTCAAACTCTTTCAACAGCATCCACTCACGTGGGTCTCCCCCATACGCTTTCCTCACAATTAGTATCTTCTTCTCCCTATCGTACTCAAACGATGATGCCCTTTGGTCGTTGAAATGGATCTTGCTCGGCTCCTCTGCCACACCCAGAATCCTGATCTCCTCCAGCACGTGCATCGAGTTGTACCCAACTTCCGTCACTGACACAGACAGCCTTCCGCCTTTCTTGCCACGGCCCCTCTGCGTAACTTGGAACCTCACCGCAGACTTCTTGCAGTCCCCGTTCTCATCAACACTCTCACCGTCATCCACAGAGATATATCCAAAGGCACACTCGTTGTAATCCAGCGCTGCAATAACTGTGAATGGAGCATCTTTCATATTCATCAGCCGCCGAGCCACGTAGTTCTGCTTTGTGAATATCGCCCCGCCCCGAATATGAACTGGAATTGTGTTCAGATCTGCTGGCAGATCCACTTCAACACCGTTCAGCTCTCTAAATTCATTGCTTTCATTCGAGCTCTCCTCCTCTTCATTCGCCTCGACGCTCTTGTCTTCTGCCCCTGACCAGTAATCATACCACCTCGCCCTCGGGAAGTAGCAGCCTGTGGCCTTCTTTGCTCCTGGCTCAAGCACTGGGGAGACTAGAAGCGCACTGCCCAGCATCGCCTGGCTGTCGATTTTCAGGCAATTTGAGTCTCCTGGAAATTCCATTGAAAGCGAGCGAATGATTGGCACACCTTCGTCATGCGATTGATGCATTAGTGTGTAGAAATAGCTCTGGATCTTCTGCCTTTCTTGAAGGAACCTGCGGTTGTATGACGTGTACGGCTCTCCAAACGCGTACATCTCCTGCGAAATAGAATCATCAGAGCGGTGGTTTCTAAAGAACGGGTACAGAAAAGCTGCAGCCTCAGTCCAGCGGGTCAGCAGTTCCGCATTTGTGTCCCCGTTGAAGCCACCCACGTCGCAGCCAGTGAATGGCATGCCAAACAAGCCCGACGAAAGGATCCCGCTGATCGAGTCCCTCAGATCCTCCCACTTCGCTTCATTTTCACCAAGCCACAAAAAGTTGTTCTTCCCACTTCCTGCAAAACTCGCCCTGGACAAAACAAATGGACGTTTGTTGCTGTTGACAGCTTTCAGTCCTTCGATTGTGTGGATGTTCTCCATGTGCGCATACAGTGAGTGCGTCAGATAGTACGGCCCTGCAGCAGTGACAGCGTCAGACTGAACGCCGTGATGATCCAGTTCCCCTGGCGTCCAGGCATATTTAGTCTTTCCTCCATCTTCATCGCACTCGCCATTGCAGAAGTTGGAGATCTCATTCATGTCGTTCCAGATCCCATCCAAATTCAGTTCCTTCACAAACTTTGAGATGCGACTCGCCCACCAGCTCCCGCCGCCTGTCGAAAAGAAGTCTGGGAAGATCGTTCGTCCTGGCCACACTTCGCCAATGTAAGGCTGAGAAGTTCTATTTCTCAAATAGTATCCAGATGAGGCCAGACTTTCATAAGGTTCGTATCCTGACTCAATCTTCACTCCAGGATTTACAATCGCAACATATCGAATTCTTTTCTTTTCTTTAATGTCAGAAATAAATCGAGCAAACTGAGCTTTGGGGTAATTAACAGGATCTGTTGTAAAAAGCTTCTTTCCATCCATATAATCAATATCCGCCCACATTACATCCAATGGTAAGTTATATTTATCGTAATTTTCCACAACATTTCGCACATCATCAATTGATTTATAGCCCCAAGCACACTGATGAAATCCAGTTGCCCACTGAGGTACAAGAGCTGGCTTTCCAATTACGTCTGTGTATTGCTTAATCACATCTTTTTGGGTTGGACCCAAAAAAATGTAAAAATCTAGCATTTCGCCTGCCATTGCACGATATGTTATCCAACCATCTTGTAATTCAACTTGCATTGGTGCACTGTTGCAGAAGAAAATTCCGTGAGCCTTTCCGTTTGGACGAACTTCAACATGAAACGGATGAGATCCATAAAGATTTTGATCATCTGGAGGTGTTCCTCTATCTTGGTTGTGTATCGTATAGTTAAACGGATGTTTCAGAGCATATCTGCTTCTTCGACTTCCCAATCCGTATATGACTGAATTTTTTCCTGTAGTTGTTGTTAAAGAAATAAATTCTTTTTCTAATATAAGCGGGTGATCAAAACGTAGTGTTTGAGTATCAAAAATAACATCTCCAGTATCTTTTCGCTTGATAATTATTCCTCCTTTATCTATAAATTCAAACACATAATTTGTTTGAGAAGCAGCTTTTGTAACTTCTGAAATCTGCAATACATTTGGGATATTCATATATTTTTTTGAACGATCATAAAAACGTATGTGAATACGATCTTTAGTTTGACAATATATGTCAAAACTAAAGAATGTGGGATCAGGTGGAAAAGGTCCATTTCCTATATATCGCGTGAATGATCCAGTATATCCGTATGCTGTTTCTTTAGCATAAACATCATATCTAGGCAATTCCGCTTCGCAAAATTGCAACACAATACTGATTGCCACAATCGAAATCATTCTCACTTTATTCAAGATCGAACTATATATATAATTTAATTAAGAACATGAAATAGTTGAAGATTTGGGACGAAATAGATTACTTTTTGAATTTTGTTCTACACATTGCTTTCAAAGATTTTTCTCAACTTTTTTATACTTCAATATTTTATTTTGCATGAGGATGCCAGAATAACAATAATACGATGTGAGAAAAAGTTTGGAACTAATCATTGAATTTTTCATAAATGCAAAAATTCTGTGTCATTTTCTAATTTGAATTAAGATGGTGATTTTAAATTTTTGCACTTTGATGTGAATAAAGTGACCTCAATACAAATTAACATAGGGCTATTAAAAAATACCTCCATTAATTCAAATTTCTCGACTTAATCTGAATTGTATCTATTTTATTTGAATAAACTCTATCTTTTCGAATAAACACGAGATCATTCAAATAAAGTGCGTTTATTAAAATTATAAAAATCCATTCATAATTCATCCATTTGCAAAATAATCAGAAATATTTAATGACAATCTAAAATGATATTTTTCTCTGATAAAATAAACCGTTTCATTGAAAGTTGTGATGGTATCTTCGTATCCTTCTTCTTCCATCTTTTCAAACACTTTCCTTTTAGTTGCCTTTCTTTTTGCTTCTTCCATTTCATCTTTCTCCTCGTCTTTTAGTCTTTCTGAAATATTCATAAAGAATCTCAAGCAATCACACATAGCTTCATCTTCCAATGTTGGCTGCTGAAGTTCCTCCAAAATGAGATCAGCAGCTCCTTCCTTCAAAAAAGCACCAATATTCACAGAGTTGCAACCCGCCGCGTTTGCAAAAGCACATATGAACTGATTGTGAATTCCTCTGTGATTAGCCTTTGATGCACGAACCAACTGAGCAATGCTGCCAATAATCTCAGCAAAGCCTTCATTCCACAATGTGCATAAGATAAAGAAATAATCAACTGTATCAAGCCATCTCATTAAAATAATCTCTTCTTTTGTCTCTTTTCTTCTCTTTTCATTCTCTTCTTCCTTCGTCTTCCAATCCACACATCTTGTTAGCTCTTTAACTTCTCTTGCTGATTCTCTCGCAAATTGCAGTTCGTTCACAATAACATCCTCCAAGCTATTGTCACAGTAAAATCGGTTCGTTAAAAGCTCCCAAGCGAACAGATAAGCAAGTCGAGTCATATTTCTGTGTTTCTGATGATATTGGATAATCTCTTTGATTTCATTCAAATACAATTCTTTATCCATTTTCTTATAAAAAAGAGAGATAAAAATCAGTAATATCAAAAATGAAATAGAAATGCTCACACTTGAAATCCAATATTGTTCAAAGCCAGCAAAGCCATTTCCACTTTTTTTTGAACTTCCTCGCTTTCCTCCTTGTTCAATGCAACTTTAAGAAGACAAGGCATGTAAGTTGAAAGCAATTCCTCAGAAGCCCACCTGTTCAACAAAAGATAGCATTCGCAAAGATCAACAAGACGCTTTTCATTCTTTTCCTCATTTTTCTTTTCTTCTTCAATAATCATCTCTTTTATTCTTTCGCTCAATGAAGAATACGCAAATCCTAAAACCCGCATATCTTTCAAAACGATGCAATATCCAACATGCTTCAACAGAAAAATCGCATTTCCCATCGAAAGTTTCTCTTCTTTAATCATTTCTTCCATTTTATTGAACATTTCTTTTGTGAAGACAGATTCAAATTCTTCTTCCTCCATTTCGTCAATTATTACATTCATTTCAAGGATTTTCTGCGTTTGTGCATTCTCATCGCAATGTTCCAGCTCACCAAGAAATTCTTCGAAAACAATAATAAAATAAATAGAAATGGGCTTTCAAATCACAGAATCATAAACAAACCTGAAAAAAGTTCGTTTGATGTTATCTTTTTGAGCTCATCGATAGACTTATCAATAGCTCGAAAATCCTTTCTGCTTATCATGTTCAGTGAATAACATGTTCATATTCGTTCTTTTCTCAACAAAATAAACGAAAAATTCAAACATCATTTATTTTCTTTCAAGAAGCAAATCTAGCTTCAACACAAATCGCTTTGTTCTATAAAACAATTGTTTTTGCAATAAAAGTTCAACGAGACAGCAGAGTTCGGCTGAACGAGGAAAAAATAGAAAACTTTTTGTTTCTGATTGATCAAACCAACAGAAATTCATGATGATGATATTTTCCTTTGTCTTTTTTCAATTTGAAGCAAATGCATTCTGAGATGGAATTGCAATCGCTTCTAAGAAGCAAATGAAATTCTTTTTGTGAGAAAATAGAAACGGGCAAATAAAACGATTCTTGATGAAAAAATATGTCTCATTTGGATTCAACAATTCTGACTGAAACAAGGAGAACAAATGTTTGCACACCTTAACAATGTTATCTGTTTTCAACTTGCCTTCTTTTTAATTTTCTTATTAAAATGACTCGTTGAACTGTTGAAGATGAAAGAATTTAACAATCAAAAAAGATAAGAAGAGCAAAAGAAAAGGGCAATTGTTTCAAAAGAATGCGAATGCAGAACAAACAAATATGAAGAAAGAATGGAACAAAATTCGACAAGCCCCAAGGAGGCAAGGAGAATTGGGTAATGAGCAAAATGGGCATTATTTGAGAGGCCAACTCCAACAACAAAGCTTTATCATTTTGAAAATCAGACAAAGACACGACAAAAGAAGAAGCAGAAAATGACCTTTTTTTAAACTGCGAATTGTTTTGTAAATTCAACAGAAAAAGCCATTTTTTCCAGACAAAACGAGATGGAAAAAAGGAAACAGCAAAAGCAACTTGGCCTTGAGAAACACAAAGATGACACACAAATTGCCATTTCTTATTTGGGCGAAAACAATGAACAGACTTCAATGAAAGGAATTCGTCTTTCTTTTTTTGAGTCTCATTCAATCTGAATGAAGGGAGTGCAGAATTCAATGATTCATGTTCTGATAATACCGTCAGCTCAGATGAAAGAAAAAATCGAATTATTCGATTTGTCTTGTTTGATTGAGCATTTCATGTTCAGTTGAATTCAATAGAATAACCAGATGAATGAATGAACGATGTCTCATTAATTGTTCATTTTATTTCTGTGTTCAACATCACTTTCCAACAGAAAAGCCTTCTTTTTCTCGGTTTCTTCTTTTAATCCCACTGAATATATTGTCAACCTCGTCATCATCGCTTTCTTCTCATTTTTCACCTTCTTCTTCTTCTCCTTCACCTTCTCCTCCTTCTTCAGCTTTTTTCTCTTCTGCTTTATCATTTCCTTCGTCTTCTTCTTCCTCTCCTTCCTCTTCTTCTCCTTCTCCTTCTCCTTCTCCTTCTCCTTCTCCAACTGCTGATATTGCTGATTAAATACAAATGAATCATTTTCTGTGTTTTGTTCTGCCTTTCTATGAGCCAAATGAAGAGAAGGTGATCTTTTAATCTCATTCAATTCATCAAAAAAACAGAAACAGCAGAAGAATCAGAAATTCTGTTAACTTTGTTGAAAATAAAGGAAATTGCTTTGTTTAATTCATCATTTGAGATATTCTTTGGAGAAGAAGAGGAGGAGGAGAAAGAGGAGAAAGAGGAGAAAGAGGAGAAAGAGGAGAAAGACGAAGAGAAAGAAGGCGGAAGATGAATGAAATGTTTTATTGAAGGAAAGGTAAAGGAAAGACATATTGTCAACAGAAGAAGAAGAAGAAGAAGAATTTTCTTTTCTGTATGTGGATATGCTCCGTTTACCCAATAGCGCACTCTTTTATCATTAGTTGTTGTATAAGACTTATCGAAAGGGTTATTCGATGTGAAGAGATTTTTATTGTCTTGAAAATACACATCGTGGCCATATGGAGTGGAAGTGGTTGAGCACCTGCAATCGTGGAAGAAGAAGAAACAGCAATAATGATTGTCGCTTGGAGCTATTGATTGACTTGGATTAAAATCCAATCCTCCGCCAAACGATACAGCTGAGCACGAAATGAACTGGAGGCTCCTCATTTTGAATTGTGTGATTGGAACATATGAGCAATACATCCCTCCGCCATATTGACCTGTCGGCGAGCATGAAGTGAATAAACACTCAAGCACACAGGCACGCTCCATATTTTTATTTACTGTTCTGATACAGCCAGATCCTGAAATAGTGAATATTTAGATAAATATATCTCATCTATGAAAAGTGCTTTTATTTTAGATTTATCTAATTCAATTTTTCTTTTTCTTTTTTGTTTTTTGTTACTTCTTCAAATTTCACATTCCGTCTCATCTGCTCGCATTTTTGTTAATATTTTCTTTTCAAATGCTGCAAACCACGCAATTCTTTTATATCCCATCTCCTTCAGTGGAAAATTTCTGACAATCATTTTTTTAAAATTGGAGACCATCACAGATTGACAAAAATTTATTATTATTTCTTTTTCGATTATATTAAGTGATTGTGTTGGATCATTCATGGTTTTTCAATACTTCTTTCTTCGAAAGAGGTTTTCAAATTTTTGAAAAATGATTAACTGGAATTTAATAACTCTTTTTTGGAATAAATATTTTTTGTTTAAATGAACTGGGTAATCTTGAATAAACACTGATTATTTGAAATAAAAATTTTTCTTCCATAAATTCTTCTTTTTCTCATTGTATAAAATGAATCTCGAAATGTTAGATTAAAATTTCGAAATATTTATGTCAACCCATAACGAAACAGAATTATTGAAAGATCAAACATATTTGTTGAATCGCTTGTTTGCAAGCAACAAGCAATTGCAGTTCACATAAAATAACAAGGAAATGGGAAATAAAGTTGATACGATGAATCCTAAGAGAGATGCATATGGATGTACAAAAGCCATGAATTGGATAAGGTACAAAAAAACTGAACCACCAAAGAGTATGAAGCATGATATCACGCTTAAAGATGTAGACGGACGAACAATGGCAATGCACTGGATTGCAATCGTCAAATCAGATCCTCCAGAATGGATGAGACATGATGCCACACTTACAGATACAAACGAAGAGACGATGGCCATGCAATGGATTCAGTTTGTTCAAACAGAACCACCAAAATGGATGAGGCATGATATAACACTTGGCAATAAAGGCGGATGGACACTGGCCATGATATGGGTTGAAAATGTGAAAACAGATCCACCAGAATGGATGAGACACGATATCACACTTGGCAATAAAGGCGGATGGACGATGGCCATGCTGTGGACTTATCATGTTAAAACAGATCCACCAGAATGGATGAGACACGATATCACACTTGGCAATAAAGGCGGATGGACGATGGCAATGCTGTGGACTTATCATGTTAAAACAGAACCACCAGAATGGATGAAGCATGATACTTCGCTTGTGAACAAAAATGGGTGTACAATGGCTATGAACTGGATTTTAGATGTGAAGACAGAACCACCAATTTGGCTGAGACACGATGCAGAGCTTAAGGATAGAAATGGAATGACTTTGGCCATGAATTGGATTATTTTGAAAGAAAATACTCCACCGGAATGGATGAGGCACGATGCTGCACTTGCGAACAATGATGGCTGGACGATGGCAATGCTGTGGATAAGTAAAGTTAAAACGGATGTTCTGGGATGGATGAGACATGACATCACCCTGCGCAACAAGGACGGATGGACGATGGCGATGATCTGGATTGAAAATGTGAAAACAGAGCCACCGGAATGGATGAGGCACGACGTAACGCTTGCGAACAATGATGGATGGACGATGGATATGCTGTGGATAAAGCACATCAAAACAAACCCTCCTGAGTGGATGAAGGCGGACAAAGCACCTCACGATAAAGAAAAGAGAAGAGAGGGAGCGAGCTGTGAAAATGAGAGAAAATGTGAAAGTTTGGAGGGAGGAAAGGACGAAGCGAAAGGTTATGACAGAAATGGAAGAACAGAGGCGATGAACTGGATTATCGAAAAAAAAGCAGAGCCTCCAGAGGAAATGAGGCACGAGGCGACAGAGGGAGACGAGGAAGGAAGAACAATGGCGATGCTGTGGATAGAGAATGTGAAGAGCGAACCTCCGGAATGGATGAGGCACGATGTGGGGCGTGGGGACATGTATGGGAGAACGATGGCGATGACATGGATTGTGAACGTGAAAACAGAGCCGCCGGAGTGGATGAGGCACAGAGGGATGCAAGTGGACAAGGACGGGTGGACTATGGCGATGCACTGGATCAGGCACGTCAAATCAGAACCACCAGAGTGGATGCGGCACGAGGTTACGGTTGGGGATGAGAACGGATGGACAATGGCGATGCATTGGATTGGGGATGTTCAGACAGAGCCTCCGGAGTGGATGAGACACGAGGCAGTGTTTAGTGACCAGAATGGAATGACGATGGCTATGCACTGGATTACGTGGGTGAAGACAGCACCGCCAGAGTGGATGAGGCACAGAACGACACAAGTGGACAAGAGCGGGAGGACGATGGCGATGCTGTGGATTGCGAATGTTAAGAGCGAACCGCCGGAGTGGATGAGGCACGATGCAAACATCAGCAACAAGGAAGGGTGGACGATGAAGACATTTTGGAAGAACTATGTTGAGAGCGAGGTTCCGGGATGGATGAAAGGAGATTGCTAAGTTTGAGTGAATGCTTTGATTGTTCGGCTGCTGTTTGGATGGCTGAACAAATACCATGCAACGATTGAAATGAACGTCATGCCATTGTTTTTTGATTTCTTCTTATTTTTTGGTACAACTTTTCATTTTTTCAGAATAATAATTAAAGATGTTTTATTGCTTGATATTTTTCATTTTTGTATCTCTGCATTCAATTTGTATCTATTTGTTAATTTTATTGCTTGTTGATTTGAGACACACTTCAGCATTTTCCAACGGTTTTCTATTGATTACAAACAAAAGACATCACTTCATGGTGATTTAAAGTTTACTGTCTTTCAAAACCTGTTATTTCTCTATGTCTGAAACAATCTTCTAAAAGTACATCATAAATTGTTCTCAATCGAAAAACTTAAAAGCAAAGTCGAAAAACATTCAAACGAAATTTTTAATCTTTATTTAAGATCGAAATTTTGATAATCTGGGTGATTATTTTTGAAATCATAACTTTTTTCGATATGTTATTCTTTCAAATTCTGCTTGTCATTGGGAAAAGCTTTAGAATTCAAATGCTTAATTTATCACAAATGTTAAGAGAATAAGTGAATCTGCTGAAATAAAGATGAGAATTTTTCTTATTAACCTTTTCACTATTCTGTGATCATTTATTTTTATCCAAAGAAAATTTTTGAACAGAAAAATTTGAATGAAATAAAATGATTTCAAAAATAATCACCTATATTGTGAATGGAAATGTTTTCATATTTTTTTAATTTTTGAGTTTTTCTTTTCGGAATATATTTTTCAATCAAAACAAAATTGAATTCGCATGACTAATTTTTTTTTTTTTGAAAACTTCCTTTTGTTTAAATTTCAAATAAAACAGAAATTTCATATATCAATCATATTTCGGTTCTCAATCACCAAATTTTACTGTGATGAAAACAAATACTTGACAATTTTATAATTTCCTTTTTAATGAAGTTTTATTCATTGGAACAGAAAATTGATGAAAACATGAAATTAATATTTTATTTGAAAATTAAACAAAAGGAAGTTTTCAAAAAAGATTAGCCACATAACTTGATATGAATTTCTTTTCTTCTTCCTCTTCCTCTTCTTTATTTACGTATTCCGCCTTTGAATAAAATTATTTATTATTTCTGTTTCCAATAACAATCCCCATTAATAACCAACCCTTCCAAAAATTTTAATAATAACATTAAAAAAGTACATGCAAATTGTAATTTTGCAACAACGTTCAAAAAAATAATGAGTTAACAAATAAAATTTGATAGTTATGTAAATAATAAACACTTTGCATGATATTTCACAAAAAATTTGAAAATGTTCATAAAGAACATCTTTTCGCAACTCACGAGAGAAAAAAATCGAAAATTTGACTTTGGTATCCTTATTGTCACCGCTGAGCGCAATATATGTTTAGATGAGTCTAATTGTTGCTTTCTTTATTTAATTCTCCAATTCTCTCTACTTCATTCTCTATTTCATCTTCTTTTTCATCACCATATTTGATGACGCTGCCGTTGCTTTCCTCTTCCTCTTTTTCATTCATCTCTTCTTCTTCTTCTTCTTCCTCTTTTTCTTCCTCTTCCTCTTCTGAATCATTTATCGTCTCTCTTTCCATCACCCTTTCTTTTTCTTTTTCCTGCTTTTTCATCAGTTCAATCAAATGCTGTTTTTCTTCCTCAGCCTGTACCTCCATCATTTTGTCTATTCTCTCCTTCTCCTTCTCCTTCTCCTTCTCCTTCTCCTTCTCCTTCTCTTCTCTGTCTCTCTGCAGCTGCCTCACATCAAATGTAGGCACGATGGGCTCTCTGCTCCTTTTCTTCTGTTCAGCCGAGTGCGCTTGGGCATTACGTGCCTCGTGTCCACCTTTCAGATTTATCTCTTTCTCGGCTTGCGATTCTTCACATGTAGAACAATGTTCAGCAAATGCTTCATCTGATGCTTCCTCTTTCTTATCTTCATTTTGGCCTTTCTGACGAGAGTCGTAAAACGAAGAAGGAAACGAAGCAATTTGCTTGCTAAGCTGTGGGACAGAAGAATTGCGTGGTAGATGATTGCTTGAATCAAAAGGCTTAACTTCTCTTTCCGCTTTTAAACTATTGACTGCTTCGTTCAATCTGCCAACTTTCTCTTTCTCGTTTTCTTCTGTGCATTTTGGGCTTTCACGCGTTGCATCTTCGTAATTGCCTTCTTCATCTTCTTCGTTTATAAGAAGAAGGTAGCTTGACTTCAGCATTGGGACAGACTGACTAAAAGGGGACGAAAGGCCCTGCTCAGCAGTGAAATGAGACGATGACGGAGAAGAGCCAGAGGAAGAGGAAGAGGAAGCGCATGCAATCGACGAGGAAAGTGAAGCATGTGATGCTGATTGAATGTGACTGGCAGATGGAGTAGTCGGTGCTGGAGAGGTTGTGAAAGGAAAGACAAACTGGGAGAATTCGGAAGGCGGAGAGGGAAACTGAGGAGGCAAAAAGTGAAGCGAACGCGAAGTCAAAGGCGTTGAGGAGGCAGATGTGGAGGCAGTTGATGGTCTTCGAGCGCTTCGTGGGGTGGTTTCCTGCGAAGCAAGCATCGATGCAACAAATGGGTTAGGAATGGCAGCACGCATCTTCGCCATCTCTGCTTCTTGGGCCTGCTTAAAGGGGGACACAGGAAGTGGAGAAGAAGTGATAGTCTTAAAGGCGTTTGTTGGAAGAGGTGGAAGTGTTTTTGTTGAAGGTGATGGAGTGGCCAAAAAAATGTTGAATACAGATGAAGATTCAGGGGTTGAGGAAACAGATTTGCATTTAGCAACAGACTGTTCCAAAGAAGTTGAAGCAGAAGGAGTTGAAAATGAGCTTGAGGCAAGTGAAGCTTTTGAGTTTAAGGAATGAGAAGATGATGTTGGAGTTTCACAGTTAGATGGAGAAGATGAATGAACTAAGTTTTTTTCATTATGATTTGAAAATGGATTTTCTTGCTGTAAATTAGGGCGTGGAGGCGTAAACACGGAAGAAGCTGGACTTAAACAAGAATTATTATGTACAAGTGTAATATTATTAAGTCCATTATTGCGTAAATCTTTATTTGAAGCAGAAAGAAGAGGAGATTCTTTAATTTGAATGTTTTCACGAGGAGGAGATATTACCGGTGAAAATGCCGCAGCCCCTGACGCGGATATAGTTTTATTATTACAGAAGCAATTTGTTATTCCGTTTGTCGATGAGCTTGAAAGACTTTGCTGTAATGAAATATCTGCATCCTTATCTTCAAAAAAATGGATAAATTCCCTGAATATACTCATTCTACTTTGATCGTCAATTTCACGTCGAAGTATAAAGCTATGTGCGAATTTTTCTCCTTTCCAAGGCCCAGAATCAGCCTCACATGAGCATTGGATGAATACAAAGGGCTCGAATCTGTTAGATAATAAGGAATAAACATTCACATGGTTATCCTTATAGCTCTTATTGCTTTCATCGATTTGTTGAAGTCCAAAAAATGTTTTTGTGGTTCCTTTGCGCAAAACTAATTTAATTGCATCCACAGAATAGAGTTCAGACAGTCTTTTCAGATCAAATACAGCTTCTTTATAAAACAAATTAATAAACTCCTTTGCAACGGTCCCTTCCATAAACAAACTATAAAAATGTTTGATAAATAAGAAAAATAATGATTGAAATAAGACTGCAATCACTTATGGGTAATTTTCGAATAAAAAAATATTGGCATATGGATCAAAAATGAATAAAGATCCTGAGAATCCTAAGGATCCTGAAATTGTAGAGAATAAAGAAATACAATCTTCATCGAAATCTGAAGAAAAAGATGAAAATGAGGAAGAGGCACCAAAGCCAAAGCAAGTGATTAGATTTGTTCCTCGGAAAGCGGTTCGTTTCAGAGCTAGAGCGCCTCCTCCACCATCAGAAGCACCAAAAGTTCCAAGTCAATTTTCACAATTTACAGATAATATGATGCAAAAGATTTTGATGCAATTAAGCCATGAAGACAAACTCAAAGCTGCACTTGTTTGTTCAAAGTGGCGCGATTTGATTTGGGGAATGACGACAAGTGTTTGAAGTCTTTCACTATAAACCATTTTAAACATGATGTTTGCATATATATTTTTAAAGATTGATTTGACAGGTACAACAGCAAAAGCGTTTGCAATTGGACGTTCACTTTCCAGATTCACTTCATTGAAACAAATAAAATTGCCATTGCAAAGTGCAGACATATTATGTCGAACAGTGGCACAAACATGCCCTAACCTTGAAGTTCTTCTTTTTTCGCATCCAGTTCGTGATGTTAACATTGCCGCATCGCAGAAACTTGCTGATCTCACATCTTCTCTTCGGCGAGGAATTGCGCAGGGTTTTAAACTTCGGCACACATCCGCTTCATCAAGCGATAAAGATAGTGCTTCAAGTGATGATTCTAAAAAGTCATCAGACATGAGTTCATTAGTGCAGATTACTCCTCCTAACAAGCACATTAGACAATTGTCTTCAACATCTCCATCAACCCCGTCGCCAATCCTTGGAACATCATATGGGGTGCTGACGCCTTCTCCTACATCGTCTGCATCCGCAACATCCACTTCTGGTTCTGTTCTGGATCCTTTGTCGTCTCCAGTCAAAGCTTCATCAGAAACAAAAGAAAAAACAGAAGATAATTCTGAAAAAGAATCTGATTCAAGTGATTCATCATCACCTTCTTCTTCTTCTTCTTCTTCTTCTTCTTCTTCTTCTTCTTCTTCTTCTTCTTCTTCTTCTTCTTCTTCTTCTTCTTCTTCTTCTTCTTCTTCGTCTGTATCTGAAGATTCTTCCTCTTCTTCCTCTTCCTCCTCTTCCTCCTCCAGTGCCACGCCCTCACTCCCACCAGGAGTGTTCAACAAGATGACTGATGCCACCGCCAAGCTGCTATCGTCGTCTGCCACTCATCTGCACACCCTCGACCTCTCCTTCTGCTCTTCCCTTTCAGACGCTGGATTGGGCTTCTTCATCCGCAACTGCCCTGCCCTAAAGGTGCTCAACCTCAAGGGGTCGCTGAAGATATCTGACAGAGTTTGCTTATTTATTTATTTATTTATTTATTTATTTATTTATTTATTTATTTATTTTTAATTTTCAAAATTAATAATGTATTCTTCTATTGACATATGTATTATTAACTGCATGATGTTCTCTATAAAGGCTCTTTATGCTCTCTTTACTCCTTCTCCTAAACTAACATCATCATCATCTTCCTCTTCTTCTTCCTCTTCTTCCTCTTCTCCTTCCTCTCAACAACAACTCCCACCATCTTCTCTGACCTCTTCTCTTCTCAACCCCACTCTTTCTTCATCTCCAATCACTCCATCTCGAACACCTTCTTCTTCTTCTTCTTCTTCTCTTTCCTCCTCCTCCTCCTCTTCTTCTTCTTCTGATCCTTCTTCTTCTCTCATCCAGCCCCCCTCCCTCACCTTCCTCGACATCTCCCAGTGCTCCTGCATCACTCCCCAGGCACTCACCATGTTCTCTCAGTCTCGCTCTCTCTCCTGCCTCCTCCTCAACAACGCCACTCAGTTCACCCCTGACGAGCTCAAAAGAGTCGTCAGACCTTTGAGGATTGCTAATTCTTCCTCTTCCTCTTCCTCTTCCTCTTCCTCTTCTTCTTCTTCCTCTTCCTCTTCTCAATTTCCTTCTCCAAAGACGTCACCTGTGTTGGCGCCTGTTCCATTCAGCAGCACTCAGACAAGAGGAATGTCCAGACTGAAGAGACTGGAAATGAGTGGAACTGGTTTGTTTTTATATTATTTATTTATTTTATTTTATTTTATTTTATTTTATTTTATTTTATTTTATTTTTAACTAATCTTATCATAAATTTCTTTTTTTTTCTATTTCTTTATCCTCTTTTCTATTTGAATATTCCAATATAACATCCCCACAAATTTCTCCTTCATATTAATTTCTCTCTCTCTCTCTCTCTCTCTCTCTCTCTTTTTCTCACTCACTCACTCTCTCTCCTCACCCACAATAACATTAACACATCCAGCATTGAATGACGATGCCCTCTCATTCATCGTCCAGCGTGCCCCTCTCCTTCGCAACTTGAATGTCTCATTCTGCGCAGCCATCACTTCTGCCTCTCTCTCAGTCATCGCTGAGTCTCTGGCTTTCTTAGAAACACTGAATATTTCTGGATGCATTGGCATCACAAGCAAAGCAGTGAAGGCGTTTAAAGACGAAGCAGAAGGCAAAGGGCACCACATTAATGTTATCTTCGAAACAAAGAGGAAAAGCGGAAGTGAGAGTCCTGATCCTCGAGAGGAAAACATTCAAAATACTTGAACTGTTTTAAATTTTGCTTTATTATGTTATTGATTATTGCATTTATTTTCATATCACCTGTAAAAGCGTTGTTCTTGCGCTTTTAAAAAATCACGAGTAAAATCGAACTTTTTTAAAGGAAAAGGTTATGGCTACATTTTTGATCAAATGCCTTTCTCTATTGTTGCTCTTGTTGCTGTGGTCTTTTGGGCTGCAGCTCATTTCTTGTTTTTTTCAAAATTATTTTTTGCATATAAAAAATTGCTTCCAAAATTCAGCGAAGAAACTCATTATTCATTTTCGAGAATTACATATTTTGTGCCTTTGTGCATTGTACAATTGATTGCTATCTTTTTCTCACACTCAAAAAGCGCGATGATATCGTCATCAACTTTAAAAAATCCTGCTTTCTGTGTTTTTGCGTTGATTGCCACTGGATTGAGCCATTATCACTTCATCAGACTTTTCTTTAAAAAATGTTCACCAACTGATGCCGAACAAGACATGTCCATGATTGAATATTATTTAGAAATAGTATTTATGTTGATTTCCCTGCAACAGCATCTTTTGCGACCAGTTCTCATCCATTCATTTTTTATATCAATATGTTCAATTTTTCTTGAAATCTCAAATATCTCGTTATTCGAAGAAAAAGAAGCATATAACGATAATGATGACAACAATCAATCACAATCTTCTTCTTCTTCTTCTGATTCTGGTTCTATTTCTCAAAATTCAATGTCAACAACAAGTCACACTTCATTCATAAAACCCTTATCCACAACACCTCTCTTTTTAATATATGGAGCAACGTTCGTTATCTTTCGGATTGTAGCATTCATATTTGTGGTTATAAAAGAAACGTATGCCTTGACTTTTTTCTTTTTAAATCCATTTTATTTTCACAAAAAATACAATATCTTTTATTGAAAATTTTTTAATAGATTTCACAATTTTTGCTTATTCCCAGGCATTGGTTCACTCTTTTTATGGATACTGTCTCTTGGAATATTTTCTGTCAACTTCATTGAAATGGCACACATTATAAGAATGATCACACGCTTCAAAGATGTTGCTGAGCATCTAACAACTATCGGAAATGCATTAACTAAATTAAAAAGGAAAGCGCAATGAATAATCCTCGTATTTACATCTTTTGTTTATATTCAAAAAAATAGCTAATATCTCTATCAATTTTTACCTTTTTTTTCCGCAAAATACCAAAAATAAAGCAATATTTTGCATAACTTGGATTTTAATTTTAAAATAATAATATGGCTGATGATGTGCGAGACAATTGCATTTAAAACTCGTTTATGTTCCAAAATCAATAAAAACAAATCGTCAACTCTTCACAACGCAAAACGACTATAAATGCCACAGTCTCAAAGGAAAATTCTGTAAGATGATTCAATTACATCTTTTTAAGTCCCTCATAAGCCTCTTTGATTTGTTTCAATTTCTTTTCGCAATTTTTGCAATCTGGGTGTGTTTGTGGATTGCTAAAATAAAATGGTACATACCAAAATTAACTTCACTAACAATAGAAATGCACACTATTTTACAGTTAATTCGTCATATGCATCGCGAATTTGACTTGATGATGCATCCTTTTTAACTTCAAGCCAACGGTAATACTTTGTCGGTGCAGAGTTGTATTGTTTAACAAACAATAATGCTCCTCCAATAACAAGAGCTCCAATAATAACCAAGAGAATTACAAAGAAAACATTTGAAAGCTTGTCTGTTGAGACATCTGTTGGGTTGACTTGTTTCACTGTCTTTTCGACTTTTTTCGCATGTTTTTGCTTTGCGATTTTATCGCTTTTCCTTGCACGCTCTTTAACTTTGTAATCCGGTTTATATTGTGGAGTAACTGGCCTGTTGTTACGATACATTTAGATCTATACCCATTCACTCTCCTTTGACATTTTAAAATTTTTTGTATTTCAAAGGTACAAATGACAAAACAAAGAAATTAACAAACATATTAACCATACAATATATTACAGTTTATTTTTGAAGAAAAGAATTAAGCTGGACAGGTATCTCTGATTCCGATAATATTCTCCTTATCCCACTTGGCAATTCTCGAAAGTCATAACTCTGGTGCAAAAAACGAATTCGGAATTTAAAAAAAATCCAAAACAAAAATTTGTTAAGCGAAAAAACTTATCAAAAAAATGCACACATCGTCGGGTATTCCCATAACTTTCCTTACACTGTTGACTATTAGATTATTTGGTGAATCAATCTTGCCACTTCGTACCCTTAAATCGCAAATACCACAAAATAAATGAATAAAATAAAATAAAATAAAATAAATATAATTTAAAAAAATTATCTTGAGTGTATAAGAAGACGCATACAGAACTGCAAATCCGTGGAACACTGCCTCCACAATGAAACCCGCGTCCTTCATCCTCGGCATTCGATCAGCCGCCACTCCTTCTTCTCCTTCCTCTCTCTCTTCATTGCCTCTCAGTGTGAGCATCAGCGGGGCGGGTGTGGCTGCTTTGCTTTTGATGTCCTTTTGGAGCAGCTGTGCGGACGAGGCGAAATGGCGGGGCAGACCTTGGATGACATCTCGGATGGCACTCAGACACTCGCTGAAGCGCTTCAGAGAGGACTCGTCACGCTCGGGGGATGTGTGGAGGAGATCGTGGGCACTTGGGAGGAGAATGGGGGAAGAAGGGAAAGGGGAAGAAGGGAAAAGAGAAGAAGAAGAAGGAAGTTGAGATGAGCAGGTGTGTTGTTTGTTTGGGAAAAGGATGGATAAAAATATTAATCGAAAAAATAAAAAATAACATTATTGTTGGTAAAAAACAATAATTCATAAGATTAAAGAGAAATACAAAAAAGCATCCAATCACTTTTTACAAAAGAACAGAAAGAAAGAAAGCAACCTCAAATATTTTATCCACATTAAATATTCTTCATACCGATAGACATAAACGAGCAATCTGTTCAAAAAGAAAGGAGAGCCATGAAACAGCAAGAAGACGACAAAAGGCACAGAAGGTGTTAGCAGAATGTCAGAGCTGTATTTTTCGTGTGCCACAAGAAGAGATTCATAGAAAGAGAGAAATGCATCAATGAAAAGGGCGCTGAGGTTGGTGAAGTGCCAAAGAAAAGGCGGATGTGAGCCGAACTGCTGCTGAGAGGCGATGTCAGAAGAAAGAGAATAAGAAGGAGAAGGAGAAGAAGGAGAAGAAGAAAATGAAGAAGAAGAAGAAGATGATGATGATGAATACTGCGAGGGAGAGAAAGAGAGGCCATTTAATGAACTGTTAGTGGATGTGAAGTCTGTGTGTGGTGGATACAATCCATTGGATGTCTGAGTTGTTTTGTCAGCACTTGCCAACCGGCTGCCCATGAAATTGAGGCAGCAGTGTGTGCAGAAGGAGTCAATGAACATGGCCAGCTGGTGGCAAGTGAGTCGATAGCCCTCCAAAGTGCTGAGGGGAACAGAAGAGAAGACGGAATGTGAGGGAAGAGGAGGGTCTGATTGAACAGCAGCGCTGCCAGGGCGAGAAAGGAAGGAGGACGGGGTGATTGGCGAAGAGGAAGCAGAGGTGAGAAGAAGGGTTGACTGGGGTGTGATGGCAGGGGAGATGGCTGGGGTGATGGAGGGAGGGATGGACAGTGGGCCAGATGAAGAAGAGAAAGAAGAAGAAGATGATGATGATGATGAAAATGAGTGAAGAGCAAGAGCCTTCCTCTGAGCAGATATGGCAGCAAGCGAAGGAGAAAGGCCAAGGGCGAGCCAGTTGAGCAGCAGCGACACGACGCAGCGGATGGCAGCCACGTTGAAAGTGACAGCAGTCTGCTCGGCAGACGAGTGGGAGATGAGAGGGAGAGTGAGAGAGGCCTTGGTGAGGCAGAGGGGGCGGAGGACGAGGCGGAAGAGGGAAGGGAAAGGGAGCGGGTTGATGTGCGAAATGAGGCTGAGGAGGAGCGACGTGCGGATTGTGTGGAAGAAAAGAGAAGTGGACTCTGAAATGGAAAGGGCTGAAGGAGCGCTTTTTGCGGCGCTGGTGGAATCTTCAGTGTTTGTGTTGGAAGTGCCATTTCTTTCGTTGTTTCTGCTATTGCTGCTGCTGCTGTTGCTAAAACGCTCAGAAAGAGAAGAAGGCCGCTTCATCATCCGCATCAGCTGTGTCAGCTCTGTGCTGCTGTCTTCTTCGGAATACTCGTCTTCTCCACTCTCATCACTTTCGCCTTCATTCTCTGCAGTGGCATCGCTATCTGCAGTGATATTTCTTCTTCTTCCACTTCTTTTTTGCCTTCTGCCCCCAAACTCAGCAATCGTCTGCTTTCTGATGGACATCTGCCTTTCCAGTGCGAAGAACAGACTCGATCCCCAAAAGGGGCCATTCCACGTCTTCAGAAAGGAGAAGAGGAATCTGTCGATTTCGAGTGGGTGCTCCTGCATCTCCTGCTGTGTCTGCACAACAAGAGAGAGGAAACGGCACTGCTTCGACAGCTGGGCAGTGTCCAGGTGCACGTCAAACAGAGCGGGAAGACGCATCCGCAGAAACTGTGTTAGACGACTGGAGATGCCATCTGATATTAAATTAATAAAAAAAATTGTATTGTTTAAAAAAAGAATTATGATAAATTGAAAATAAATAAATAAACAAATTCATAAATAAAAGCGATAAAATCATTAAAATTTTATATGGAAAAAAAAAAAACGTTAATAGAAACGCAAATAGATACCGTCAGCAGTGAGCATCAGAGCGTGTCTCCAGAAAGGATGCGACAGGACGACGCCTGCTCTGTCTGGCCATCTGAGCTGGTCTGTGTGAGTGGCCAGCTCTGCCAGCGACGAGAACGCATCAGGAAACAGCAGCTTTCTTGGTGGGAGACGGATGTTTGCAGCCATCACGACAGAAGGCGACAGAGAGCGAGAGAGTGAGCGAGAAGGAGAATCCCTCCCCGACGACACAGACGAGGCAGATGGCTCAGACTCCAGCCTTTGCCTCCTCGTCGGCTCCTCTGCCTCGTCTGCCTCACTCAGGTCTTTCTTCCGTGTGCTTCTCCCTCGTTCACGCCGCCGCTCTTCGCGGTGCATCTCTCGCACTTTCTCCTTCGCCCACTCTCTGTCCTTGTCCACTCCTCCGCTTCTGCCCCCAAAATAACCCAAAAACGATGCAGACGGCACGCTTCCTGCTTGCAGGCTCTCTGCCAGCGCTTCAGAGGCAATCAGCTGACGCTGCGGATACAGCGACATGTGTGTAACTGCCTCAGCAAGTGACATCTGTGCCACATTTCCCAGCGCCCCCCTGCTTTTTGTGGGAGGTCTGCCTCTTCCCCTTCCTCTCCCTCTGCCTTGTCCTCTTCCACTGACTCCACTGGCACTGCTTTGAGATGCTCCGAAGGGCAGCTGAGGAAACAGAAGAGAAGAAGAAGGGTTGATTGCAGAGAGCATTCTGATGTGCGATTGCTGGACGGAAGAAGAGCCGGTTGAGTTGAGTGAATGAGATGTGGTTGTGGATGATGTTGATGAAGAAGATAATGTGACAACAGCAACTGGAAGAGAGAGAGGAATAAGGCTGTCATCGAGAACTTCGCTTATATGACCATCGTTTGCGTCTCCATTCATTGATGTCGTTTGAGTTGAGTCAGATTGATCTTTCGATGAAGTGGCATTTGTTTCTGAAGAATGAAATCGTCCACCTTCTTTGGAACTTTCGCTTCTTCCTCCTCTTCCCCTGCCCCTGCCCCTTCCCCTTCCTCTCCATCTACTTCCACCACCTCTCTCTCCTTGTAACTGAAGTGCTCGCACGCGCATTGGGTCTTTCCGATAAGCAGCCTCGAGTGCAGGGGGAATGAACAGCTGTGGTTGTGCTTTTGACAAAGGATCAGAAGACGAAGAAATAAGCTCTGTTGTTGTGGAAGTTAAATCTGTCGTGTTGTTGGTTTTGTCTGATGATGATTGATAGAAATATCCGTGTGGTGTGTATACTGAAAGAAGAGAAGATAAGCTTGCTTGTGAGAGTTCTGTTGACGAAAAAGAAAGATGTGACTCAGAATCAACTTGAAAATCGTGGAATTCACCAGTGTGTAGTTGATGGATCCAGGCATACCAGGACATGTGCTCAAACTTAAAAATTAAATGGGAGAGGGAGAAAAAATAAAGACATATTTCATTTTCCTTTAAAAATATCTTTCTTTAAACAGACTTTAAATGGTGCTGCAATTTTTTGTGATATGCGTGAGAACTTCTTTGCATTTGCGCTTCCAATAAAGCAATCAAAAAGATGCTGAAGAGATAAAAGAGCGATATTATCTCTATCATCTTCGATGAGCTTTGAACTATTTTTATACAAAATAGAAATGCTTTATCTGAAAAAGAAAAAATTTAGGAAAGACAAACAGTTGTTGTATACGATCAGGCCGAACGTGTCTACGTTCAGTAATTAAGTATAGAATATGACATGCCGGTTTTCTTTTGAAAAATTGCAAAAAAGAGAAAAATATTAAATATCGTCACAGCCAAAGAATAATCGCAAACCTTAAACTGTCGTATTCAAGAAGCTGGAAAAAAACTTCATATATACTTCGAATATTGCGAACGCCATCAATAAAATCAATGACCATTGTCATCCACTTCAAACACCATTTTATGACAGAATAGTGAAATTCTGCCATCATTCCGCAAAGTTCCAAAATTGAAACTTCAGTAACGCATCCTTTTGGATTTAAAGATTGCAAAATCTTTATTATCTCTTTCTCTTGATCTCCTATAAGAAGCCAAAAAAATAAACTTTTATGTTCTTTTTAAATTGTCACAAGCCTGAAATACGCAATGCATCTGGTATTCCTCTGATTAACATATGAATTTCTGTTTGATCTAGCCCCTCTGAAACACCTTTTTTCAGGAGACTTTCGAAATAATCCATTTTAAATTTTTACAAAGAATTAATTAGAAGATTAAGGTGTTGATCTTGATTCCCATACGCTTAAGATAGAAGGTCAAAGATGTCTTCACCGGATGATTGTGTGTTATTTTGAAGTATTTTGTTGTATGTTTCATTTGCAAAAATATATCTTATAATTTTAGATGAGCTTGGACCGCTTATCGGCAAAGGAGCTTTCAGTCAAGTGTACAAACTTATCAGAAGATCTGATGGCAAAGAATTTGCTGTGAAACAAATTGATTTATATAAAAGCGATGGACAAGAAATTGCATTTCTACAAAATTTCGATTCACCATTTATTGTGAAGTATGTTGAATCGTTCAAGGATGCACATTGCCTTTACATCATCATGGAATTTTGCGAACATGGTAACTTGCGAGAATTTATTCAAGAAACAAAAGCAAAGGGACTTAGAGTGTCGGAGGAAGTTTGTTTAGATTAAATTGATTTGTTTTTTTGTCTGAGGTTTATATGAATAATTCAAAAATAAAACAAAAATTTTAGAAAGCGTGGCAATTCTTGGCATCTGCCACAGTTGGTTTAAATACACTTCATGTGCGGGGAGTTATTCATAGAGATTTGAAACCTGAAAACTTCTTCTTGGACGCACGATTTAATGCAAAGATCGGTATTTCATTTATTCTCTTTGTGCTTTGCATTGGATTTTAATTAAATTTTAAAAACATCAATTTTTAACAGGTGATCTTGGTGTAGCTAGAGAATTACATTCGCCAGAAGAAATGGCACAAACAAGAGCTGGAACACCGTTTGATCACTTAGTTTTAATCTTTATGATTTTCGTAATTCTTCCATATTTTTGTTCTTTACAGACTTTACTTCAGCCCAGAAGTCAACTTGATGGAAAAGTTTGAGCTTTTTCTTTTTGGCTGATTATCATTTTCCCGATTATTCTCGATTTAAATTACAATTAATTTTTATTCATAGATATACTCAACCTGCTGATATTTACTCTCTTGGTGTGTGCCTGCTTGAGCTTCTGACGTTAGAGCAATGCAATCCATTTTTGGTGTTTTCTGCATCCGCACCCGACTCCTCAAAACCATCTCGCCCATACGATGATATTCTGAAGGAGTGTTTGGATAAGATTTCTTCAGAGTACTCAGACACAATCAAAGAGCTGCTGTTCCACATGCTCGCAAGAGTTTGACTATTTTTTTGTATTGATTTTTTTTTATTGAAGAATTGTATATTTTTTTATTTTTGATGATATTATTCTAATTCCAATAATTATTATAATGACTTTTCCCCCTCAAATATTATCCAGGCACCAGACAAGCGACCCACCGCCCAGCAGATTCTGGACTCTCCCCGTGTGGCTGAAGAAGTCAAGAAACTCGAGTCGACTGGCCTGTCCACTGCAGCCACTGCTGCACAGGCAGGCACCATTGTGCCGACGATGTATGATGCATCCAAGTCAGTGGATGGGTCAGAGCCATACATCCAGAGCAGCTCATCCTCGCCCTCTGGTGTGCTCTTCCAAGGTCCATCGATGCCGTTCTTTGCGAAGATGCAGTCGCCCACCCCGCGATATTCTGGCGCAGACCTCCCGCGTATCCACGCAGCACTGAAGAAGATGGAGTACCCACCCATGTTTGTGGACGATGATGCTCCCGAAAGGGATGATCTGATTGATCGTGTGAAGAAGAACGTGGTGAATGAGATTTCTGCACTTGCCACTGCCTTGTCATCTGCCACTGAGAAGCACGTGAAGCAGCTGGTAGAAGAAGGCTTTTACCAGACGATGACTCGCTTCCTGTCGCCGTGTGGGAGCGAAGAGGGAGCTGACCAGGCGATTGTATCGCTGATCTGCCGGTGCTGTGTGTATGTGTGGAACTTCAAGGCATCCATCGTCTCTCCCTTCCAGCAGCAAGGGCTGGCTTCTGCACCTTCTTCTTCCTCCTTCTCGTCGTACACACTCACAAAGGAGCAGGAAGAGGCGAGCGAAGTGAAGCAGTTTGTGGAGCGGCTGCTGGGCGAGCTGAGCGTCTCAACAGTAACCACCACGAACTACATCCTCACAGCTGTGCATAGGTTCCTCCAGCAGTCCTTGCCAACAGCCATTGCGCGTGCGACAGAGGCAGAGAGAGATGCGACGATCAAGTTCTGCCGGCGGCTGGTGAGGAAGCTGAACAAGAAGCTGGACTCGACGTCGGGTGAGGTGGTGGAGCGGGCAGTGAAGATGATGTATCTCATCTGCATCCGGACGATGTCTGTGTCAAGTGGCGACAAACACCCACTCTTTGACACGATGAATGCGCTGCCGCGGTCGAAGAAGGGGAAGAAGTACAAGTCGACAATGGGCACACTCAGCTCAGAGAACGGAGAAGAGGACGAGAACGACTCAGACGATTCGTCAGGTGATTTGGGCAATGACGACGATGACGATGAGGAGAACGAGAACGAAGGGAAAGCACTGCTGACGACGGGGCTGCTGGACCCAGCGAATGCGTCGAAGTCGTCGGGCATTCAGCAACTGGTGTTTGTGTGTGAAACAACACCCAACGACGAGGTGAAGCTGTATGCTGCTATCTGCCTGGTGCATCTCTTCCAGATGCAGAAGATTCCGAGCGAGCTTACATTCACTGTGGACACTGTGATGGACAAAGTGAAGAGGCAGGGCGAGTGGGTCACTAACTGCCTGGGGGCACTCAGAACACTCGCTGGAAAACATGGTTTGTTTGATTATTTATTAGAATTTTGAACTATTTTAAAAAATATTCTTATAATTTTTGATATATTTATTTATTAATTAATTAATTTGCTTATTTCATTGCTTGCTTGTTGTTAATTCAACAGAAAATCACTCGTTCCTTCTGACTGATCAATTCTTCAATCACGTGCCAAACCTTCTGAAGTTTGTTTTCTATCTGTTTTCATTTCTCTTCAATAACTTTATTAATTTTCTTCATTCATTTCCCAATTTTTGATGCAGTGGTTCATATCCAGTTGTTGGCCACACATTTTCTGTTCTGTTTGCGCTGGTGAAGTTTGGAGAGCACGACAAAGCGAAGCCGTTCATCAAGAAGGCTGTGCCTGATGCGCGTCTGCAGGTGTTTGTGAACCATCCTGATGAGCTGGTGAAGCACAATGCGAGGAAACTGGAGGCTGAGCTGAAGAAGTAGAAGTGGTTGAGATGGAGTTACAGAGAAGGGAGACTGCTATGAATGTGATGAGTGTGATGGCTCTGTTGATTGATTGTTGTTTGAGAGGAAGAAGAAGAGAAGAGGATTAAAATAAAAGAAAAGAAAAGAAAAATAGATAGATAGATAGATAGATAGCTCTTGTTATGAAGACTTCTGAATAATGAGGGCTTATCTGTTGTACAGAAAACGAGATAAATGCCTGTAGAAATTATGTTTGAGAAAGAGAAAGAGAAAGAGAGAATTTGAACGGAGCTGTTTTTTTAATGACATGAATATTTTTTTGTTTGCCTTAATCCTCTTTGTTTACTATCTTTTTTATAAAAATTCACAATTTTCTTTTTCTTTCTTTTCTTTTTTTGGTTGTTTTGATTTCATTAAATGAGATTACTGTGCTAATTTTCCCCACCTAAAAAACGTGTATCTATTTTTGTCGTGTTCGAAAACTCATCCTTGCTTCTTCCTTTTGATTATTATTGTGATTGTTATTATTCACAGAAATATGTATGGATGGCATGAGAAATGACACTTTGGAAACACATTCAATTCTTCCGTTTCTCTTCAAATCACATCTTTTTTCGCTTGTTTTCGTCATTTCTTTTGGTAGTTACAATATTAATTTACCAGAGAGGAAGTTTCAAAAACTTTTTTTTATTTTTTTTACAATTAAAAAAAAAAAAGCTAGTTTTTCAATGTGTAAATAACTATCAAATTTGCACATATGAAATAAATTACAACACAAAGCATGCAAATTGGTATTAGAATGCCTTGCAATAATCAAACATTTACAAACGACTATCAGAAATAAGTTCTTCATATTTCCAACTAAAAATCGCTAATCACACAAAAAAAACTTGTTCCATATCGAACAATAATATCCGTTCTGTCACAGTTGATATACATCTATTTTTAGTTTTCAGCTGCTTTTCCTCCGTCGCTTTCGAACTCTGCCTCAAAATCGCTGGAGTCGATTGCGTCGTTGTCTTCAAGCGAGTCCTCTTCATCCAAATCATCATCGTCTTCATCATCCTCATCATCATCTGTGTCTTCTTTGACTTCCTCTCTTTCTTCCTTCGGCCAGCCCTGCTTGCCCCACTCGGCATCAATGAAATGCTTCAGCGCTTCGGCTGTTCGGAAGTAATCGTTGTCTTCGCCATTGTATATCTTCGCATTCAAAGCCATTCGAAGGAGATCAGCACGGAACTGCGAGGGAAGCATGTAATACGACTCTGTCTTCAGTCTGGCTTTGATGACAGTCAAATCTGTTGAAAAAAGCACAAACACAATGAATTAACATTTGAAAGCAAAGAAAAAAATAAATTGAAAAATAGAGTTAAGCAATATAAAACAAATGGAAACAAATAAGATTTATATAAGACATGAAAAAATTGTAATGAAAACAATTAAATAAATATGATAAATATTTCAGACTCATTTCCAAAAATTAATATGAAATCCATATCAACTCGAAGCACACCAATCGGGTTCTTCACGCACTGATAGTAATCAGCAACGTCCTTCTCCTTGACAGGCTCCAGGAACGGCCACGAGAGTGTCATGTCGCGTGAGATTTTGTCGTAGAAGATTCCATATTTGATGTGGCACTGCGTGACATAGCCACGGGTGAGGGGGCGATAGCGGGGTCGGTGGATCTGGGCCAGTGTCGACTGGAAGAGCGGAGAGAGACGAGACTCGGGTGATGTGGAGCGGGAGGAGGGAGAAAAACTGCGCGACTCGGAAAGAGGAAGCATTGGATCGGATGAAGAAGATGGAGGAGAAGAAGGGGAGGAAGGAGAAGAAGGAGAGGAAGGTCTAACTGAGTCGAAAGAATAAGAAGATTGAGAATATGAAGTGTTTTGTGATGGAGATGCAGGAGCGGAAGAAGAAGAAGAAGAAGCGAATGGAGTTGTATGGCCAGAGTGTGACGTGGGCAGGGAAGATGAAGTGGGACGTTGAGGTTCTTCTTCCGAAGCAGAAGAAGAGTGAGTCGATGAAGAGGAAGAGGAAGAAGAAGATGCTGATCCAGATTTTTGAGACTGCTCGTATTCCTGCTGTGTCTCTCCGTTTGTTAAGTTCAGCGGCTGAGGAGGGCTTTCCCAGTTTGGAACGGATGTGGTTGGAGTCAGTCCAAGATCATCAGCCGGGTGCAATGGGCGTAAAACATCGACTTGAAAGAATCTGAGCAGAATTGCCATTCATAAAAAAAAAAATAATAATAATAATAAGTTAATAAATAATTTATTAATTATTACAGGCAGTGGTTTGAGCCAGTACAAGATGAATTCATAGGAAATAAATTTTAAGGTATTATTTAAAATATATCAAATAAAATTTTAAAAAAAATATTAATAACGAATCTAACATGAGAAGCAAACTGTGCCTCTGGTGAGGGAATAACAATGACGCCTCCATTGAGAGACCGCGGGATGGCCGAGTTGATCAGGTCTGTCGACACCACAATCCTCTTCATTGTCCTCTTTGGTGGCGGAAACACAGTGCCGCAATTGGAGAACTGTGATATCTTCTCCATAATGGCTCGCCTCTGCCTCTGGATCATGTCCGTTGGCCGAAGATAATTGATGTGAGGATGGATCAAAAACTCCATCAGCGTCGATTCATCATAATCCTTGATGTACCCTTCCCACATTTCTCTGGGCATTTGTATGTTTGATGAAAATCCTTGCTTACTGAAATATCCAACTGCATGGTTATCAGCATATGTAAGTAAAAATTTTAGCCCAATACAACGGGCGTATTCTTTGGCGTGCGCCATAAGCCGTGATCCGTATCCTCGAACTTGCTCGTTTGCATCAACTGCACAAAAGGCAATTTCGCCTAATCCGGTCTGAGGAAACGCTCGAATTGTAATTCCGGCAACGACTTGTATTCTGTTTTTCAAGCATATCACAGAATGATGACGACGATCAAATATTAATCGCGTAATGTACTCTCTCGGCATTTTTGGAAGTTGCCTCGCAAAAAGATTTTTTAGAGCGACAAGTAATACAAGTGACTGAGTTGATCCAACAGATTCGATTGATGAGCTAACATTTGAAGATGAATGTTGATAATGTCTGTTTGGGTACTTACTGTCGTTTCTACAAAGTACAAATCTTATAACTCCGTTGGCTTCATCAAAAATTTGCCTCCTTTCCCGAAGAGGAAGTGTTGGATTTAAATAAGTTTGGAAAATTGTTTGCTTTTGGTACGGCTGTGGTTCAGCTAGTGTTGATTCATAAGAAATAGAATTTTTAAGAGGCAAGGGTTGAGGATAATCAACGTAATGAAAAGGTGGATCTTCAGATGTTTTTGAAAAATCAAAAGTTATTTCTTCTTTATCAAAGGTATTTTGAGTAATCTCTTCATCATCTTTAGTAATGCCTGTTTTATTTGGACATGACTTTTGCATCTAGATTATTTATAATCCAAACGTCAGGGATAAAATGCAAAAAAAATTTTTCTTTCAAAGAGTTATATATAATTTTTTTTTCAAAAAAGAAAATTTTCGGATTTGGGACAGAATTCTTGCATTTATGAAAGATTAAATGATTTGTTCTTAAATTTATCGGTTATTGGATAATTATAATTCTAACATCACCGTGCAATATTAAGAGTAATAATTTTTAAAATTATAAAAAAAAAATTCGAAAGAACTGTGTGGAACAAAATTCTTCAATCAAAATATATTGTCCCAAATTATATGTCTGATAATAATTGATGTCGTTTATTCTATCAAATTTTTCGATGGAAAAAACATATTTTTAAAAAAAGCGCATTTTTAAAAAAAAAAACATTAGTTTTTTCTGTGTTTTAAATATTAATAAGGTTGTTTGTCATTGGGAAGAGATTTTGTATTTAAATAAAAATTCATGATATATGTTTTTGAAAAAACAGTTTTTTCTCATATGGGGGGAAATATGGACTTTCAAGCTTTTTTTGTACAAAGCATGAAATAATTGTTTCACTTATAACATTATTAAACTTAATCAGATTTCAAAATAAATTTGATTTTTATTTTTGAATGCAAACGCCATTGATATAATAACATTATGTTGTGTGACATCACATGCATTTCAAAAAATAAACTCATTTTTTTCAATTTTTTTTCATTACAAAAACTTCATCTTTGGTATGTAATCATTCAATGAAAATGCATGAAGTCAATTATTTTGTCCCAAATAAAGATGAAGATGTTTCCAATTGGACTTTTCATTTTTCAGTGTGTTTTTTTTTTTTTTTTTTTTTTTTTTTTTTTTTTTTTTTTTTTTTTTTTTTTTCGTTGTTGTTGTTGTTGTTATAAAAGGGAAATTTTCGAACAGATAATTTTGTTAGAAATAATATGAATTCAGAAATAATATCATAAATATTCAAATTAATTCTGATAAGTTTGAACATCATTTTCAGATCGTTTTGTAATGTATTTTTCTATAACAATGTATTTTGTGAAATTTGTGACAAAAATACAACGCTGTTTTTAAAGTTTTCTCACCAAAGATAAACAACCTTTGAAATACCAATACCACGAAAAAAGTTGTGAAATCAAAAAATTACACCTATCAATGAAAAATCTTTTCCCACAATTTCATATTTTTCTAAGAATTTTTTTGTACGGTCTAAGCTGGATATTATAACAACCGGTTTTGCATAAATTTCTGTGACAATTACAGTTTTTGATTATATGCGATCTCACCTAGCACAGAAAAAAAGTTAAATAAATAAATAATTAATTAATTTTGATTCAATTTTTTCCATTTTTTGAATATTACTTAGTAATTCATATTTTTCTCTTTTAATTGCAAATTTAATCATTAATTGACATTGTTTAATCATTTTATTCCATTTTTTTGGATAATCGAAACTGTTAGATTTTTGATCAAAAAAAACGATTTGAAAATGAAAAAAAATTCACAATATCAAGCCAAATGTGATTATACAATTTTCGCTCTGTGATTATATGCGATGATAAATGAATGAAAAATTGGCAAATAATGTCGGTGCATGGAAAATTGTTTCCACAAACGAATATGACTGCAAGCGATGTGATTTCATCCTGTTTTGACTGAACTCGAATTTTCATTGTTTGCTGACATGAAATTAGTATTTAAGAATTTTTCCAAAAGAGGAGCATCTGCTGTAATCTAGTTCGTATATAATTACAAATAATTGAACAAAATTGAATGTGACTATGTCCAATCTTTGTAATATTTTGAAAACTGCAAGATCATGATCATTGAGATGATAAAGATCACGAAATGAAGAAAAAAATAATAATTATTTCAATATTTTCCTTGGAGTTTTTTTCTCTAATTCCAAAAAAGAAGATTTGATACTCAGTGCAGTAAAAAAATGTTATCCATATTTTACAGTTCGAAAATATTTTTGTATTTTTTATTTTTATTTCTTTTAACTTTTTAAAGAGTTGATGCATGCATAAATGTGATATTCTTTAAAATGCTTACAATAAACATTAGAAACTGTTTCATTGCAATTCATCTTGTGAGAATTATCCTGATGTTGTTATTAACAGAAAAAATGGTGATGCTAAAAGCACCATAAAACACACACGCCTCTTCCACAAAAAATTGAAAACAAAAGTCAAAATGAGAAAAATAAAAAATTGTTTTTGAAACATTTTGATTCTGATTCGAAGAAAGTCGAAAAATGGAAAGCAGACTGAACTCACTGGGATAATTCACATCCTGCTCTCCACTTCCCATTCAACGAATAATACTCAAAGAAGAAAGCAAAGAAAGCCCTTCTCAAAAGAATGCCAACCAATACGACCATCATCACAAGTATTTTCGGCTTTTCCTCCCTTCTTCTTTGCTTATCGATTCGCTCATCCCATCTTCTTCCTCTTCTTCCTCTTCCTCTTCGTCTCGCAAAGAATCGCAGATTGCATCTGTCAGTGTCACCATCACTGCCCCAGCTGGAAAGTGCCCAATCAGCTCTCGCTTCATCCCACTCAGAGAAGGCCTGTCTGCCTCATTCCACGAGATACACAGCCTCCAAAACTCCAAATATGGTGTGTCCTTCACCAGCCCCACATTCGGCATTTCTCCATTCGCAATCTTCTGCCCAGCTGCCTCTGCCTCATACTCCCCGAACGGGATCTGGAGCGTCAGGCACTCCCACAGCATCATCCCGACCGAGAATGCCACCGACTTCTCTGTTGCCCCCATCTTCTTGTTCATCTGCAGCTCTGGCGCCTTCCACCTCAGACACTCTTTCTTGAAATTGTCATCCTCATCCTCAAATGCAGACGAGGGCAGAGAGTCATCCTCCTCCTCCTCCTCATCACTGGCAGATGTCGCAACAGTTGACGAGGAGATGGATGAGGAATCGGAATCATCGTCAGATGAGAAGTCGGAGTGCATCACGATGCAGATGACCATGTGCTCAGAGAATAGCACAATGTGTGGGCTCAGATTGGCAAGTGACTGAAGAGGGTTGTCCATCTCGGAAAATGAGTGGAGGGCGAGATTGGCCACCCAGAACAAGACCTGGGCAGCTGTTTGCTCTCTTTCCTGCAAAGTGCCTATCGCCATCTCCTTCTTCTCATTCCTCCCATGAAGCAGCATGAACAGCGAATCCCTCAGATCCACAATCAATTTCTCATGAGGTGATGAGCAGGCCATTGCATCCACCAGATTCGACATCGATGAGGTGGTTGGACACAAATCCTCCCCACGAACAAAGGTGGATTCTGTATCTGAAGTGTCTGTGGTTGAAGCGGATGAAATGGATGGTGATGGAGTTCGCTTCCTTGAAACATCATCTTTTTCTTCCTCAACCTTTTCTAATGCCCATTCAGGAATCTTGTCTGAATCTCTGCCCAGGATGTATTCAGTCGATCCGCTCTCAGACAGAAGATGCTCTGATGACTCCGAGTGTCCCAAGCTCTTCGCATACACCCTCTTCTTGATCCTTTCCTCATTTTTCTTCTCTGCTTCCCTTTCTGCTCTCCTCCACTGCTCCTCAGGAGACATCTCCATCGTCACCATCTCAAATGCCTTTGGATCTTTTCTGATGTTATCATTCACAATCTCTCTCAGATCTTCTGCTTCATTCTTCACCTTCTTCCATCGAACAATGAATATCACAGAAATAATCAGAACAATCAACAATATCACAACAAGCACAACAACAATCAACAACCAATACGATTTCCCTTCTTTTCCTCCTTCAACAATCCTTTCATCCCCATTTGCCTTGGGATCACTTCTGTTCTTCAGAATGAAAGAATCAGTTGCAGACAACCGCTTTCCATACACAATCATCACAGACACCTCCGTCTCATCTGGGATCGACGAAAGATTTCTCGAAGGCACCATCCCAACTGCTTCCGTTTCGCTCACAAACCCATCTTCTGCAAAATGATATGTCTCAATCAGGTCTGTATCTCCAGCTGACAAAATCAGTCGGAATGACAAATCGCATGGCAGAAGAAGTGCTCCCTTGAATTGAATTTCAGTCCCACATCCATTTTCGCTGGCCGAAGCCTCTTCCAGCTTGGGAACGAAGAAGGGCGATTCACTTTCTCCTGCTATCCCTTCCAGGCTGCATCCATCATCCAGAATCCACAGCGAAGAATTGGGCATCACCCCATCTCCTCCCTTCAAACTGGAAATGGTCAGCGAAGCAGAATCTGAACAGATGATATTTCGACGAAGTGATGGATATTTCTGAATAAATGGATTGGTATTATCAAATCTTCCATCTTTGATGTTCATAGCACCTCCATATAAGGTTATTCCTCCCTTTGAGGAGTTGCTGATTGTTGTGTCTCTCACAACAGCTGAACTGCTCGAGAAATCAATTACAGACCCATTCCATCTGCAAATTTCATCCATTTCATTATTTGTCTTTTCGAAATTACCAATGAGATTTCCCACAAACACACACGAGTCAAGAAATATTTTGTTTGCATTTGCCACTGACACTTGGCTTCCTTTTTGCAACTCTGATGTGCATTCACGAAAAGAGCAGTTCAGCATCTCAAAGTCGGTCATTGGTTGAGTTGTGCAAATAATGCAGGATCCAGATGATGTTTTGATGATGTTTGAGAATGATGATTGCATCAATGAAAAAACAAGTGAAGAGTTGATTGCTTCGAATGAGATGAGGCTTCTATCTTGCAAAGAGATATTTGTGGCTGACAACTTCGAAATTCCCACATTTTCACACTTTCCACATTCAAACATTGAACTCTTGCATTCCACATCGCTGACTGACAAATCTTCAAATGTTGCTCTTTCTGAACTCAAAATCTGGAATACAGGTTTTGAGAATATCAAATGTCCAACACCACATCGATCTGCTTCAAACAGCCCATCTTCAACAACAACAAGAGAACAATCAAAAAGGATCTGTGAATTCTCCTCTGATCTGTTCTCTATCAGGAATGAAACAGATTCGAGAATAAGAGACCCACTCAGTTGGTGCATCAAACACGAGCAGCCAATATTCCCCGTTCCTTCAAAAACAAATTTCACTCTCTCCAATCGAGCAAACTCCGAAGTTTTCACAACTCCCTCACCTCCCAAATTTATCTCCCAGATTTTTATCTCAGCATTTCTGTTCGCTTCCATCGACTTGATCGTCACACTCTCAGCTGAGCACGAACCAGTTAATCTGGTTTCATTCCAGACATACAGCTGCGAATAATCCGATGGGATGATGTGGCTCACCCCAACATTCAGCGATGAACATGCTCCCTTCATTTCCCCACAGTTCTTGCCGTCGCTGTTGTTTCCCAGAATCGAAGATACAAATATGAATTCACTCCTGAACACAAACACTCTCCTCAGCAGATCCTCTTCATCTCCATAATTGTCTGCTGCGCATCCCCATATCGCCAGCTCCTTCACAAATGGCTCTCCAAAGTTGATCAGGAACTGCCACTCCGAAATCTGAGTGTCAAGGTCAGTGCACTTCACAAACACATCTCTCCCCTTCGATGCAACATTCCCTTGGAATGTGATGTTCGACAGCACAAATGGCAATGCCTTCTGTGAGACACTCTGCGATTTCAAAAACAGTCCTCCGCCTCTCCCAATATTCGAACAGAAACAGTCTGTCACGTTTGTGTGATTCATCTCCAAACTCCCCTTCTCATCGAGAAGGAAAAACACCCCTCCTCCTTCATTCGAACTTGCTGATCCACAGCCATCAATTGTTGAGTTCTCCATTTTCAATCTCACTTCCTTTGACACATCACAACAAAGCATCGAAGGGTTGTTTGACACGCTGTGCTTCACATTCATAAATGTGCATTTGTCAAACAGAATATTCCACACTTCTTCTGCATTTTCATTTCCACTTGAAGAGACCACACTTTCTCTCATCACAATTGCACTTTTCCCACTCAAAAAAATATCTTCAAAGTTCACATCGCTCATGGTTGTCACACAATCAGTTGATATGCTCATTATCTCATGAATCGTTGAGAATCCAGTTATTTCTGTCTTTTCAATCGAAACAATTCCTTTTGATGCACTTATCAGCACAAATGCTAATTCACCTTCAGCATCATCTTTCATGTGAATTGAGCAACGCACAACACTCGTTTTGATTGCATCGAAGCCCGACTGGATGAGAATGCTTGCCTCATTGTCAAAGACAGTCGGAATCAGAATCCCCACTTCTTTGAACTGAACAACTCCTCTGCACTCAACAACAACATTCCCATTTCCTTCAATCTCTTTCACAAATTGGATTTTGTCTGATTCTCCATCTGTTCCTTCCAGCATCACCCCACTCACACTCATTTCACTCCTCACATCACAAGTCCCCTGAACAACAATCGATTCAATCTCTGAGTCACTCCCTCGCTTCACCCCATAATCAACCGATCCACATGGATACTCCAACAGTCCACACACAACCACATTGTTTCCTCCTCTTGCAACAAGCACACTCGTTCCAATCTCTTTCCAGAAATAGATCAGTGGGATTGCACATTCCTTGTTTCCCCCATCAAACCCTCTCATCGAGTCTTCTGTCAATATCTCCAGTCTATCTTTCACAAATGGCAGTGTTTCGTTCTTGATGCTGCTGATAAGCGATGGAGATGAAACAAACAAGTCCTTTCCAAACTTCGCATTGTTCGGCTTATCGGATGAAAAAGTTGGAGAGGATATCACAAAATCTGTCTCACCCATTTCACTCAACAAGTTCAACATTATTCCTCCTCCATATCCAACACTTCCCTCTCCATATGGTGCTGTGCAACAATAAAACTTACACCCACTCACCACAAGACTCGTTTTTGAAAATGCCTCACAAAAGAGTGCACCTCCTCCTATCTCATTTCCTTTTCCTTCAACAGCACATCCTTCGAATGAACAGTCATTTATTTCCACTTTGAAATCTCTTCCATCATTATCATCCTTATTGTTCGAAACACTTACACATCCTCCACTTCCCTGTGAGCGAACAATCGATGAAAATGTGCATCCTGACATCTCATGGATATTTCCATTGTGACACTCAACAACACATCCATCCCCAAACGTGATTTCTCCAAAATCACTTTTCGTCATATTCATCGAAGACACACTTTCAGCATTCCCTTCAACAACGAATAACGATGAACCCCACTTGGCACCTCTTTCACATCCAAAACCAATCACTTCCACAATCCCTCCAACAGCCTTCACAAACACGGTCGAAATAGCCTCTGCGCCTCCCTCCATCCCGCATTTGCTCAGTGTGAGCTTCCCCAAACAACACTCAAACACACTTTCATGAAAGGTCAGCGATCTCTTCAAAGAAAAGATAATACCAGTCATTGACACAGGCACTGCATTTGCAATAAATCCACTTTGAGCTCCCTCCTTCTGATCAGAAACATCACACTTCACATTTTCCATTTTTCCTTTGATGCTCCATTCATTCGAAGTCAAACTCAGTTCTTCCTCAAAGACAAATGGCTCAAGAAGTGCAACATCCTTTTTCTTCCCTTCAAAATGGACTGATGCTGCCTTGGAGATTGTGCAGCATGGAAACTCTTCGAATCCACACTTCGAAAAATCATGGCTCAACGATCCTCCTCCAACAAATCCACATCCTGAAAAATTATTCCACAAATACAATACCAGCGGAATGGCAAATGCTTCGTTCAATGAGGATCTCTCAAATCCATTCAATTTTGTCAAGTTATTCAAATCAACTCCAAATCCAATTGAGCTTCTGTCAATCACACTCCAAAGATCATTTGCATTGATAAAGATTTCTTTCCCTTCTCTCGCATCACATCCAGAAAACAATACCTCCTTCAAGATGAATGAGCTTGCTTCATCATCCAAATGAAGATAAATCCCTCCTCCATATCCACACTCTCCACCTGCTGTTTGCATCGCCTTGCAATTAGTGAGCCCGAACAAATCGTTTTCATCATTTAAAGATGTTGTTTTTGCTGAGTCTGCCTCTGTCAGGTTTCCCACAGTGAATGATGATCCTTCTTTCATCTCAACCCACAACCCTCCTCCGTTTCCTCCATTAATCTCACACTCTCTCATCATCCCTCCGACTATTTCCAGTGAGCAATCTCTCCCAAGTGTGCATTCAATTGCCCCTCCATTTCCTTCAATTCCTTTGAATCCACTTATCGTGTTGTTTGTGAGCTTCAGAAACTTGGAGGAATTTGTGGAAATTACTCGAATAGATCCTGACTGCAAATCTGTTTGTAAAGATGCTTTCACTGAAAGTGTTGAATCTTTAATCGAAAAAGATGCTCCATTCTCCACTCCAAACAAAACACTATTTGTTGTCGAGCTAATATCCTCAATATTCATGGAAGTGAATGTTCCTGCAGCATTGCTTTCATCAAGATTAATCAGCGGATAGTTCCCAATAGTCAAGTGCAACACAACAAACGATGATACAGAGACCTCTCCTGCTGTTGTTGACAAAAATACATAAGATAACGCTGATTGGGAGCCTTGAAATGTCAGTGAGCAATCTTCAAGCGAAAATGATTGTGAGGTGGAACTGAAGAATATTTCATGATTTGGAAGAGCAGAAGGAATGGAGAAAATCAATGTTCTCAAATTCGTATTAGTGTTGACTGTTATCATGCCTTCTCCACTTCCATCACATTCATCAATCACCTTCCATCCGCTGTTTTCATCATTCCCCTGGATTGTGTGCTTGAAGGAGTCGAATGTCAGCTCCTCTTCCATTGCAATCATCCCATCAACAACAATCTTCTTTTCCTCTTCTTGCCTTGTCAGCGAATGTTTCAGAGTCAGACAGGGAAACTCAGCATATCCACAATGGGAGTGATCAAATGCATCAACATTGCTTGCAACAACCTCTTCTGGCAAAGAAATCAGATACACACACAGCGGTATTGGAATCGTTTCATCTCCATTGTGGAATCCCCGAATTTTGTTTATTGTGGAATTTGAAGCAGTTAATGAAGTGATCTTCCCACTTGTTGCAGTCGTCCCCAGATCGATCGAGTCAACAAAAATATCACTTCCCCATTTCGCCCTGTTCCCTTCAAATGCTGATGAAATCAGAAATTCTGCACTTGTATCTTTCACTTTCAGCCCAATCCCTCCTCCTCTCCCTTGAGTGGTCGAGGCATAACAGTTCTTCACAAACCCTCCATTCATCGTCAATGAGCCAATATTCCCCACTTCAATCATTATTCCCCCTCCAAAAACAGAATCTTCACTTCCACAGCCATCAATTGTACATCCTTCAAGTGTTATCGAAAATGACCCTTCACCTGAACTTATCAACGATGATCCAGCTGTTGTCCTCACAATGTTGCTAAATGTGCAGTTATCCAGAGAGAATGAAACTGACGATCCTTGAGAAAGAGATATCGCACTTGTGGTACTGAATGTTTGCAACCATCTCACATCTTTCATTTTCAACTCTCCACCATCAACTTTCACAAGTGAGTTTTGAATGCTCCTCTCTTCTGAATGAGCTGCATCCATCGAAATGTTCATTCTCTTCACATCCATCAATCCTCTTCCCTGAATCTCAAATAATCTACTTCTTCGATTATTTTCAACTGACGAGTTGTGAACAACTGACAGATCGCTCACAGTCAATTCCCCTGTTCCAATACAAAATAGACTCAGTCCACTTCCCTCAAATTTTGTTTCAATGGCAGAGCCAGATGGGGAAACTCCACTCAAAGAGATCGTTTTCTCTCCAATGTCAACTCCTTTTCCTTCCACAACTGTTCCACTCAACACCTTCATTTCCTCCACAAACCCTACGATCAATTGTGAAAGGCAATGGCTGATTGTTAGACAGGCATAACTCTCATTCAATCCACAGCTATATGTATCTTTCGCTTTGGATTGAGTCAATTTGGAGGAGACAAATCTGCATTTCCCACCATTGTTTGGCAACCATTCACTTTTATCGCCTCCAGCATAATATCTATTTTCATCTATTCGCGATGAAAAGCACCAAAAAGCTTGAGATTTATTATCATAACTTAAAATAACCACATCATTTCCAAATGAGGCACTATTGTTGTGAAAATAACAAAAGTAAAGAAAATTCCCAATTTTTTCATTTAGGGAAATGCAGCAACCGCCTCCCATATATTCGCAAAGGCAATTTAAAAAAAGGCAGTTTTTCAATACTATTTTTTCGTTAACACCACAATCATATCCACCACCTCCTCCATTTTTTGAGCTGTGAGCGCTGCAATTTTTAAACGAACAATCCAAAATACAATCTTCTGTATTTATTGTTTTTGTACTGTAAATTCC
This sequence comes from Monocercomonoides exilis, assembly GCF_001643675.1. NCBI lineage: Eukaryota > Preaxostyla > Oxymonadida > Polymastigidae > Monocercomonoides > Monocercomonoides exilis. The sequence goes on from NW_027150581.1 coordinate 647,570, forward strand.
AACTCCCCCTCCATCATTCCCTGACCAGCAATCTTCGAACAAACAATTTTCCAAATATGGCTGAATACATATTCCTGATATCTCAACTCCAGCTCCTCCCCAATCTGTCGATGAAGCACAGAAGCACTCTTCAAACACAGAATGCTTCACAGTGCATTCTCCAATATTCAGAACATAAATGCCTCCACCTCTTGTGGATGTTGCTTTGCATTTCACAAAAGATGAATTCTCCACAGTGAGCGTTGCGTTTGGATTATCATGAACATACAGTGCTCCACCGCAATCAGCAGAACATTCAATCCACTCTGCATTTTTGAATGTCTGTGTTTCTGTTGTTGGCAGTCTATCTGTATTCCTAATTCTCCAATCTCTTCTTTCGTTGCGATGAAATGTGCAATTGCTGCACAAAAACACTCCCGATCCCTGTGTTCCACTCGCTATCCCTCCTTTAAGCACATTCATTGAGCTCATCACAATGCTATCTTCCATGTGGCTTTCAGTGATTGAGTCTTCACTTTTCATCTTTTCATCGGCTTTGTTCATCTCAGTCACATTCGCAAAAGTGCATTTTTTCACAACTTCGCTGAATCCTTCCCCATTCCTCAAAATGCTCCCTTTCCCACAAAACGCAATGTTCCTCCACTCACAGTTTTCTATCTGCACACACGAACTTGCTTTTTGCATCTCCACAACACTATTCGACAAGGAATAACAAGAGCTGCTCATCAGCGATGAATTCCTCAAAATACAAAACCCCCAATTGCAAATCGTCGAAGACGAAAGATTCCCTTTTTCAGTCAGCAGGCAACATCCAAAACTCAGCGCAGATTGCTCCCCAACAAAAAACGAACACTTTTCTCTTGATCGATAAATGCAAACATTCTCCACTCCCATTGAAGAGTTGTGCATGCTGCACATTGTCTTCACAATGCATTCTTCGTTTCTGTTTTGTCTTCCTTCAAGCATCCCCATCCAGCATTGGAGTTGTTCCTCATTCTGGTCAGGTAGTTGACATCTTCCCCATGCACCAATCACCAATTCAAGGCAAACAACAAGAACTTGCATTTTTCAGCCAAAATAATTGATAGATCATCCATCCATAATCCATCTTTTCGGTTCTGCACTATTATTTTTAAAGACACAAAAAGACTTAACAGCATTTATTCTCATATTTTTATTTCCATGTTACAACTTTTCCCCGCATTTTTGAATCTAATTGGCTTTGGAACAAACTTTTCAAAATATGTCAATCCAAACAGAAGCATTCAAAAGGATAATAAAAGAAATCTCTGACCATACTTCTGAAACTTAATTACTGCTGTTGCTTTGAGAGCAATTTTCTTTCCGAGTGAACCCTGTTCTGCAAATGAAATTTTTTATCATTTATTTTTTCTCTGAATTTTTCAAAAATGTGCTTCTTGAATTTTTTCTTTTGGAAAATGACGCAACAAAATCATGGAAAAATAATAATGAAATAAAAAATGAAAATATAAAATAAAATCAAAAATAATATTTTTAATTCAAAATTTATAATATTAAAGGTGAAAAGAAAAGAGATAAACTGGATCAATCCACAAAAAACAAAAATAACAACTCAGAAAAGATGAATTCAAACTTCTTTCAAGCTCCTAAAAATCAGCATACTTTGCGTATTCTTGCTCATGATTCAACTCCACCCAAGCGCCTTATCTTTATTTTTGAAAATGGCAGCAATCTATTTTGCCATCCAAGCGAGATCAGCAAATTGCAGGCTATCCTCTCCTTTGATTCCGCAAAGGCAAAGGCACATGAAACATCGAAACGGAATAAATGCATGCAGCAGCACCGATAGAAATAAATAAAGAAAATCAATCATCATCGAAAAAATCAACAAGGGCCTTCGCTTTTGAAGAACGGAGAACAATTTTCATCTTTGATTGAAACAAGCACATTCACAACAGAGCGAACGGAGTTTGCCATTTGAAAGAAATTGGCGCAATAGCTCATTTTGTTCGATATGTTGAGGCTTTCGCTTTGATCAGCTCGCTCTTTTAGCTTCAATTCGCAGTTTTTGATTAAATTTTTTGTGAACAACGCCCTTCATGGTACGTCCAAAAACATTTTTGGCACTGCTTTCTCCTTAGCATATAAAATTAATGATGCGCTAAATAAAATAATTGCCACAAGAAATTCGAATCTCAACTCGAATAAACACAAAAAATACAAACTATCGGAATATCATGTTGTGCGTTTTTCTTAATCCAGCAAAAGCACACTTCCCGGAATGCAGCAAATATATGTCATATGAATCTTTGATCGTTTGAACGCTTTTGCTGCTCTGGACAGTTTTTGAGGGAAATTCTGTTTTTCATTCATCAGAAATATATGTTGGGCGAAAGATTTGATTTAAAATCGTTTTTTGTGTTAAGATGGAATGACTGGTGGATGAATAAGAGTCACGCATATACAAATAATTTTTTCGAATGCTTCAAGCTCGTGGTGGTGTGAATGGGATTGATTTGCTCAGTTGAGCGCGAATATGCATATTTCACTTTCAAATTGAAATGAGGCATCCAAATCTTCGGTATCTCTGCAAACACTGTAAAGGACATAACGGATCTTTATATGTAGAAGCTGGTCACTTTGTTTTTGAGCGAGTTGATTTGGGGCTGAATTGATGGTGATTTATTTTCAAAGAATGACGAAAATTGACAGATACATACTTGCGCGAAGCTAAATCGCCTGAACCAATGAGCATTATTGAGCGCACATCGGAGATAAAAACAATTTTGTTTGTTCATTCGTCATTTCATTTATATTAAATAAGTATTTTTTATTTTTTGAAACATTCAACTTTAGCAGATCAATCCTTATCTTTCATGCTTGAATTTACAGCCCTGCGCGCATCTTTCTCAGGATTCACAAACGCCACAGCTATGCATCTATTTGCCATCTGCGTTCCTGGTTGATGCATTTCGGGAATCACAAATTTTTGTTTTCAACAAAACCATTCAAATGACTTTAAATGAATCTCAACTGATTTATTTTCCACTCCCAAAAGACGATTTGGAGCAGTCAAGGTGAAAATCTGCTGCACAAAAATTTGTGTTATTGAATCGAAATGCTTCATTAATTGAAATGGAAACAATCTGGAAGACAAATTGAAGAGCCAGAATTTGCCTTTGTCAAAAAATACAGGATGCGAAGTCAGCTTGGAATGCAGAGCGACTTTTCTTCTGAAATTGAAGGTTTCACAACGAAGCAGTTTGTTCAGGCTGCGAAGCAGGATCTTCTGAGATTTCCGCTTTTGATGCGCATTGTTTCTTCTCTCAGCCAGGAGCCTTTTCCTTTCGAGAGAAAGAAGCCATCACAAGAGCAGCCAGAAAAGTGCCTCTCGCTTCACCTCGCTAGCATTGTTCAATCATTTTGGCTTTCCAGATGTTGCAATGTTAAGTTCATTTCATTGGATTGGGAACAGAATAATTAGAAATTTCTTGAAAATGCTTCATTCAATTTCATCTGAGACTTCACATTTGATTTTCGCTGCGACGGAATACAAATACTTTTGGGCTGTTGTAAGTGCAGTAAACAAGCACTTTTATGAGGCCAAGAATTTCAGCGTATGCAGCAGGGCTGTTCAGAGGAAGAAGATGGCAGAGAAACAGGGAATAGTGCTGCTGGCCTTTGTTGGAGATGCATCAATGGGAAAAGAAATACTGAAGATGATCAACACATCACTTGCTTCACACTCAGAAGAGCATCTGATAAGGAAATGGATTTTGGAATCGAAGTGAAGAAATGATAACCGAAGAAAGATGAAGAGAGATCGAAAAAGAGAATTCCAATTCTTTGAAAGATTACAAAAAGTTGTTGGATGAGGAAGAATTGAGCAATGCGGATGGCTCTATTATTGCTGCATGGTCAACAAAAACTGAAAACGTCTTTTTTGATAAAATCATCGCCTCGTGCAAATCCTAGAGCATGGTGTTGCTCATTTTTAGTTTTATTTGAGCAGCTGGGGAACATCTCTGGCTCAAGCAGAGAAAGATGGATTTAGTAGCTTCTGCGGATTGTTTGAGCGCAATATCAGTTGGATTTTCTCTTTTGTTTGAAACTATTTTATTCTTAACCAAAGCGGAATCAGTGTTTTTGCAAAGTTGCATCATATATTTTTTGGCAAGTGGGAGTTATTGCAGCAGAATTTTCAGGATTGGTCAGAGAGAAGTTGAAGTATTTTGGTCGACTTTTTTCGAAACCAGTTCATGTTGCGTTCGATTTTCCTCTTCGCAAAGATTGCTGATATAATTTATTGAATTCATTGCAGCATTTGACTCAACATAAAGTGCAATAGATTGGCTTTCACCAATGTGTTGCGCTTTCCATTTTAATTGGCCGTTAAATGCTGAGGAACGAATGAAATGCTTTTGAAAAAAAGAATGTGAGGAAAGGCAAAAGCATTGGACCAGAAGTGGCCTTGCCAGAAATGAGTGAAGGAAGAAGAACGCGATTGATTGATGATTCAAAAAGATGATCTTTGAAGAGATTGTTCATATCAAATTTGCAAATATGAATGAGGCGTTTCTTTATCTTTGACAAGCCACGAGCAATTCAACGTTGTTTTTGTTGCATCAGTTTGTTCTTTGGATAAGCTGGAAGAAATCAGCAAGGCTGAAACAAAAAAGAAGAAAACCTCTTGTTCTTTGCACTTATTGCGATTCTTGGAAAAGAGAACACGAGAAAGGAAAAAAGAAGAGAAGAGAGTGAAAAAATAGGAAGAGGATTTATCGAACAAAAGTGAATTCGAATCAGTGATTGTTTTGAAGCTGAGGAAAGGTTTGCAAACAAAATAGCTTGTTTGACTTTTTTTTTCACGAGCTCTTCTTTTATTTTTATTTTATTTTGTTATTTCTCTCAATTTTTAAATTGTTTCTGGAAACAGAAAAGAGGTCACTCGAATAACTCTTGTTGATAGGCATGTGACATTTGAAGGCTCCAATGAAAGAAACATCCACAACTGATTGTTTCAGATTTCTTGCTATCTTTTGGATTTTTATCGAATGTTTTCTGTGCAACAAGAATGAAGCCAATCGACAAAATGAGCAATGAACCGCTAATCTGGTAGATGCAAGGTCTAATCATTTATTTGCAACAAACATTACAAAAGAAGCAAAATGAACATAAAAGGAGAAGAAATTGCCAATTGAAAAGCTTTTAATCTTCTTTGGCTGTTCCGTGATTTTCCTTGTGAAAAATCATTTACTAATACTTTCATTTTTTGTTGCATACTGGATGTTTTATTGAAGAAATGCAGAAATCATCAATTGCTTATTTGCTCTGGGGGAAAAAAAAGAAAAAAGAATCGAATGAATAAGGAAAGAAATGCTTAAAAAGAACAAAAAGTGAATGCACAGCAGCAGAAAATGTTGCTGATAACACTTATTTGATGAACAATTGTGTGAAGTGCATGACATTTCTGGATTAAAGAATGTGAAAGCACAACCGGTTTGAATTTCAATTTCTTGAATCTCATTTTCTTATCACCATTTTTTCTGATTGGTTTTGTTATTTTCGTTCTTTCATCAATTTCTATTCAGCTCCATGGTGTGTTTTTTGCATTGATTGCGAATTTGCGAAAAGACGAATGAGCAACTGAATCTGAGGTTCTCCTTTTCAACTCTTTGATTCATCTGTCAGTTTCATCTGTGAAATAGCTTTCTTCGTGGTGTGAGTCTTCGATATAGATCACTGCATCAGACATTGTGAGCATCACTTTCCCTTCTGGAAACCGCTGGATAAACTCTCTCTTCAGTGTTTGAAGAGAAAGACGTTTTTCAGACTCAGATGACAAGCACAGCATAATTATGGATTCTAACGTTGACTCTTCTGTTGCCTTCAAATTAGGCCTCTCCCCATTCGCAATCTTCTGCCCAGCTGCCTCTGCCTCATACTCCCCAAACGGGATCTGGAGCGTCAGGCACTCCCACAGCATCATCCCGACCGAGAATGCCACCGACTTCTCTGTTGCCCCCATCTTCTTGTTCATCTGCAGCTCTGGCGCCTTCCACCTCAGACACTCTTTCTTGAAATTGTCATCCTCATCCTCAAATGCAGACGAGGGCAGAGAGTCATCCTCCTCCTCCTCCTCATCACTGGCAGATGTCGCAACAGTTGACGAGGAGATGGATGAGGAATCGGAATCATCGTCAGATGAGAAGTCGGAGTGCATCACGATGCAGATGACCATGTGCTCAGAGAATAGCACAATGTGTGGGCTCAGATTGGCAAGTGACTGAAGAGGGTTGTCCATCTCGGAAAATGAGTGGAGGGCGAGATTGGCCACCCAGAACAAGACCTGGGCAGCTGTTTGCTCTCTTTCCTGCAAAGTGCCTATCGCCATCTCCTTCTTCTCATTCCTCCCATGAAGCAGCATGAACAGCGAATCCCTCAGATCCACAATCAATTTCTCATGAGGTGATGAGCAGGCCATTGCATCCACCAGATTCGACATCGATGAGGTGGTTGGACACAAATCCTCCCCACGAACAAAGGTGGATTCTGTATCTGAAGTGTCTGTGGTTGAAGCGGATGAAATGGATGGTGATGGAGTTCGCTTCCTTGAAACATCATCTTTTTCTTCCTCAACCTTTTCTAATGCCCATTCAGGAATCTTGTCTGAATCTCTGCCCAGGATGTATTCAGTCGATCCGCTCTCAGACAGAAGATGCTCTGATGACTCCGAGTGTCCCAAGCTCTTCGCATACACCCTCTTCTTGATCCTTTCCTCATTTTTCTTCTCTGCTTCCCTTTCTGCTCTCCTCCACTGCTCCTCAGGAGACATCTCCATCGTCACCATCTCAAATGCCTTTGGATCTTTTCTGATGTTATCATTCACAATCTCTCTCAGATCTTCTGCTTCATTCTTCACCTTCTTCCATCGAACAATGAATATCACAGAAATAATCAGAACAATCAACAATATCACAACAAGCACAACAACAATCAACAACCAATACGATTTCCCTTCTTTTCCTCCTTCAACAATCCTTTCATCCCCATTTGCCTTGGGATCACTTCTGTTCTTCAGAATGAAAGAATCAGTTGCAGACAACCGCTTTCCATACACAATCATCACAGACACCTCCGTCTCATCTGGGATCGACGAAAGATTTCTCGAAGGCACCATCCCAACTGCTTCCGTTTCGCTCACAAACCCATCTTCTGCAAAATGATATGTCTCAATCAGGTCTGTATCTCCAGCTGACAAAATCAGTCGGAATGACAAATCGCATGGCAGAAGAAGTGCTCCCTTGAATTGAATTTCAGTCCCACCTCCATTTTCGCTGGCCGAAGCCCCTTCCAGCTTGGGAATGAAGAAGGGCGATTCCCTTTCTCCTGCTATCCCTTCCAGGCTGCATCCATCATCCAGAATCCACAGCGAAGAATTGGGCATCACCCCATCTCCTCCCTTCAAACTGGAAATGGTCAGCGAAGCAGAATCCGAGCAGATAATGTTTCGACAAAGCGATGGATATTTTGCAATGAAAGGATTGTTGCCAAAGAATTCTCCTTTCTCTATCGTCACAGATCCTCCTCTCGCAGTCATCCCTCCCTTTGAGGAGTTGAAAATTGTTGTGTCTCTCACAACAGCTGAACTGCTCGAAAAATCAATTACAGATCCATTCCATCTGCATATTTCCTCTATTCTGCCATTTTCAGAAGACTCCATTTTTCGATCTTCATCAACAACACCAAGGAAAATGCACAAATCAAAACACACATCAGAACAATTAACCACTGATACAATCGATCCTTTCTCCTTTTCGCTCAAGCATTTTCCAAATGAACAATTCGAAAGAACAACATTTTCCTCCAAATTCTGCATTTTCACAGCACTTCCACTTCTCAACAGCGTTATGTTCTGAGCATCAAGCTCCTTCATCTGCACTCTTGCCCTGCCACCAACTTCTATTGCATTTCCCTCTGATAATATATTAAGAATTTTGGTTTCTGATATAAAAGCTTTTGACTCACCAATGAATTCTATCAAAGGCACTGATGTTTTCATTCTCACCATCTCGCACTTGTCCATCTCCAGTTCTCCACCTTCGACAGCCATTATTGAGTTTTTAATGAGATATCCAAATGATGAAGATGAAAATTCGCATTCTCTCAACTCTGTTGTTCCGTTCTGCACTTTCAGAATGTGTCTGTGATTTGCTTCAAACATTTCTCCAAACTCAAATGCACATCTCTCTGCAACACACTCATTCACAAACACAATCACACTCCTTTCGTTTCCCATCTCTTGAATGGTTGCATTGAAATGGATTGTCGCCTTTGTCTTCTTCACTGATTTCACGCACAAGTCTCCGATCACACATTCTCCACCAATGTCTCCTTCTCCATCAACAAAAATCATATTTGCAACACCTCTTTGAATGTGGCTCGCACTGCAGCTGATGCTTTTGCACGGATTTGTCTGTGCCCCGCACTGCCTGCTGTCTGTTCCTCCAACATTCGCAAACACCTGAACTGCAAAATAGAATGTGATCAATGGAATCAGATCAACATCTCCACCTCCACTCGCATCGCTCCCCCAAACAGAGTTGTTCAACTTCAGTGCTTCTTGGCTGAAGTCCAGTGAAAACAATGTTTCGTTGACCTGCGAATCAATCGAATTGCATCGGATGAACACATCCTTCCCCACGTGTGCATCATTCATCATGAATCGGATGTTCTCCATTATCAGCCCAAGTGGCGATGCTGGCATTTGATCTGGCACTCGATTTGGATCGAGTGCATCAATCATCATCCCTCCTCCCCTTCCATTGGCTGTCGAGCACACACACATCCCAAATGTGCATCCGCTCACTTTCAGCTCTGACTCTCCTCTCTTCAACAACACTCTCATCCCTCCTCCTTCCTCGCTCGTCTCGCTCATGCACTTTCTCAGCTCGCATCCTTCCACCACACACTCCACCCCAGCTGAGAACGATCCCACGCTCAACGCACATGCTCTGTTCTCTGTGCATGTGATGTTTGTGAATGAAGAGCCATTCACTCTCACTGTTTGCCTTGTGTTCACTCTTTCATTGCTGAGCAACACATTTGTTGGGGATGGCTGACTCAGCGATATCAGACTGCAACCAGATATGGTTGTGTTTGATATCGACACATTCACCACATCAACCATCATCACACCTTCTGTGAATTCCACAAACCCTTTTGCCAGACTGAACTGAGAAAGGGTACAATCCTCAATTGCCACGCTCCCTCCATCTGCCTTCATCAAGCAATAATTTGTTTCCTTTGTTGCCTCCCCGCAAGCAAATGAGCAACAAAAAACAGAAAGGGCAGATGCTGTGGAGGAGAGTGAATGAATGAGCGAAGAGTGATGCAAAAGCTCGTTTGGCAGAGAAAAGGCAATTCTGGCAATGCTGAGGCTCACATTTGACTGAATCATCCCATCTTCGCTGCCATCTCCTTCTGTCACTTTTATTGTTGCTTTTCTCTCTTCGCCTTCAATCCACACACTCAGCCTCTCCGATAATGACGATGATGACGATAACAACGAAATCGAGTTGCTGAGCTTCCCAGAATTTCTGATTGCTATTTTTGTTTCTTCTCTTCCAAGAGGCGAGCATCTCAATGAAACAAGATGATCAATTGATGAACATGGTGCTTCTGAGTTTCCGCACCCACTGAAGTCTCCTCCTCCATCTCCTGATACATATCCATTCCCACTCCAATTATCCCACAAATACACTACCAGTGGAATCACATAAGTCTCTCCTGTGCTCGCTCTCTCCCATCCACACAACTCATCCAATGACCCCAACTCCTCATCACTCATCTCCCATTTGAAGTTATCCTTATTCACAATCACACTGAGATCCCATCCCGAAACAAACAAATTTTTCCCTTTCCAGGCATTGCACCCAACAAATGTCATGCTCTCCAATGAAAATATTTCAATCCTCTCATCCAAACTCACAAATATCCCTCCTCCAAATCCTTTTCCTCTTATTTCTTCCTCACTCGATGACACTTCACAGTTTTTAAACTCTACCCCCTTCATCTTTATTCCGCCTCCACTTCCAACTGATATCATCATCCCTCCTCCTCTTCCATTTGAGTCTGTTTCATTCTCTGTCTTGCAACCATCAAATGTGGTTGACCCATTGATCACAACCTCTTCGTCTTTGCCAATTGAAATCTTCATTCCCCCACCACAACCATCTTTCTCCTCAACACCACACTCACTGAATGTGCTATTCGTGATTATTATAACATCAACAATATATGTGTCAGAATTCTTGCTTTCCTTTTTGGCGCAGCTCCTTTCCAAACAGCTTCCTCCTCCATTTCTCCTCGATATTCCAGTCAGAACACAATTTGAAAATTCTGCTGAACTTTCTCCACCACATCTGATTATTGGATCTGACAAGGTATTTATTGATCCTTTGTTCGAGAAGCCTGTCATGTGCAGAACTCCTCCATCAATATGAAAGACACAGAATTCGATTTCATTCAGTGAGTTTTTGATGGCAGATTCAATTGAGCAATCACTGACACTCAAAGCATTTGAAGAGGAAAGGATGAATGAAGAGGCTGGAGAAAGTGCTGATGGAAGCGAAAAGCACATATCTTTCAGCAATGCTGCCGATGAAATTTTGATCAAACATTTAGAGTCAAACTGAAGAGTAGGCGCAACAACCTCAACAGCAGTGTCTCCAATTGTGCCTGTCACATTCCAAAACTGGCTCTCCATTACAACCTCTTCACAGAGCACAAATCCATTTTTGATTCGGATTGTTCTTGACACAGCCCCATACCACACCTCAACCACTCTCTTGATCGATGAGCACGGATACTGCTCCATTCCACATCTGCTGAAGTCCAAGCTTTTCTCTCCTCCAACAAATCCAACATCTCCTGCTTCCATCATAAATGGAAGAAGTGGCGCACACTCCTCCCGGCACCTATCCTCAAATCCCAATAAGTCTCTATCTGACATGCCCTCATGCTCAAAGCCAAATGTGATGTGACTCACAACATCTCTCAGACACTGTGCATTCACAAATATGTTGTTCCCTTTTTCTGCCTGGCAATTCTCAAAAGAAGCATAATGGATACAAAAGGCACTATTCTCATCACACACATCCAAATAAATCGCTCCGCCAAACCCTCCAACTCCATTCGTATTTCCCAAGCAGCAACAATTGCTGAATGTAACATAATCAACATTCTCATCAGCACTTTCGCTTGAGACATTCCCAATCTCCATTTGTGAGCCTTCATTGAGCTGAATCCACATCCCTCCTCCACATCCATCCTCGCACACACAATTCCTCATCATTCCTCCTGAGATGTTCATCTTCATCCCATTCACCAAATTCCCACAAATCACACTCCCATCTCCACTCATCCGAGAAATACCCTCAACCTCAACATCATTCATCTGAAAAAATAATGAGTGCTCTCCTCTGATCTCGAATACAGGAACGGATGAAAATGATATTTCACTGATCTCAACAGAGTCAAGAATGACAGATCCCATCTGAACGATCATTAGCGATGCTGATAATGCACAGCTTTCATCGTTTCTCAATGAAGTGATCACACACTCAACCAATTTCAACATCCCTTCTTCTACCAACACTTCCATCAGATGAGACGATGGATTCTCCATACAAATAAATTTGATTTTTCTGAAACTTCCCACTCCTGCTCCAATGGCTACCAACGATTCTCCATTTGGTGATCCATTATGAACAATCACTTGTGTTTTGTCTTTCCCCTCAAATGATACCTTCATTTTTCCAACATCTATTTTGTTTTCTTCATAATCCCCAACTTCAATTATCACTTCGTTGCTGCTTCCTTCTGCATCCAGCACACTCATTCCATATTCAATTGTTTTGCATCTCCTTCCATATTCATCTCCTGCCCTCACAAGCCCACAGGCCATGTGATCCAGTCCTTCCATTGAGTTCACAAACACTGGGTTGAAGAAGATCTTTGGAATCCAATTGTCGTATCCTGTTTCTCCTTTGACCACTCGATTGCTATTTGCACTTGTGCTTGAACGACAGTGTACAAACGATGTATCATTGATGTTTGTCCATCCCTGAACAACATAAACATCATGACCCAGATTCATTGCAGTGTTATTCGAAAAAAAGCAAAACATAATCGGTGAATCATTGTCTCCTGTGGAATTTGACCAGCACATACCTCCTCCATTATACTCACTGTATCCACCACAAAGTGAACAATCAGATAAAATGGCAGTTCCATTTCTAAAAAATCCAACACTTCCTCCTCCACTATATTGAGTTGTGTTCTTTCTGCAACAAAAAAAGATGCTATTTTCAACAAGGCCCTGATTATCGTTGTGTTCAATCAATATCCCACCTCCAATATGTTTGGCTGAACTATTCGAGCAATTTGTGTTCTTCATTGAAAATGTTGAAACATAATAAAAGTCAATGCATCCTGACGAATCTTCTGCTGTGCAAGAATCAAAACTGGAAGATATAACATAGAGTTTTTTACCAGAAGATCTTGATGAAATAGCTCCTCCACACCAAGAGGAAAAGCATAAATAAAATTTGCACAAAGTTACGTTCAAAAAACCCGAAGAAGTGAAAAGTATTGCACCTCCATTAACTCTTGATGAATTGCCAGTTGAAATGTTCTTGAAATCGCAATCCACAAATGTTGCATCACCAGAGCTGATTGTTTGCCTTGTCATATTTTTGCTTCCAATTACAGGATCGACATTTTCTCTCCGAACACATTGAGAATAACTCGAATTCCAAGCCAAGAAATGCTTATATTCTGAACGCATCCCTTCGATCAATCCTCCGCCAAGTGGAGAATCCACTTTCTCGACAACGCATCCAGCAAAAGAGTAATCATTTTTTGAATTGCCTATTGAACATTGATTATTTTGGATTCTTGCACTTTGTGAGATATTCGAAAAATGGCAGTTGAAAACTGATATTTTCCAAATGTTTGCGCTTGCCAAAAGAGAAGTTGATCTTCCAAGAGAAAATGAAGAAAAAGCGGAATCAATTATTTTCAAGTCTTTTTTCTTAAATTCAGAACTTATTTTTTCACATCCAACAAATGATTGACAAATTTCTGCACATTCGGTACTGAAATAAGAAGTGTTGCTCAGAATCAAATACCCTTCATTTAATGTGAATAAATAATCGCTTGATGCTCCTCTTTGATGGATTGAACAACAATGAACAAGAACTGTGGATAAATCGTTGATGAACATGAGAGATCTTCTCTCTTCTTTGAAAAAGGACAAATATTTCATTTCACAACTCGAATTGCCAAAATTGACCATCGCTATCATTATGGATCTTTGATTGTTAAAAACTCTTTTTGAATCACCAATTGTCTTCAGCTGACAATTCTCAAACACCAAATGATTGTCCATATTCTTTAATTCACTTCTTTTATCTTTTGATAAATATCCTCTCTGTTTTTGCATCAACCCTGGTGCTTCAGCATCATTATTAGGGATTTTGCCTTCATTCGCTTTATTATTTGCACATGAGCCATGAAAATTTAATCCATCAAGAATTTCATATGAGTGGTCGTAGAATAATCCTTGATTCAAAATATGAGCATTTTGAGAATCGATAGCGCATTTTAAGTTAATGTGTTCACATTTGTCAACAATCTCAAAGCTGCTTAACAATGCAAGCAAAGAAGACAAAAGTACAAAATTCATCTTGAATATAAATATGGGTAATAATTTTTCTTCAAAAGATGAATATCTGGGAAATAACATAATTATTCGTCAGTGTTTGCAACACAAAATAATGAGATTTATTCAATGAAGGAATTGAGAAATAACTTTTTTATTGTTATTCCATGCCATATCGTCTTATTTGATTCCAAAAAACATCTCTTTGCTAAATGTGGAACCAATTGAAATATTTTGTGAGAACGAAGCATTTTAAGTTGAGCACAGAAAAGCATATGGCTGATCATTTTTGAAATCATATTTTTTCTGAAAAAATATTTAGTTTGAAAATTCGTTTTGCATATTTGTCAGTGAACATTTAAAAGTGATAACACCGTCTTCAAAAAAAAATGTCATTAATGCATTTTAAACGTGAGTCTTTTAAAACAATTGCAATTTATAAAATACTGGAATGATAATATTCAATTCATTGACAAACGAAAATTAAAAATTCGAAACTTCGAAAAAAGTTATGATTTCAAAAATAATCACCCATATAAAGACAACTGTTTCGCTCTAGAAGTAGACCATTTCCTGTAAGCATTGAAGTCATTAACAAAGAAACAAAAATATCATTTTTCGTTATTTTATTTTGAAACAGACGAATGGCAAAAGTGTTTGAGGCGATTGGTCAATGTTCTGGTAACAATAGTTTCAGTTTAATATTTCTAAAAATTTTATTAAAAATATCACATTGAAAAAGTTTTTGACAACATTCAAAATAATCCTGATAATTGAAATGGAATGATATTTTTCTCGATGTGAACCCAAGTTCATTGAGTTTTCAGGGAAAAATTAGAAACTGTAGTTTCAAAAATCTTTCAGACAATAATTATAATAATGATAACAAAGGTTCAACAAATATATACTGGCTCAAAAATGTTGTTTTCGTCGAAAGAGAATTTGTCATTTGATAAAGACATAAATACGAAATATTTATTTGTGATGAAACAAAGCTCAGTTTTGACATAGCCTTTGATTTTTTCAAACACTGAAATATTTCTGTCTCTTGATACCTCTCATCAAGCTGTTTTTTAATAATTAACATTTATATTTTTTGTAAATTAACTTATTCAGATCCTATTCCATAATTATTTTTATAACCCATTATTACGTAAATAAATATTTTACCAATGTTCCAAATAATGTTTAATGAACAAATGGGATTTGAATTCTGGAATTAATCAAAAACAAAGCAGGAAATAATTTATTTTTGGATTCAGTTACATTAGCCTATGTCTATAATTGCATTTGGAAGCAATTTGTTAAATAGTAATTTTATTGTTTCGTCCTTGCTGATTGGCAGCGTAATTTTAATTGGCTTTGCAATTAGTTTATGTGCTCCGCTGGATGCTTTGTTAATCATTTTTCCAATTTCGGTGATAATTTCATTATGTGCAACATTTCTTCTTTCGATGTTTTTCCACATAAGACAAGTTTGCTTCATAATTTTAAATATGCTATTAGTTTAACGAACTTCTTATTTTTCCTTAAAGATATTACTTTTTATGCTTACGTTAATTTGGGCGATAAGGATATCTGTTCATCTATCATTACGTTTTTTTCGATGCAGAGAAGATAGACGCTTGAATCCAATAAGAAATAAACCCTTCAGATCATTCGCGTTTTTTATTGTTTTGGGATTGTTTGCTTTTGCATATTGTGTTCCTTCGACTCTTGTTGATTCAATTCGCGATATCAAACAAAAGTCTTTCAACTCAAGAGATGTTTTTGGAGTTTGTTTATGGTTGATAGGATTTACAATGGAAGTTATTTCAGATGCTCAATTAAATAGTTTTCGGAAGAAATTATCAAGCTATGGACGTATTTATCAAGGAGGTTTATGGAAATGGATGAGACATCCAAATATAGTTGGTGATGTACTCTCTATTTGGGGCATCTTTATCTTGTCTTCTTCTGCGCTTTTGAGATATGAATGGTTTTCGATTCTCGCTCCATTATTTTTGACTACGATGCATTTGTTTGTCACTGGTATTCCTCCATTGGAGAGGGCAATGGCTTGGAAAGAATGGATGGATGGTGGGTTTATGTTGTGGCAGCAGTCAACAGGAAAATATCTCCCATTTCTGGCCATGTGGCGATCAGCGAAGGCGAGAAAGCTGCAGAAAAAGCAAATGCAGCAGCTTCAAAAGCAGAATTCAAATGATAGCTTTTTGAATAAAAGGAATAATGAAAACGAGAAAAGAGAATTAAACAATATCGATAAGTGCTTTCAGAACATAGATGATGGTCGATTGAAGAAAAGAACCACTGAACTTCATCTGCCATTCCAAGGAAAGAGTGCAATGATGGGTCCATCATATACCGTTGGATATTCTTGCCCATCTAATCTCTATTACAATGATAGCGAAAATGAATATGCATTCGAAGTATCTCGTCCTCCTATCACCGTCAGAGACAGGCACGCAAATGACAGAGATATTCTGCAAAAAACACATCAACACCAAACACATCACCATCACCATTCATCACTTAGCAGACACGATTTCACTGTTGAGATATCTCCAAACTGCGTTAGAAAAACTGTGGGACAGTCAATTTATCCATTCTCAGCAACATCACTCCCTATTTGTTCATCAGCAACTCCAGAGCATTCTTCAGCCCTTCTCACACCAATGACCCTTCGCTCACAGAGAGTGCTAAATGTGTATGGCAATGCCGCAGGGAAAATGGGGAAGCAGATTGATAGATCAAGCATCTCTTCGCAACTTGGAGGAGAAGAAGGCGGAGGAATCTGATTCTTGAGAGTACCATCAATGTTTATAGAGATCTTGTTTTGTCATTCCTTTCATTTTGAAGCATTAAAAAATATTTTAGTTGTTGAACTTTCTAGATTTTTGTGAAAATTTTCTGACAAAAAAAAAAAACATTGACAATTGTCATATTCGTTTGATGAGAAATGTACTTTTTTTTGATGAAGAGATAATATGAAATGAATGAAAAAATGAATTTATCATGAAAAGGAAGTCTTGTTACGCTTATGAAAGAGTATAGAAGTATAGAACATTGGTAAAGACGTACATTGAATTCTCAAATCTGCAAAGTTTGCATTTAGGCATTAAAAACATCGCCTATGAATTCATCAGAACACGCTATCGTGCCTATTCCGATATTGAAATGAATCCCAAAAGTCGCTCTTCCTCATTTAAAAATTCATTGAAATAAAATATGATAATATCCAAAAGCAAAATATAATAATAATCTATAAATATTTAAATTATGACTTTCACAACAAATATTTATTATTATACGCTCACCCTCCGTTGATTTCCTGCCTTTATTTTATTGACTAACACAGCCAACTTGTTGACCTCCTGCTCCTCCTTCATATTCGTAGTCATCATCATCGGTATCTGTTGCTCTTCCTTCCTTTCCATCAGATCTTCTGTAGCCTCCTCTTCCCGAGCCACTGCTGGCAGTGTCTGGATCAATTTCAGTAAGTTCGCAAACTTCATGATCAGCAGTTGGCGCAGGTGGTTTAGCTGGAGTGAATATGATTTGCAAAATAGTCTGAGCCTCTTTTGTAAGTGTTCCCTTTTCAGGATAAACCACCTCAAAATGGACAACAAGATCTCCTTTGCTCAAAGGATCGCGGTAGACAGGCATCCCTTCTCCTGCAACAATACGCACATCACCTGGCTTGATAATCTCTCCACCAGCAGCACTAACCAAAAGCACACGCTTGTCGAGCGTCTCCACACAAAATGAGAACCCGCATAAAGCTTCGCCCAACGAAATTTTCTTTTTGATGTGAAGATCTGATCCTTGTCGTTGAAACAATTCATGAGGTTTCTGATCAACAATAATCACAACATCGCCAGGCTCCATATCTGGCTCTTGATCCCCTTCATTCTCAAATACAATTCGCTTGCCAGGCTCAGTCCCTGGCTCAACATGCACTTCAAGCACTTTTTTTGCACTAACAACACCTTCTCCTCCACATTCTTTGCATTTGTCTTTTTCTTTAATGGTTGTTCCTTTCCCGTTACATTGTGGGCAAGTTTCTTGTGATTGTTGAATAAATCCAGGGCCTAACTGTCTCATTACGAGTCGAACACCTTGACCATTGCATCCTGAGCAAGTCTTTGAGCCTCCAGATTTCTTGGTTCCCTTTCCATCACACTCGCTGCACAAGACCTGCTTTGAAAGCTTCATTTTTTGAGTTTTTCCATGATAAAGGTCAGCCAGAGAGCATTGAATATGATGAACAACACTATCTCCCTTTCTTCTTCTTCTTCTGCTACCTCCACCTGGGAAAAATCCTCCCATTAAATGCTCGAATATTGATGTGGCAGGAGTGTATTCTTCTCCTTTAAGTCCATCTTCTCCATGACTTTAATATCAACAAAAATTTCAATGAAATAAATCAATAAAATTCGATCCATTAATATAAATAACAAACGTATCATATATTTCCTTTTTTTCTGGATTCGAGAGGATTTCATAGGCCATTCCAATTTCTTTAAACTTTTCAGAAGCTTCCGGATTATCTTTCTAAGCAAGTAATAATAATTCATCAAAAAATGTTCATATTTCAATCAATATAAATGCGAAATAAAAACAATAATACAGTAATTTTTTCAAAATTTCACAATCGTTTAATAGAAAGCTTTGCATTTATAAAGAATAAAGCACACGTTTTTATCTGGATGCCACTTTAAAGCCATCTTTCTATATGCCTTTTTAATATCATCTTGCGAAGCAGATGGATCAATTCCAAGTATATCGTAGAATTTCGTCTCCTTTACCATGTTTACAGATAATTTATTATCTTTTATTGATCAATTGCCATAAAACAAATAAAATCAATTTGCTCATTGCAATTGTTTAATTGATAAAATAACTTTGGTCACAAATTGACAGAATAAAAGCTAATAATAAGGTTTTTGAAAAATTGAATGACCATAATAAATTATTTATTAATATGAAAAAGAAGGTTTGTTTATTTGTGTTTATACTTTTCAACAAATGCTATTTCCGATGAATCTGGCATCATTATTTTTTATATGCACTTTATTGTGCTGATCATTGAATGACTATTGTTATTAACCAGATTGATAATCGGATAAGAACTTTGATTGAAAACAACGTGAAGAAGAATCATAGATCATTTTTCGTAATTGTCGGTGATAGAGGAAAAGATCAGGTATGAGTTGGATTGAAATTTTCATTTTTTAATCTTATATATCGATTTGATTTCTCAATTTAGGTTGTTAATCTTCATTACATTCTTTCACACGCTGCTATCCGACCAAGACCAACCGTATTATGGTGTTATAAAAAGGAACTTGCTTTGAGTAGGTATGAGCTGGTTTTTGTATTTCAATGTAGAAGATTTCTCTCTATTTTTTTTATTTTTTGTGAAATAGTCATAAAAAGAAACGTATGAAGCAAATAAAAAGAATGGCACTAAAAGGACTTGTCGACAAGGAAAGCGACAATCCATTTGAGCTTTTTATGTCTTCTACGCAAATTAGATGGTGCTATTATGCAGAAACTCATCAGATCCTTGGACAAACTTTTGGCATGTGCGTTTTGCAAGACTTTGAATCGATAACCCCAAACCTTCTGGCTCGGACAATTGAAACAGTGGAAGGAGGAGGAATTGTTGTTCTTTTGTTGCAAACTATGACGTCTCTTCGCCAACTGTACACAATGACTATGGAAGCTCACCAAAGATTTAAAACTCATTCTCACAACGATCTCGTTCCTCGCTTCAATGAACGATTTATTCTTTCTCTTGCTGCTTGCAAATCGTGTCTTGTCGTTGATGATGAACTCAACATACTCCCGCTTAGCAATCATATGCTTACGCTTCGGCCAATTGGAGAAAGGAAAAAAATGAGAGAGAGAGAATTTGAAGCGATGATGCTTGGTCGCAAGCCACAGAGCAACTCGAAAGCGAATGCAGGTGAACGAGAAGGGAAAATCTCTGAAGGAGAAGAAGGAGAAGAGGAAGAAACAGAGGAAAGCATCGCAGAGAAAGAGAAGATGGAGAAGGAGGCTGTGATGAGAGAAGCAGAAGAGCTGACTTCTGAATGGAGCGGTGCGAAGGCCGTTGCTGCTGTTCTCGGAAGGCTTCTGCCACTCGCCAAAACTGCTGATCAATGCAGCGTGCTGAACCAAATGCTCCGGTCGCTTGCCTTTTCGCCTGTTGGTGCCGGTGCTGCGGTGCAGTCGTCTGAAACTGCTGCCTCTCCTCCCATCACCGTTTCAGTCACTGCTCCACGTGGGCGAGGGAAGTCAGCAGCGCTGGGGCTGGCTATTGCAGGTGGCGTGTGCCTGGGGTATTCATCGGTGGTGGTGTCTGCACCATCGCCAGAAAATGTTAGCACAGTGTTTGAGTTCGTGATGAAAGGGCTGGCTGCGCTGGATTATGCCGAGCACACAGACTTCGAGGCACGCAGATCCACGTTGGCGTCACAGATGAAGTGTGTTGTGGAGATACACGTCACCAAGACCCACCGCCAGCGCATCTTTTATGTGGGGCCAGGCGCTCTGAACACAGTCGCCGCCGGGCAAGATCTCGTGGTGATCGACGAGGCAGCAGCGATTCCTCTGCCGCTGTTAAAAAGTGTGCTTTTGGGATCAGCCGACAGCAAACGCGGTAGAAGCCTCTCAGAACGTGCTGCAGGCGGTACTGGGAGAGACAGCGTGGGAGACAGAGGGAGCGGAGTGGTGATTGTGTCGTCGACAATCAGCGGGTATGAAGGCACAGGGCGTTCGCTCTCGCTGAAGCTGATGCGCGAGCTGAGACGGATAAGCGTGCCCAATCCACAGCTGGCAGCAGCTCTATCACGGCCTTCGTTGAGAGAATCAGGCAAAAAGGCAGGCAAAGAAGAGGATGCAAAGCACAAGCCGTCCCAACAGCAGCAGAGCCAACAGGTGACGCAGGCACGGAGCCTTGTGGAACTGGAGCTATCTGCACCTATCAGATACTCCATGGGCGATGATGTGGAGTCCTGGCTAAACTCACTTCTGTGCTTGTCTGCTGCATATCCTGGTGCATCTGCTGGGGGAGCGTCTTCGTTGGCTGTCCCCAGCGCATCGCTTGCTTTCCCTCCTTCTCACTTGGCCATTCTGTCTGACCCTCCTTCGCCTGCTGAGTGTTCCTTGTACCAGCTGAACAGAGACACCCTCTTTTCATTTCACAGAGGAAGTGAGCTCTTCCTGCAGCAGCTGGTGTCTCTGTTTGTGTCCTCGCATTACAGAAACTCCCCCAACGACCTTCTTCTGATGGCTGATGCCCCGGCTCATCCACTTTTCGTCCTCCTGCCTCCTATCAGCAAGACTGCTAACACAATCCCGTTTATCATAACTGCTGTTCAGGTTTGGAATTTTTTAGTTATTTGTTTTTCTCTGATGAAAGAGATTTCATTTCTTTATTTCATGTGTTTGTTATAAATTGCTTTTCGGTTTCAAACGAAAAAATTTGTTATCACTTTTATAAATTATGTGCAATGTTGTTTATTTCTGTTCAGATTGCGTACGAAGGATCCATTTCTCGTGACATTGTTCTTTCATCATTGGCGCGTGGGCAGCGAGCGTCGGGTGACATGATCCCGTGGACGATCTCCAACCAATACCAAGACCCTGCCTTTGCTGAGCTGTCTGGTGCAAGAATCATTCGCATAGCCACACAGCCACAGCTACAAGGGATGGGATATGGGCTGAGGACGGTGGAGCTGCTGAGGAAGTGGATGGAACAGAACGTTGCGTCTGATGAGAGCGCAAGCATCACAGCGAATAGAGACATTGAGGCAACTGCGTCTATTGTGCAGCAGACGGAACAAGATGATTCATCAAGCGATGATGATGAAGATGACGAAGACGATGATGAAGGAGAAAAGTTGGGACAGAAGAAGAGAATGAAGAAGGCTGATGGCACTTCTGTGGACGCTTCTTCTTCTTCTTCAAGTGGTTCATCAGATGCATCCACTCAGCTCTACACAGAACAACTTCTACCACGTCCCACACTTCCACCTCTTCTCCTCCCTCTTTTCGGATCTTCCTCCTCCTCTTCCTCAGAGACAGTTGCACATCCTCCTCGCCTGCAGTGGCTGGGGACGGCACATGGGCTGACACTGCCTCTGCTCTCGTTCTGGCTGAAGACAGGAATGATACCACTTCACATCAGACAGACGCCGAATGAGCAGACGGGAGAGCATTCGTGTGTGATGCTGATGTCACTCAGACATCGTGTGAGCCACAAAAGGAAAGGAAACAAAAAGACAAAGGGAAAGAAGAAGAGCAGAAAAAGCAGCAAAAGCAGCAGCAGTGCTGATCATTCGATGAATGATTCTTCAGACGAGCAATCAGACGAAGAGGATGAAGAGGATGAAGACGAGGACGAAGATAACATCCAGTCCAACTGGCTCGAGGCATATTCTGCTGACTTTACGTCACGTCTGTGCACTCTGCTCTCATTCAGCTTTTCTTCATTCAGCACAGCACTTGCACTGTCTCTGGTTGATCCAAAGAAGCAGCTGGTGGGCTTACTCCAACGGCGCAGCGATGCAAACAAAGAGAAAGCAAACAGAAACGACGAGAAAGTGCAGGCAGCGTGGGAATCAGCATTTGCCGCTTCTTTTCCTCGTCTGAGTGCGAAGACGCTTCCGCTGCATTTGAGTGACTATGACATGAAGCGGCTGGAGAGCTATGGGAAAGACCTGGTGGACTTCCATCTTGTAATGGATGTCATTCCGACGCTGGCTGCTCTTTTCTTCACTCGACGATTTCGATGTGAGGCGACGCTGATCCAGCAGAGCCTGCTGGTGGCGATTGGGCTGCAGAGGAAAGGGATCGACGAGTTGGCGGAGGAGCTGACGCTGCCTGTTGAAACATTGCTGGTGCAGCTGCAGAAACTCATCCGCAAAGTATACAGCGCTCTTCATGAGCTCAAATGAATAATATGCATTTCATAATGTTTTTTTTAATAAAAATAAATAAACATCACTTCACTCAAACAAGAAAGTTGTGTGTTTTTTTGTAAAGCAAAAATCGACCTTTGTGCCACAATCAGCAAAGAATGAATGTCAATTTAATTCCAGCAAATACTTGTGAAATGGCTGAGTTTTCATTCACAATGTGAAAAATAAACTACAAATGAAAAAGAAAAAATCGAATTGAAATAAAAAAAAAAGAAAATTAAATAAAACTGTTAGTAGTTTTGAGTAAATTGAACGTGATTGATTTTTCTGTCTATTCTTCTCTCAATGATGAAATGCATATTTATGAAAAGAAACAAAAAGAAAAGTGCCACATTAAATGCACATACACGCAATTTATTCTAATCAGATTTGAATGATAACAGAGCATGAAAAAAATGAATTCTTTTAACAACTTTCATCAAAAGAAGCATTTGCAAAAATAAAATTGTGGATAATTCTACAAAAAATTAATAGATTGTTATAAGTTGGCAAAGCTGTTTCCTGCTTTCGATTTCTGGAAATCAAGCTTTTAAACAAAACATTATGAACCTGTGAAAAAAAAGAACCATTTCACAATCTTATAAATTCTCAAAAAAGGATAGTTTGATTTCGTCATCTTCACTGCAAACTTCTGTGAAAGAAAAAGAAACACAAAAGAAACGCAAAATTACTACAGCACAAATCTTTTGCACATTGCAATCTTATCTGTCATCGCCTTGCTCCATATCAGTTATATCTTGTCTGCTATTTCCTTTCTCTCTCTCTTCCTCTCCCTATCTCCATCTATTTATCTATCTATTTATCTATCTGTTCATCTGTTTCTATCTCCCTCTTCTCCTCTCTTTTAATTTGGAATTCCCAAATAAACAGCACACTCTCTCATCCACTCACCGACAGTGGCACTCGAATGGTGCACAAACATAACAACAACATCGCAAACACCTTCTTCTTCCTCAACACGTCGGACAGCTTCGTCCACCTTCAGAAATCGCCCCTTCTCTTCTTCTGCCGCCTTCCGCAGCTGCTCAACATCCGCCTCGTCTTTCTGTCCCTTTTCTTGTTCCTCTCCTCGATTCGCTTTTCTATTTTGACTCTTTTCCTTCTTTGAATCTTTCTCTCTTTTCTCTCTTTCTCGTTTTCTGATGTCTTTAAACAGTACACGCACGTTTCTCCTCTCCCTTTTCGCCCTCTCATTCATACACTGCAACAGCCACCCAGCTGAGCTGAGGATGTTGTGTGTGCATTCAGCCACAAGCACATCCAGTAACGCACTCATTGTGAATGGGAAGAAGGGCACCTGAATGGAGGAGTAGACTACTGGAGAAGAGGAAGAAGAGGAGGAAGAGGAAGAAGAATTGAATGTATTAAGAGACTTAACAGATGAAGCAGAAGAAGCAGAAGAAGCTGTCTGTTTGGAAGAAGATTGAGACGAAAGAAGAGAACTTGATGACGCGGCTGGTGAAGTGGGTAGGTCGAAGTTGAGAGTGGCTGTTTGTGAAGTGACAATTTCAGTCAAGTCCAAAAGAGACGACGAAGCGAATATGAATCTGCAGCAGTCGATTGCCAGTTTCTTTCTTCGGATGGCCAAAGAACGAGTGGTTGGCATTGAACTGGGTGGAGCATACACAAGAGAAGGCATTTGAGATGAGGAAGAGGAGGAAGAAGATGATGATGATGAAGTGTTTGTCCCCTGGCGAGCTGGCTGTGATGTGGAAGGAGGCTGTTTGGCGTCGACTGAAGTGATTGAGTACGAGCGCACAGATTGAGATGAGTATGCAGTGGCAGATGTTGAAGGAGAGGAAAAGGAGTCTTCTTTGTTCTGTTTGGTCTTATCAGAATTGCCTGTTGAAGACGAAGAAGGAGCCTGTGAATGAGTGGTTGATTGCGCAGGCAGAGGAAACGCGTAGCGATATGATCTGTGTGTAGATATCTGGATGAAGTGTAGAATGTCTGACAGCAGCGGAGAAGAAGGCAGCCCATACGATGCAACAGCAACAGAGGAGGAAGAGGCAGAGGCCGAGGCAGTCGCAAAGAGAGAAGCCTCAGGCGGGGGAGGGTAGACAAGCAGATGGGCAAAGAACGACTTGTGGTAGAGGAGGTCAGAAATCAGCTCCATCGCATCGCACATCAGACACTCTTCAGACTCCACTTCATCGATCGAGTGGAGGCGTCTGTCTTCTGTCCGCGAATAGACAACTTCCAGCTCTTCTGCTCGTGTTGGCAGTATTCCCAGCGCCTCGTCCCGCTTTCGCCGCTTCTTCCGCATCTTCAGCTTCTTCTTCCGCCATTCGGCTTCTTCTTCTGCACGTTTGGATATTGATTGCGTTTTATCTCCAGAAGCAGCAGAAGAAGCAGAAGCAGTAGAAGAAGAAGAAGCATATTCGATGGATAATTCATCTTCTGCCTCGTTTCTAGAATGTGACTGGCTTCTCCGCAAGTCGAGTATCTGCTGCATGCACCCGCTCACTCCTACACGCTGCTCAAAGAACAGAAGACGCTCCTCATCCCAATTGATAAGACGGCCCAGTGTGATCAACGCAGAACACACAATCCTTCTGAAGTAGAATGAAGGAGCTGGCGAAAACACAGATTCTGTGGATGCAGAAGAAGAAGAAAGAGGAGGAGAACTGGTTGGATGCTGGCTTGAACTTTGATTTGTTTCATTTTTGGAATCTCTTTCTTGCTTTCTTCTTTCTGCTTCATCAGTCTTTGCCTTCATAATTACAGTGTACATCGTCTCATCCGTGCGCCGCTCCAGCATTATTCTCCTGTTTTCTGATGAAATATCGCATGTTTAAATGGAAAAAGGATATGCACAAAAAAGAATAGTATTTGTTGACATATTCAAATTTTATCAAAAATATTTTTGTAAAAGCCAAACCTTCACAATCACTAAGGCACTGAACTGCCAAAAGATATTTGATTGCGTTCATCTTTCGCTCATAGATTTCTTCTTCGTCGTCATCTTCATTTTTCTTCTTTTCCTTTGAGCTTTCTTCATAGAAAAGCCCCACACATTTTTTTATTCCCATCAATAGATTCAATAAAATAACATGAAGAGTAGTTGCATCGACAGGAACACCCTTCATTGCAAAAGCAACAGTCGTGCATGCAGACAACAGTGATTGATTTTCATATTTCTGTTCTTCTTGTGTCATCGGTTCTATCTCTGATACAGATTTTCGTACAAATGGTGAATAGCCGATATTTTCACTAACTGAAAGAATCATAACTTCATATCGAGACTTTAAGTCTGTGGCTGTAAATAAAAGCTGAAACGGATTAGGTTCAGGAGTTGCTCCGACAAATATTGCACCTCGATAAGAGATTATTTCGAATATTCTGAGAATAGCCATCCTTTGAAGGGTAGTTGGCTCTGTTTTCTTAAAAATTTCAAGAAAACTTACATAGTTAGATGCGACAAATTCTCTAAGATCCGAGAAAATCATCAGCTTCATCATTGAGCTTATTCTTATTAGAGAACGTTCTTTTGTATCGTTATCTTGGGTAAAATAGTCTTTGACTAAATCTAAATAAAAATTAATATTTTATTAGCAAATAATGAAAGAGTAAATGCTAAAATAAATTAAATGAAAGTCAAAAAACTTGTAACATGAATAAATAACGTGTCGCATGAATCTGGGTTATAGTCAATATATATAAGGTTTGGATCATCAGGAGCAGATACGCATAACCCCATTTAAAAGTAGCAAAATAGCAGAGAGCTTCAATTCAACCAATTTAACGATTATTTTAAATGAATATCTGATCATTACCTTCATTTGTTAAATTTTTCAAAAAATTTATTATTCACAAACAAAAAAGACTATTCACTAATTGTCTATGCATTGAAATAACTGAAGAGTTATTTTTGGAGAATGATTCGTTTTTTCCTTGAATAAGCTTATCTTTTTGGGGGGAAAAAAATGTGTTTAACTATATTTCTCCAAATTTTTCAATTAAGTTCGAAATCGTAATTCAAAATCGTTCACCTTGAAGAAAAAGATTCACAGTTGCTTAAAAATTAGTAGCTATTTTTCAGTTGCTAAACCACATCGCAGAAATACTCATAAAAAGCTAACAAAAAAGGTTATCCAAATAAATCAATTTGCAAACTTATCACCCGACAATGATTGATAAATGATGTAGCGCTTGCGAAGTGAATAAAACAACACACAAACAAAAATTATAATAAATATCCAAACCCCAAAAAAAAATTTATGAAATGGTAAAAACTATTCATTTTAAAAAACAAAGCGTTTTATATTTACATAAGAACCAATGTTAAGAACAGCAATTACTGAAGCTTGAAGAAAGATTCAGAATGATAAAAGAGGATTATTAAAGAATAGAAATGTGTTGCAGATGTTAATATTTGATGAGATAGCAATCATTAATAGAGGAAGATGATGAAAGAAATAGAACCGATGGAGTTGAGAGGTTTGATGTTGTGTAAATGAATAGAGAATGATTATTATTTTCAGCCAAACCAGTTTTATTTCCCAGATCTAATGACTGACGCGATATCTCTGTTTTTCATATCGCTAGCAGCCAGAATAGAGCCGAGAACAGCGACAACAACAGAAAGCACAACTGTAATGACGAACAGCTCAACAGGGAAGTGATATTCGAATGGCATTTCTGAAAACATTGTCATCTGGACAGTCAGAATGATAGCCAGCGCAATACCGATGATTGTGCCGAAGATGATGCATGAAGTGACAAGAATAAGCGCTTCGTAGATGTAAATTCTGACTGTCTGCCACCCTGTCAGCCCGATCGACCGCAGCACACCAAACTCCCACCCGTTCTCTCTCACATTTGCTGTGAACGAGATCCATAGCACGAAGAAGCACAAAATGATGGCAATCACTCCAAACACGATGTAGAACACATCCAGCACAACCACCGTGTCCTGCACTGTTTTGATCAGGTCGGGCACATCTGTGCTGGACGAGTCCCCGTCTATCCCCACAAACACTGTGTCTGTGATTGCTGTGCGGATGTCGCTGGGCGTGTCGCCATTCAGCAGCACAAACGCACTCTGCAGAGGAGTCGCAAACTTGTCAAACTCTTCTGCTTTCACCTGCTCAGAGGAGATAAGCGCGTCGTGCAGCAGCTCGCGGTACTGAGATGACGGTATGACCATCGAAGACCCGCTGGCTGAGAGAGAGAAAGAGCCGAATGTCATTCCAGACGATTTCGTCATCACAGCCCTTGCCTTCACCAGATAGTTGAGCGACGTGATGGCAGCGCTGTTGTTGTGCCTCAAATACACCGTCAGTCTGAGCGGTGTGTTCATGTCAGCGTTGATGGAGCTCATCAGCCCTGACGACACAACAGCATCGATGTAGTTGTGGTAGATCTGCTCGCTCGTGTTCTGCACTTTCTTCGGAAACTCGTTCTTCTTCTTCAGTTTGTCGGCTGTGGAGCGCACAACCTCTCTTTTCGGTCCGCTCAGCACGTTGATCGTGCCAGCGAACGGAATCTCGTTTTCGACATTCAAAGTGAGGTGTCTCTGGTCTGTCTCGAGGCTCTTCCACACATCCTGCTTTCCGTTTGTGATTGGCCAGCTCGCCACGTTCTTGTGCAGCTCGTCAATCACATAGAAGTCGTCGTACGTGCCTGACAGGAAGTCGCTGTCCACAGACACCACATTCACACTCGCTGAGTCCAGGTTGTTCAAATTCCCCATCTGAGTCATCACAATCGTCCGCTGTGCTGTCAGAGGATATGTCATGTATGTGTAGCCCTTCACGTTGTTGTTCGGAATGTCTTTGATCTTCCTCATTGCATCCAAAAGCTTGTCCTTCTCATGGGCTTCAGTGACTTTAGGAGCAGTGAAAATCAGGTCAGCGCCCATCCCAACACGAACCTGGTCCACAATCTGCTTCGACTGCAGAGCAAACTCAGAACCCACGAAGATCACAAAAGCCAGCGATGCTGTGAACATAATGGCAGTCTTTCTGTTCCTGTTGCGGTGTGACGAAAGCGCCTTCTTCACAAGTCCTCTGAAACGCATGTCGGTGCAGCATACAAACGCATAAACCAGCAGACGCTCCATAAAAGGCTCGAAGAAGATTGAAACAAGAATCGTTCCAAAAAGCATGGCCAGCAGCACCCAAATGAAGAGGAACAGTACAGTCGCAATGTCACCCGTGTAGAATGCAGTTGGAATTCCGTAGAAAAGCATGAATCCCAATGCGATGATGAGGCAGGCCATGAAAATAGCCTCGAGCGACACGCCCATTTTGTGCAGGTTGGTGAAAGTGACACGCGTGTCTGAGTTCAGCTGGTGGTACAAGTCGAGCGAGTCTCTGAGTGTCGACGTGACGGCACGCTGGATAGGGAAGAAGTTCGCAGCCAGCGGCATCAGCAGCCCCAGAACAACAGTCAGAATGGCAGCGACAGTTTCGTAAAACATCGGCATGTCATAAAAAACAATGCCGCCCACAACTTTCACAGCAATCACCAAAAGAATCGCAGAAAATCCAATTCCTAGAATTGTTCCAGGAATGGCATACAGCTGGCTCTGTGTTACGAGAAGCAAGACGAGCTGCTTGGTGTTCATTCCGATGGCTCGAATCATCCCAAACTCATACGTCTTCTCTTCCACATCAGAAAGCATCAGCGTGTATATCAGAAGAGCACCCAGCCCGACGAGAATGATGATGGTGGACAGGAACATCTGGTCGAGGAACGTCCTCATCATGCTCAGCGTCTGCATCGCGGTGTATGTGCCCATCACAACAGACAGTGGTGACCCCACGCCCAGCGCCTGGTATATCTTGTCCGCCCTCCTTTTGATTTCCAGCGCTGTCTCGTCTGACTCCAGTGTGTAGATGTCTAGCCGGTTCTTGAAGTTTCCAACCAGCTGCAGCCAAAAGTCGCTCATGTCCACCCGCTTCAGGAAGTCGCGAAGAGGCGATGCATAACTCTGGTATGTACTGTTTGGATGGGCACGCATTGTCCGATACGCCCCTTCAGCTAAAGAATCCATCATGTACTCTTTCTCAACCAAAAGCATGTTTCCCATTGAGATGTACTTGCCTTCGGTGTCTGTTATTGTGTCCACCACTAAATGTTTTGATTTGCATGTGGGATAAATGTTTCGATTATTAAAAGATATTAGCAATTAACACACAAAATATATATATACATTTATAAGTCGAAGAAGCAAATACAAGTCTCATAAAAATAAAAAAGAATAGCAAACATCCAAATGTCAATGATCCATTTTTAAGAATATATGTGAAAACTTCTTTCAGTTCCTCTTTCGATAATGGTAAAATTTCACTTAATGAATCAAGCATGGGCACAATTAAATCAATCATGTCGTCTGCATTGTTCAAACGGAACACAATTTTATTTCCTGGTCTAAAATTAAAACGAGTGACAAGTGTGCCTTCAAATTTTCAAAGAATAATTTAAGTTGAATGAGTAAAAGGAATTTGTTTCAGGATGTTTTGCAATGCATGGAGTTAAATTTCTTGATTAAAAATAATTGAGCAAACTCGTTGCGTGGCATTCATCTTTCAACAATGCCCTATGCTGCCAATTTCTTCCAATTCCAAGTTCTTTTTCTTTGTTTGTTTCTTGTATAAAAAGAGTACAACTTTCATTTTTGGAATCTGGGCGCGTGCTCAGGCACGCTCCAGGCAAAGGAATACGAGAAGAAATTCCAAGTACTTGATCATCATTTTCCAATAGTTTTTCTATTTCAGATACAGCAGCCATCTCTCCATTTGTTCCTGGAAGAATAGTCTGAAAAAATTTTTTGTAAAAAATTCTTATAACAGCTCAAATTGAACATAAATCATACAAAATCAGTTTGTGCAGATTGATCCTCCGCAATGTTCCAAAAAATAACTTTGTAAATTATAAATTAAATGTTATAAATAAACTTTAAGAATATTCTAAACCTGAAGTAAATTTTAGAGCATTATATAAAACTCTATGCATTAAAATGATTTTTAAAGAAAATCATTTAAAATTGAACGTTATATAAATTTAGATAATTAAAAAAATTCACAATTTCACACCCAATGAAAAGAACGACCAAAAACACGGTAGTAACACCAATACATGGAACTCGTTTGTTTCTTCTAAAAGAAGAAATAATATAACTAAATACTAGATTGAACGAGCCGCAGCAGGACTTACAAGCTTGTTTGCAACCCATTCACAACGGAGATAAAGTCTACCCTTTATAAATTTATTATTCTTTTTTCCGAGTAAAAATAAAATAGTTCCAACACTTTTAATAATGAAAAGGAGTAATTGATTCACTGCCAAAATGGAATCATGATATGAAATATTTTACTATTTCAATGTCAGTTACAATCTAAAAATTTGTAGTTTTCATTTCTTTCCAACATTTCAAAATTCCTTTTCAAAAATCAGCAAAAACTTGTTTATTTAAATAAAATGATGCAAATTTTTTCTCGCAAACGATATTAAAGAAGAATTTTTATCATTTTATTATTTGATAAATTTCCCCAAAGAAGTGGAAAACTGAATTATGTTCGTTAAAAAGTATTTTCAAATGATACGAAAGCTAACTTGTATAATTAAGCCCATGTTGGTCCTTCCCATCCAGCAGCGCCTGCAGCTGGAGCATCACCTGCAACATCAGCCCAGCTCTGTCCAGCAGCTTCAGTTGAAGCCGGAGCCCAAGAAGCAGCTGAAGCCTCTTTCTCAACTGCCTGGATTGCCTTCTGTTCCTCTTCTGGAATTTCTTCCTTCCTTCTGTCGTGAGCACCTTCTGCGACGGCTGGTGCCTCTTCCTCGATTTCATCAGCGTCTTCTTCTTCCTTCTTTCTATCAACTGTCTCTCTGTAGAAGAAGAGATCGGGCATCACATCCCAGTGCTTTTTGTATGAAAGGGTTCCACGGATGCGAAGAACTTCACGTGCAAGCAACCAGTAGATGATGCCAATTTGCTTAATTCCCTTGTTGTTTGCTGGGATTGCAACATCGATGAAGCGCAATGGAGAATCAGAATCGCAAATTGCAATAACGGGGATGTTCACATAAGAAGATTCGATGATTGGTTGGTGATCTGTAATTGGGTCTGTGACAACCAACAGACGGGGTTCGATAAATCTTTTTTGGATCTGGTTAGTGAAGGTACCTGGTGTGTATCTGGTAGCGAGAGCTGTGCATCCTGTGTATTTAGCGAATTTAAGAACAGCACGTTGACCATAGTTTCTACCAGAAACAACACAGACATCGGCTGGGTTCTCAATTCCGCAAATGATGCGAGCAGCAAGACGGATCTTTTCCATTGTCATTTTTGGGTTGAAGATGTGAACACCCTCTGGGCTACGGGCGTACACATATGGAGTCATGTGTGTTGTAATTTTCTTGCATCCAATGTGCGCTTGGCACGCAAGAAGCATACGAACATCTTCTTCTTCAGGGGTGATTTTTGTTGTCATCTTTTTCTGGTTGATTAAATGTTATAATCATTTTGTAAAGCAAATGTATGAAACGTAGTCAATGAATAACATCAAATATTTTTCTATCTCATAGAAAACAAAAAGAAATATTCACACTTCTTTAAATCTTAATTCCTCACTTGGTTTCCCCCCATATTTATATTTTTTCATTCTTTTTAACAGTTTTAATTATTCGGAAAAGAGTTATGCTATTTGTTTTTGAAAATTTTTCGGTAAGTGGGCAGATAACGACCGGAAAAAAAAATCGATTGACATGTTTTTATTTATTTGTGCAATTTTCAATTAATGCAATTATGATATTTCGAAAGTGATTTTCGTATAACAGTGATTCAAAGCTGAGAAAACCTGTTTTTTTAAATCCAACAGTAATTTTAATTTTGCTAACTTCACCACCTTAAATAAAAAAACCCTAATCGGTTGATTAAATTAAAAGTTAATAGATGAATTTTGAATAGATTTTTTTTATTCAAATGAACCAGGCTTATTCAAATGAACTCATGTTTATTCGAATAGATCAAGTTCATTTGAATAAACCGAGTTCATTTGAGATAGACTGAGTTCATTTGAGTTACGAAAATTAATTCAAAAAACAAATATTTTTTATGTCTATAAAATTGAATGTAAAAACTTTCAAATATTATTTGCATAATAATTATGTAATTTTGGAAATTATTTTTGTTGTTTTCGACAAATTCCTTCAAAGATCAAAAGGATCAAAATATTTTAAAAACTAAAAATAATTCTTTGTCACCAATACATAATTTATAACGCAACAACATCACATTCTTTGATTGTTAAACCTTTTGTGAATGTAATCCACATGCTTTAACAATTTTAAAAATTGATGAAAAGAAGAATTCCATGAATTATGAAATGAAAAGAAACATTTAATTTGCGCAAAATAAGTGAATTGAAATTATTCAGATTAATAAAATGGATTGCATCAACACATACATAAACAACTTGTTTTTGAACTTTAATTGATTCGAAAACATTAAAGGACTTGAAAAAAATTATCGGATAATATTTGAAATTGATATAATTTTTTTAAAAAAGATAAAAAAAACAAATTAATGAGTCTTCATTATTTCATTGAATAATGAATAAATTTCAACCGCTTTTCTCTTTCTATTTTGACGAGCTTCTCACACAAGCATTTCTTGTTTCATCGTTGTCTGCCTGTCTGGAACATGCGAAATTCTCCTCTGCTCAATCAAGCCATCTGAACAAAAGATCTCATACACAATGCATCGAATGGCAACAGCGTTGACTTGACAAATGTCTCGATGAGCAATATAGAGCTGATGTTCGGAAGCATTGAAGCTGTGTTGGTGCAGGCTGAGTGGAGAGGCGAGCTACAGATATTGAATGAAGATGGCAGTACAACAGTGCAACTGAAATGTTGCACGCTCCATTCGCTTCTCCAAAATGCACCATCTGAGCCCTCCATCATCAGCTGCATTGGAAGCGAGCCTTGTAGCGTGTCTGAACAAAACACATCGATGAAGAACTGTGGAAGCAGCGAAAGCGAGAAAGGTGGAGGAATGATCATGAGCTTGTGCGAAGGAAGCTTTTTCGAGTTCCGTTTTTCTGCTGTCTCTGGATGTTTCTGCTCAGAAAGTGGAAGAGGAGGAGCGATATTCCTGAATTGCTCGTCAATCGCGAGCGACAGTCCTTTGCCGTTCCTCTTGGAAAACACAACTTTCATGAACAACAAGGCGCTCACAGGACGAGACCTGTATGTGAGATGCACAAATATCAGATCTCAAATCAGCATCGAGCTCATCCAGCTCGACTTCAGACCTCCGTTTGTTCGGGATCTTACCATGTGGAGTTGCACCGAAACCAACTATTGCGAAGAGCAAGATCTTCTGCTGCTTGTAGTTGTGTATCAGAGCGAAACGATATTTGCATCTTTTTCAGTCGACAATGCCTCTGACACGCGCCAGTGTGGGAAAATGAGCGAACCATGCATTTCGTTGAATGTTGTGCTTCCCCACATAATTCCTTCGGCTTGCAGCAATTTGCTCATCGACAAAAGCGCTGTGGTGTCAGGAGAAGCAAGCACAAGCGATGTCTCAATCGAGCAGCTGGATGCGGAAGGCGTCAGGGGGAATGTTGTGCTGAACAGCAGCATCGGCAGCAAGACGAAAAACCTCGTTTCGTGCTCATCGAGAGTGAAAATGGAATCTCTTTCGTTTTTGTTTGGAAGCGCTTTTTCTTCGACGCATTTGAGGTTGCTGTCGCTTGCTGATGTCAACTTGTTGATTGACGATACAAAAAAACTTATGAAGATTCGAGCAGAAACTCTGAAATTGAACTGAATCGCTCAATTGTTGAAGTGAGCGGAAGAAGATTGTTAATGTCTTTCTTTTGTTTTGCTGGCCTCTGTCTTAGTACTTCATGTCTGGCAGCAAGTTGTGGGCAATATTTCTCGTGTGCATTTCTGAATTTCACAGATGTTAAATCTGGAGTGCTGATGGTTTTTCACGACTGGCAAAGCTGTCCTTTCAGCAGATGCTTATTTCAAGCTGCAAATTTTATTAATCTGCTCTCATTCTTCACAACTGCAAAGACTGCCAGCTCCAGAACATTCAGATGAGAGGCACTCGGAGTGGATCAAGCGTGATTGTGCTTTTCTCAGATGGTTCGGGAGGGCATTCAAACATCCAGGGCAATCATTTGGAATTCGATGATACTCGCGTTTCAAGTGAATCGTTGGTTTTTGTTGAATGCCAAGATTCAGATGTTGAGATGAATTTCTTGGCTGTTTCAAACACAGTGTTTGTGGATGGGTGCGCAGTAAGCGTGACATCGAATGCTTCGACATTCCATTTGAAGCACTCTTCATTACAAAACATAACCCGAGATTCGCTTGGCCCGTGCTGTTTGGCTGTCTCATCTTTGTGTTTTTGTTGCTGGAGTTGAAGAAATGCTCGAACAAAATGTGTGCTTCTTCGTATAAAAAATGTTGCATTGCGGCGTTGACAGATTTGACAGATACTTGCATGTCTTTGTGCGTATTCGACGGAGCAGCAAGCGCGTCAGAGCTGAGAACGAACGACAAGTGATCAGAAGAGCTATGCCAGTGGAGCGGATCGATGGTTGATCTTCTCAATTGCTTGGTAGCAATTAAAGACACCACAATAACCAATTTGTCCAAGAGATGACTGTCGATCTCTGGTGGAAGCATCTCCACACTATTTATATTGTTTGCAAATAACAGCCCGAACGAAGCTGGCCATCTATCCGTAAGGAGTAGCATCGCGTGCTCTGGCCATGCACTACTGTTCATTCAAAGCCTGAAAGGCGGGGATGGCTTTCTTCAGAACTTCGACGTGAATTGCGGACGATGATTACACCTTCGAAGGCTTGGCCTGAGAAAGAGAATCAGTGCTTTTCATTCCACAGCTGGCTTCAGTGAAGTCTCGCCTGCAAGGCAGTACCCTAGCCGTTGATCTTACTGGATCCTTGCTCCTGCCCTGTGGCTTGGCTCTCCAGGTTGACTTATTCGATGGTTCGGTTCACAATCTCCAGTCGTATCCGCTGCGGTCAGAGGAGTTTGCAGGTGAAACAGAGTTTCACATAGCTATTCCAGCCTCAATTGTTACAACTGCGTATGAGGCAACAGAAGTGTCCGTGAAGATCTTATTTGGACGGACTGAATTTCTAGCCTCAACTGATTCATTCATTCTGAAAAACAGATGAAAGCATCAATCAAAAGGAGATGAAAGAATTGTTGAAGGAGGAAAGGTTGGAAAATCAATGATAACATTTGTTGTTAAAGTTTTATTCGTTGTGATATTATTAATTGTACTTGTTGTTCATACAGCAGCAACTATTTGATGGAGGAGGGCAAAAGAAGAAGCGAAAAAATGCAAGGAGATTTTTAACGATATCATAAAGAAAAATCCAAAGGAAGTCGAGATGATGATGACTTAGACATCATTTGATGCTCATTGGAGGAGAGAGGAGAAGAATGCAGTGAAGAAGAATATTGAGAGGCTTTGTGAAATAAATCGATAAATGAAAATAGAATATATCAACTTAACGGAGAAAGTAGTAAAGATGAAGCTGCTTCAATCTATCGATTCGACTGAGTGCTTCAGAAACATATGCTTTGTTTGTTGAGAATTACTCCGTGAACATCAAAAGAAACAAATTTTTGTTTTTGATATTTAATTACGTGATGATCACATTTTTTGTTAATGAGAAAAAACAATACAAAAGAATGATAACAAAATGATATATGCATACATTTCTAGCTCTTTTTATCAAATACAATCATCTTTAAACATATCTGAAATTTTATTTTACAAAATAGAAAAATCTCAGTTATTAAGATTTTTCAATTTTTTTGTTGATAAAGTGAAAGATAAAACGCAAAAATATTATAATAAGTGTTCACTATTTTTTCATGAATTATTTATTTAAGTGTATCGCACTTTATTCAAGTATCACTTCAACCATCTTAAATAACATGACTTCATTTAAGAAAAACCCAGTCCATTCAAATTAGTTGAATTTATTCAAATAAAAAAATTCTATTCACAATTCATCTAATGTTAACATAACCCTAATAAACACATTGACAATGGATAAATCTTTATTTCCAATAAAAACCTAAAAGAAAGTTTCTCTCATATTTATCTTAGGGGTTTGATCATTAATTTTTAATAACTACTGCCTTTTTAATACAGAAAATTTTCAGTTTTTTTATCGAATATTTCTCTTTTTGAGAATTTTAACGTTCGTGAATGTGAGTTTTTTTAAGGTCAAATATTCTTCTTTAAGACTATTTTTGTTCCTGTCGCTATGTACCCTCTTTCCCTTTCATTTTACCGAAAAGGGCAAGTCACAACTTTAAGTGGCATTCAGAAACTCGTTTTTTTTTTTTTTTTTTTTTTTTTTTTTTTTTTTCAGATTTTTTGTGATAGAATGTTTTAATATCAAATAATAAAACATGCTAGGGGTGAATTTTCCATTTTAAGAATACTTTTTTTCAATGAAAAAATCAAATTTTCGAAAATATTATGGTTATGATCAAACTAATTTCTAATAATTTTAATTAAAATCAACTTTTTTAAAGAATTATCAAAAAAAAAAAAAAATTAACACAATTTTTAGCTTTCTTTGTTATTATATAAAGAAATAAAAACAAAAGTTCTCAATTCATAAGAGTGGATATTATTTTCACCTTTCATCTTACGTAATCATTGAAACACATGTTTTTTGTGTGTGAAAAAATGATTTTTCGATTTAAACCCTAACCCTATTTATAAAAAATGAACAAAAGTTAAATGCAAACCCAAAACCGAATTTTTTTATTCGAAGGAAAACCCTAAAGCGAAACGAAACCCGAGAAGTTCATTTTCACGAAATTATATTCATTAAAAACTGACAAAACAATCAAATAAGTACTTCAAACATCTTTAATTCACTTCATTTGAATGGAAAGATTATTTCTAACAAATCAATTTGTACCAAACTATGAAATTTCTAAAAATCGTTCAGTTTTCAAATTTAAATTATTAGAAATTAGTTTGATCATAACCATAATATTTTCGAAAATTTGATTTTTTTCATTGAAAAAAAAGTATTCTTAAAATGGAAAATTCACCCCTAGCATGTTTTATTATTTGATATTAAAACATTCTATCACAAAAAATCTGAAAAAAAAAAAAAAAAAAAAAAAAAAAAAAAAACGAGTTTCTGAATGCCACTTAAAGTTGTGACTTGCCCTTTTCGGTAAAATGAAAGGGAAAGAGGGTACATAGCGACAGGAACAAAAATAGTCTTAAAGAAGAATATTTGACCTTAAAAAAACTCACATTCACGAACGTTAAAATTCTCAAAAAGAGAAATATTCGATAAAAAAACTGAAAATTTTCTGTATTAAAAAGGCAGTAGTTATTAAAAATTAATGATCAAACCCCTAAGATAAATATGAGAGAAACTTTCTTTTAGGTTTTTATTGGAAATAAAGATTTATCCATTGTCAATGTGTTTGTAAATGTTATGTTTGACGAAAACTTTTTAAAAAATCAACTGATTTGGATTTATTATTTAAAGCGAGGAAGATTTCTAAATAAAAATTAATATTGGATTTTAAAGATAGGTTTTCTCAGTTTAAAATCGCTGTTATACGAAAATCACTTTCGAAATATCATTATTGCATTTATTCATAATTGTATAAATAAATATAAACAAGTTGATCGAATTTTTTTACCGGCCGTTATCTGCCAACTTGCCAAGAAATCAATAGAAACAAGAATAATTATAATTTGAAAGTTCCGATATTCTTTTAATTTGCCATTGGATTTTCACCTTGACTGCTCAAAATGGTCTTCTGGGAGTGGAAAATAAATCAGTTGAGATTCATTTAAAGTTATTTGAATGGTTTTGTTGAAAGCAAGAATTTTTGATTCCCGAAATGCATCAACCAGGAACGCAGATGGCAAATAGATGCATAGCTGTGAGTTTTGTGAATCCTGAGAAAGATGCGCGCAGGGCAGCAAATTCAAGCATGAAAGATAAGGATTGATCTGCTAAAGTTGAATGTTTCAAAAAATAAAAAATACTTATTTAATATAAATGAAATGACGAATGTGCAAACGAATATGCTTTTATCTCCAATGCGCACTCAATAATGCTCATTGGTTCATGCGATTCAGCTTTGTGCAAGCTTGCTTCTGCAAGTTTCCTCCATCTTTGAAAATTAATCACCATCAATTCAACCCCAAATCAACTCACTCAAAAACAAAGTGACCAGCTTCTATATATAAACATCCGTTATGTCCTTTACAGTGCTTGCAGGGATATAAGGGATTTGAGCGCTTCATCTCGATTTTCGAGTGAAATATGCATATTTGCGCTCAACTGAGCAAATCAATCCCATACACCGCCGCCTTGTGCTTGAAGCGTTCGAAAAAAAAATGATTTATTCATCTGTGGTTCTTGTTCATCCACCTGCCACTCCATCTCAATACAAAAAACGATTTTAAATCAAATCCTTCGCCCATCATATATTTCTGATGAGAGAAAAACAGAATTTCCCTCAAAAACTGTCCAGAGCAGCAAAAGAGTTCAAATGATCAAAGATTCATATGACATAAATTTGCTGCATTCAGGAAAATGTGCTTTTGTTGAATTTTGAAAAACGCACAACATGATATTCCGATAGTTTGTATTTTTTGTGTTTGTTCAAGTTGAGATTCGAATAGTTTGATAATACTTTATTTTTTTGCGTGTCATTTATTTTGAATGACGATGAGAAAGCAGTGCCAAAAATGTTTTGGACGTACCATGAAGGGCGTTGTTCACAAAAAATTTCATAAAAAACTGCGAGATGAAGCGAATGGAGCAAGCTGATCAAAACGAAAGCATCAATCCATCGAACAAAATGAGCTATTGTGCCAATTTCTTTTGAATAGCAAAATCTGTTCGCTCTGTTGTGAATGTACTTGTTTCAATCAAAGATGAAAATTGTTCTCCGTTCTTCAAAAGCGAAGGACCTTGTTGATTTTTTCGATGATGTTGGATTTTCTTTATTTATTTCTATCGGTGCTGCTGCATGCATTTATTCCATTTCGATGTTTCATGTGCATTTGCCTATGTGGAATCAAAGGAGAGAATAACTTGCCATTTGCTGATCTCGCATGGATGGCAAAATAGATTGCTGCCATTTTCAAAAATAAAGACAAGGCGCTTGGGTAGAGCTGAATCATGAGCAAGAATACGCAAAGTGTGTTGATTTTAAGGAACTTGAAAGATGTTTGAATTCATCTTTTCTGAGTTGTTATTTTCGTTTTTTGTGGATTGATCCAGTTTATCTCTTTCTTTTTTTTTCACCTTTTATATTACAAATTTTGAATTAAAAATATTATTTTTGATTTTATTTTATATTTTCATTTTTTATTTCATTATTATTTTTCCATGATTTTGTTGCGTCATTTTCCAAAAGAAAAAATTCAAGAAGCACATTTTTGAAAAATTCAGAGAAAAAATAAAGGATTGAAAATTTCCTTTGCAGAACAAGGTTCACCCAGAAAGAAAATTGTTCTCAAAGTAACAGCAGAAATTGAGTATCAGAAGCATGGTCAGAGATTTCTTTTATTATTCTATTGAATGCATCTATTTGGATTGACATTTTTTGAAAAGTTTGTTCCAAAGACCATAAGATTCAAAAATGCGGGGAAAAGTTGTAACATGGAAATAAAAATATGAGAATAAATGCTGTTAAGTCTTTTTGTGTCTTTAAAAATAATAGTGCAGAAACGAAAAGATGGATAATGGATGGCTGATCATTCAATTATTTTGTCTGAAAAATGCAACTTCTTGTTGTTTGCCTTGAATTTGTGATTGGTGCATGGGGAAGATGTCAACAATTTGACAAGAATGATGAACAACTCCAATGCTGGATGGGGATGCTTGAAGGAAGACAAAACAGAAACGAAGAATGCATTGTGAAGACAATGTGCGATATGCACAACTCTTCAATGGGAGTGGAGAAAATTTGCATTTATCGATCAAGTGGAAAGTGTTCGTTTTTTGTTGGGGAACAATCTGCGCTGAGTTTTGGATGTTGCCTGCTGACTGAAAAAGGGAATTTTTCGTCTTCGACGATTTGCAATTGGGGGTTTTGTGTTTTGAGGAATTCATCGCTGATGAGCAGCTCTTGCTGTTTCTTGATGAATAGTGTTGTGGAGATGCAAAAAGCAAGTTCGTGTGTGCAGATAGAAAACTGTGAGTGGAGGAACATTGTGTTTTGTGGGAAAGGGAGCATCTTGAGGAATGGGGAAGGATTCAGCGAAGTTGCGAAAAAATGCACTTTTGCGAATGTGACTGAGATGAACAAAGCCGATGAAAAGATGAAAAGCGAAGACTCAATCACTGAAAGCCACATGGAAGATAGCATTGTGATGAGCTCAATGAATGTGCTTGAAGGAGGGATAGCGAGTGGAACACAGGGATCGGGAGTGTTTTTGTGCAGCAATTGCACATTTTATCACAACGAAAGAAGAGATTGGAGAATAAGGAATACAGATAGACTGTCAACAACAGAAACACAGACATTCAAAAATGCAGAGTGGATTGAATGCAATGCCGAATGTGGTGGAGCACTGTATGTTCATGACAATTCGAGCGCAACGCTCACTGTGGAGAATTCATCTTTTGTGAAATGCAAAGCAACATCCACAAGAGGCGGCGGAATATATGCTTTGAAAATCGCTGAATGCATTGTTCATCATACAACATTTATTCAATGCTCTTGCGCATCAATTAATACAGACTGTGGCGGTGGAGGAATTACGGCAGAAAATGTGTTCACTCAATCTATCGTCGAATGCTGCAATTTTCGGAACTGTTCTTCCGGAAATGATGGAGGAGCAATTGATCTACGTCCAACAAAAACAGAAAAGCAAAAGGCATGCGTTGTGAATTCCTTTTTCGATAACTGTCAATGTTATGGATCAGATAATGGAATTGGAGGAGCTATTCAACATTGGGGTTGCATTGATAAAGTTGTTATTTCGAATTGTCTCTTTTGTCATTGCTATTCAATTCGTGCAGGAGGAGCGGTTGGTCAACAAATAAATGAAAATAATGAAGGAATTTTGTTTTATTTCTGTTTTTTCCACAACAATGAGTGTCAAAAAGGAGGACATGACATTGTTCTTTACAGCTCAACTTCAAATAATATCGATTCGAGTTGCTATTCGACCAGAAATACTTCAAATAGAGTTAGCACAGATACAGTCATAATTGTTGACAAAAGTGAATGGCTTCTGAATGATGGTGGAAGAGTCAGATTTGTCTCCTCAGTGCAAACGCAACAAAATGCCAAAGATACATATGCATGTGGAATCAACGAAAGCTATCCATGCAACACTGTTAGCCATTGCCTCACTCAACTTATTCCTGAATTTGTGAAAGATATTGAGATTCTCACAGGAACGATCATAGAAACCAAAGGTGTGGATTGTTGCTCCAACACCATCACGATTTATGGTCAAAGTGATTTGAGCACGACAGTGCAGACAGAATTAGAGGCAACTGGATTGTCTCTTTTCTCAGTCTCAACAGGTGAATTGTCCATCAGTGACCTTGAACTTGTGCATTACTCGGCATTTGCAAATAATCGAGCCTCAAGGCTATTTGAGATCACTGGAGCTGGAGAGATGCATATAAGCAATCTGAACATATCTGCTGGAAGCGAACAAACTGAAAATACAGCATTTGCTGCAGAGCTGATAAACATTCAGAATGGCGTGTTTCAGATGGAAAATGTGAACTGGGCAAAGACTATCTCCGCTGTTTCGTTGGTTTCATTTTCTTCAACAAATGAAGTGTCATTGACACTATCCGAATGCACCTTTGATGAAATTGAGAGAACTTCAAGCGGAGCAGCAGTAATGTCGTTTTCGAATGACAAGGCAATCATTGAGCTGAATTCGAGCACTTTTGAAGGATGTGGAAGCAGAACATCTGCTGATGGAGGATCGATGATGTTGTATGCAGGAGAGGAGAATGAAGTGGAAGTGAAAGGTGGAATTTTTGATGAGTGCTATTGCTCAGTGGTGAATGGTCTTGGAGGAGGAATCCTTCTTCAGTTGTTGAATGATAATCTAAATTTCCTAATATCCTCTTCATTTGGAACAAACACAGCCAAGTGTGGAAGAGACATCTTTGTTCTTTCGCCAAATCTGGAAGAAACAACAAAGTCACAAAAAATCACGTGTGTAACAGCATCATCAGAGTCTGCTGACAGAGTGAGAGGATTCAACAACGGAAATACAACCTTGGCTGTTCCATTGTGTATTTATCTCCTTCCTGATCCAACTGAAATATTTGTGAGCGATTCAGAAGCATTCGACCATTCGCACTGCGGAATTATAGAGTTTCCATGTCTGACTTTGAAGCACTCCCTCACACGTCAAACAGGAGAAAAGAAAGTTGTTGTGAGTGGAATGATTTTGATGAGTGATGAATTGGCATTTGCTGGACAGAAACATGAAATCAGAGGAAATGATGATCAAAGTGGCTGGACAGTTTCTGATTCAAGTTCAACATCCAATTCAGCGATGATTTCAGCAAGTGTTGAAACAGAATTATCAAAACTCATCTTTTCTCTTCCTTATTCCCTTTCACAGTGTTCCACTTTCATTTTGTCTTCCTCGCAACTGACTTTGTCTCAGTGCTCACTTTCTCTTCAAAATCCTTTAGAAGTATTGGAACTGTTGTTCTTGTCTGTTGAATCTGGAATCTTATCGATTGAAACTTTCACAGCTTCTTCGATCTCGCTGAGTGAGAATCCATTAATCTCATTATCTGGAAGCAGCACAGAAGCCAAATTGAAAAATGTTAATCTGATTGGGATTGGAACAAGTTGTGCATCAGGATTATTTGAAGTGGTTGAAAGGGCTTCAATTCAAATGAGTGATTGTGTAATTTCTTCGATTACTCCATCAGAAGGAATAATGTCCTCTCGTTTGATCTCTTCCACAAGCGCCAAGAAAATAGAAATTATTCGATCTGGCATTTCGAACTTTGCTGTGAAAGACCAAAACGGGGGAGCAATCGAGTGCACTGTTGAAAGTGGTTGCTCTTTTGTCTTTAAAGAAGGGAGCATGAACTCGTGCAAAAGTGAGGGAGGGAATGGAGGGGGGTTGTGGGTGCAGATGAAAAGTGGATCAAGTCTTAGCATTGGCAATGTGACTGAAGAGCCTTCAAGCAAAGGAGATAAAAACGAACAAGAGGCCAAAGTGTGCTTTTCTCATTGTTCAGCAACTGCAAATGTTGATGGGAGGAAAGGATTGGGAGGAGGGATATATTTGTATCTGGATAATGGAGCATCAAATTTTGTTTTGAAGAGTATGATATTTGATGAATGTTCGGGAAGGAAAGGGAAGGATGTGTTTTTGAATGCTTTTGATTTGAGGGATGCAGCAAATTCAGCAACATTTTGCTTCGATGCTGATGTGAATGGGTTGGATAAGCTGAATGGATTTGAGCGCTCAACAACAAATGAAGAATACGAAATACCGCTTGTGGTTTATCTGTGGAATAACT
Source organism: Monocercomonoides exilis (assembly GCF_001643675.1). NCBI lineage: Eukaryota > Preaxostyla > Oxymonadida > Polymastigidae > Monocercomonoides > Monocercomonoides exilis. The sequence continues at coordinate 691,801 of NW_027150581.1, forward strand.
TTACATCCCCTTGCCATGTGGGTGGAGAAGATGCTCATGATTTCAGTGGTTGTGGGCATGCTCAAGTTCCGTGCAGCACAATCACAAATGCGGTTGGGTTCAGATTTTCCAACAAAAACAAGTCAATCAAGCTTCATTCACCTTTTTCATTTGGAGAAGAATTGAAGATGGGTTCAAATGAGTGGAGCGTGACTGGAGAAGGAAATTCCTCAAATTATGAGATAGGAGCAGGCATTTCTGGTTCACAAAGGGGAGTATTCGAGACGCGCTGTCCAACAACCTTTGGCAAGGTGGTGTTTTCTGTTGCAGAAAGAATAGGATCATATGAAAGCATATTCCATTGCATTTCCAACAAACTGATAATTCAGGATTGTGGAATAATTGCTTCTGAAAATGACTTGGATGTTTCCTTTGTGAAGATTGAAGGAGGTGAAGTGACGATTAGCAATGTGTTTGGGATTGGGATCAAATGGCAGACAAGCGCAATAATTTGTGATGGGGGAAGTGAGGTTGTGCCTTCGATTGAAATCGGTGAAAGCAACTTTTCCGGAAACAGCGAGCAAAATGGATGTTTGATTGAATGTAAAAGTGTCAAATTTTTGAATGCAACAAAATGCGATATCACGGAGATGGATAGAGCCGCTGGATGCGGAGGATGCATAAGCGTTGACAACAGCAATATAGAAAACGAAAACATACAAATTAATATCGAAGAGTGTGTTTTTGATGGATGCTCCGTGCTGTCTGATGGAGGCAAAGGAGGAGCTATTTTCGCACAGATGAAAGGGAACACGCAATTGAATATTATTTCAAGCACATTTACGGGATGTGCAGCACCAGCTGGAGAAGCGAAGACTGGGTTTGGAGGAGGGATTGCATTGAAGTTGGTGGATGGTGATTCTTCGTTTGTGATATCATCCCCTGCTTTTGATGTTGATAATCCAAACACTGCCAAATATGGAAATGATCTTTTTGTTGAATCATCCAACTTGACAAAGAGCATCACAAACACTTCTCTTCCATTTGTTTCTGGGCATCTGGCAGATATTTCGTTGAATTCCATGAGCGGATTTGATGAGAATGACACAATAAATGCTATTCCATTGGTTTATTTCTGGCGAGCATTTGGTTCAGAGTTATTTATTGGGAGCGAAGGAAGAGATGTGTGCATTTGCGGACTGTCAGATTATCCTTGCCTGTCAATCGATTATTCTTTGGAGCGAATGCTTGAAGGAAATGAAAGGATTATCAGTGTCATTGGAAAGGCGATTCTTCAGAAGAGTGTTGATGTCAGTGGGCTTTCAATAAGATCAAATAATACAATCATGTGCGCTCTGGAGTGCAACTCTTCGCTTGAAGGAACAGAAGGAACGGCAATGAAGATTCAGGGTATTACCAATTTCGAACTGATAAACTTTGTTGTTCCATCGTCGTTCACAAGTGGAGTTGATGTTTTGTTGCATATTGGATCAAGTGAAGGACTATTGACTCTGAAAGATTGTTCATTCAGCAAGAATGAGGAAAGCAGAGAAGAAGAAATGATTAACTTTGTGTTGATCGAGGCAGATGGGGGCATAATTGTGTTGGAATTTGTGGCAATTCAATCGCTTTGCTTTTCAAAAGATATTATTTCCGTTCATCCAACAACAATTTTGAATATGAAAAATCTAACGATGAAGAATATTGAGCTGGAAGGAGCAAGCGGATTGGGCATGTCAAAGAGTTCAAGAAGAGAGAAAAATGAAGTGGAGCAAGATGTTGTTATTGAATGGAGTTCATTCGAAGAAGTCACTCAGAATGCAACCGATGATATCCCCATCATTCGGAATGACAATGATGAGCCATTGAAAATGGTTGTTAGAAACACAACAATGAAGAGATGCGGCGGATCGAAATGTGAAAAGGGAGGAGGGATGTTTTCTGTGTTGAATGAGGGAGGAAGAGTTGACTGCTCATTTTGCACGATTTCTGAGTGCTTCTGCTCCACCACTGGAAGAGGTGGGTGGCTGTTTCTGGAATGCACCTCGACAGCTGAGCAGCCTCTGAATTTTGTTCTGTCGAACATCACGTTCAGAGACAACTCTGCATTCAGAGGGAGAGATGTGTATGTGAGATGCCACTCAATCGAATCGCAAATTGTTGATGAGCAATTCTTGTTGGATTTCAGATTGCCATTTGTGAAGGAGCTGGCAATATGGGGCTGCACAACAGACTCTTTTGTGGGTGAAGAGGATCTTCTGCTGAGGGTTGTGAAATATCAGAGCGAAACAATATTTGTCTCAGCTATCACAGACAATCACGCAGATAGCAAACAATGTGGAGAGTTCAATGCTCCTTGCGAGTCGCTGAATGTGGGAGTGAAACATATCGTTCCATCGCGTTTCTCTCAGCTGATGATCATGGAGCAAGCTGCTATTGTTGGTGCGTGTAGTGTTCAAGATGTTAGCATCCGCTCACTGCAATCTCCTTCATCGGCTTTTGCGTATCTGAACTCAACAATTGCTGATGATGAAGAAAGCATCTTCACAACATCAGAGAGAGTTCGGATTGAGAATGTGAAATTCAATTTCTGTCAGTCATTTTCGTATTCAGGCAGCTCAGTCATTCGTGAAGCAAATGGCCAACTTTCTCTTTTGTTTGTTGATTTTTCATCAGTTGGACAATCAGAAAGCATTGAATCTGTTGTTCTCAATTCAACATTGTTTAGCATCGAAAATGGAATTCTACATGTTGACAACTGCTCAATATCAATGCTTTCATCCAAGAAGCCTTCTTTCCTGTTTTGCGGGGAAGAGATATCGTTGACGAATGTGAAGTTGGAGCATATTGAGGCAACAACCAATGTATTTGAGATTGGCAACTGTGGAAGCGTTGCACTCAATGGAATAGTTGTGAATGAAGTGAAGCTGATGGAAGGATGTATCGTTTCAATAAACGATTCAACTTCAGGAACTGTTTCAATAACAATCTCCTCATTCAATAACTGTTCAAGGAATTCAGAAGGAGCTTCTATTCTTTCAGCTTCTTCTTCCTCAGCTCAGATAGTTCTTTCAAACTGTTCTTATTCAAGCTGTATTTCGAAGTCTGAGGAAGGGAGCATGATGAAGATTGGAAATGCGATTGATGCTTCGATGCGCATGTGCGAATTTGAAGGATTGCTAACAAAAGAGAGAAAGAGTGAAAGAATAAATTCTTTTGAAGAAATATGTGAATGGAATGGATCACTTGTCCATTCATCAAATTCAACAATAGCAATGAAGGATGTTTCAATTTCGAATTCATCGTTGGGTGGATTGTCGATCTCTTCTGGCAATGTGACGATAGAGAAAGGAGAATTCTTTGGCAACAATCCTTTCATTGCAAAATATCCATCGCTTTGTCGAAATATCATCTGCTCAGATTCTGCTTCGCTGACCATTTCGAGCTTGAAGGGAGGAGATGGAGTAATGCCCAATTCTTCGCTGTGGATTCTGGACGATGGATGCAGCCTGGAAGGGATGGCAGGAGAAAGGGCATCGCCCTTCTTCATTCCCAAGCTGGAAGGGGCTTCGGCCAGCGAAAATGGAGGTGGGACTGAAATTCAATTCAAGGGAGCACTTCTTCTGCCATGCGATTTGTCATTCCGACTGATTTTATCAGCTGGAGAAACAGACCTGATTGAGACATATCATTTTGAAGAAGATGGGTTTGCGAGTGAAACGGAAGCAGTTGGGATGGTGCCTTCGAGAAATCTTTCGTCGATCCCAGATGAGACGGAGGTGTCTGTGATGATTGTGTATGGAAAGCGGTTGTCTGCAACTGATGCATTTGTTCTGAAGAACAGAAGCGAACCCAAGGCAAATGGGGAGGAAAGGATTGTTGAAGGAGGAAAAGAAGGGAAATCTTATTGGTTGTTAATTGTGATTGTCATGAGTATCATATTACTAATTGTCCTTATTGGATTTATTTTATTCATTGTTCGGTGGAAGAAGGTGAAGAATGAAGCAGAAGATCTGAGAGAGATTGTGAATGATAACATCAGAAAAGATCCGAAGGCGTTTGAGATGGTGACGATGGAGATGTCGCCAGAGGAGCAGTGGAGGAGAGCAGAAAGGGAAGCAGAGAAGAAGAACGATGAGAGAATCAAGAAGAGGGTGTATGCGAAAAGCTTGGGACATTCGGAGTCATCGGAACATTTATTGAGTGAGAGTGGTTCCACTGAATACATTCTGGGCAGAGATTCAGACAAGATCCCTGATTGGGCATTAGAAAAGGTTGAGGAAGAAAAAGATGATGTTTCAAGGAAGCGAACTCCATCACCATCAGTTTCATCCGCTTCAACCACAGACACTTCAGATACAGAATCCACTTTTGTTCGTGGGGAGGATTTGTGTCCAACCACCTCATCGATGTCGAATCTGGTGGATGCAATGGCCTGCTCTTCACCACATGAGAAATTGATTGTGGATCTGAGGGATTCGCTGTTCATGCTGCTTCATGGAAGGAATGAGAAGAAGGAGATGGCGATAGGCACTCTGAAGGAAAGAGAGCAAACAGCTGCCCAGATTTTGTTCTGGGTGGCGAATGGGGCACTCCACTCATTTGATGAGATGGAAAACCCACTTCAGTCATTGGCCAATCTGAGTCCTCATATTGTGCTGTTCTCTGAGCACATGGTCATCTGCATCGTGATGCATTCTGACTTGTTGTCAGATGATGATTCAGACTCGTCTTCCATCTCATCATCAACTGTTGCAACATCTGCCAGTGATGATGATGAGGAGGAGGATGACTCTCTGCCCTCGTCTGCATTTGAGGATGAGGATGACAATTTCAAGAAGGAGTGTCTGAGGTGGAAGGCGCCAGAGCTGCAGATGAACAAGAAGATGGGGGCAACAGAGAAGTCGGTGGCATTCTCGGTCGGGATGATGCTGTGGGAGTGCCTGACACTCCAGATCCCGTTTGGGGAGTATGAGGCAGAGGCAGCTGGGCAGAAGATTGCGAATGGAGAAATGCCGAATGTGGGGCTGGTGAAGGACACACCATATTTGGAGTTTTGGAGGCTGTGTATCTCGTGGAATGAGGCAGACAGGCCTTCTCTGAGTGGGATGAAGCGAGAGCTGATTGGGCACTTTCCAGCTGGGGCAGTGATGGTGACACTGACAGATGCAATCTGCGATTCTTTGCGAGACGAAGACGAAGAGGAAGAGGAAGAAGAGGAAGAAGAGGAAGAAGAGGAAGAAGATGGGATGAGCGAATCGATAAGCAAAGAAGAAGGGAGGAAAAGCCGAAAATACTTGTGATGATGATCGTATAGGTTGGCATTCTTTTGAGAAGGGCTTTCTTTGCTTTCTTCTTTGACTGTTATTCGTTGAATGGGAAGTGGAGAGCAGGATGTGAATTCTCTCAGTGAGTTCAGTCTGCTTTCCATTTTTCGACTTTCTTCGAATCAGAATCAAAATGTTTCAAAAGTGAGTTATTTTCTTTTTTCATTTTGACTTTTGTTTTCAATTTTTTGTGGAAGAGGCGTGTGTTTCATGGTGCTTTTAGCATCACCATTTTTTCTGTTAATAACAACATCAGGATAATTCTCACAAGATGAATTGCAATGAAACAGTTTCTGATATTTATTGTGAACAATTTTAAGAATATTAAACTGATACAGTCTAAATCGGACATAATCACATCGGTTTTCGCACAATTTTTTGTGACTAAATCCGATTATTATAATATGTGATGTTGCTAAACATTCAAAATAATAAATAATAATTGATTTCATAGGGTGATTCATAAACCTGTATAACTGTTGATCATGAAATCTGATCGATTATTCACTATATTAATATTTTCAAAAGTTTGTTTTTGTTTTTTTGTGTAGATAATGAAATGAAAATGTTGAAATAGGAAAAATTGAATTGCACGAATTTCTGTGTTTTGAATCTTTTAGGGTTTGAGGCACATCCACAACCCTCCTTAATTAATTTTAGGATTTCTTTTAATTAACTTTTATGCTATTCAAAATGTGAAAATAAAAATCATATTTGAATTCTTTAATTAAAACTCAAAGACAGACGTTCCTGGCACTTCAATAAATGCAAAAATTTGTGTCTTCATTGAAAATAAATAATTTTTTGTTTCAGAAGCAATGCTGTTTTCTCATAACCTTTAAAAGCTGCATTCTCCACGATTTTGATTATAAATGAGAACATGCGATGAATGAGTTTCTTCAAAATTTTTTACAGTTTCAACAGTTATAAAGAGATAAAAAAAAATAAAATATCAAATAAGAATATATATGTATTATTTTTGGGGTTGATCAGTAAGATACCATAATCGAAGGTCATGCCAATATTTCTGCATGTTTTTGACATAGGAATGAAAGATTTATAATAATAATCGGATTTAGTCACAAAAAATTGTACGAAAACCGATGTGATTATGTCCGATTTAGACTGTATCAGTTTAATATTCTTAAAATTGTTCACAATAAATATCAGAAACTGTTTCATTGCAATTCATCTTGTGAGAATTATCCTGATGTTGTTATTAACAGAAAAAATGGTGATGCTAAAAGCACCATGAAACACACGCCTCTTCCACAAAAAATTGAAAACAAAAGTCAAAATGAAAAAAGAAAATAACTCACTTTTGAAACATTTTGATTCTGATTCGAAGAAAGTCGAAAAATGGAAAGCAGACTGAACTCACTGAGAGAATTCACATCCTGCTCTCCACTTCCCATTCAACGAATAACAGTCAAAGAAGAAAGCAAAGAAAGCCCTTCTCAAAAGAATGCCAACCTATACGATCATCATCACAAGTATTTTCGGCTTTTCCTCCCTTCTTCTTTGCTTATCGATTCGCTCATCCCATCTTCTTCCTCTTCTTCCTCTTCTTCCTCTTCTTCCTCTTCCTCTTCGTCTTCGTCTCGCAAAGAATCGCAGATTGCATCTGTCAGTGTCACCATCACTGCCCCAGCTGGAAAGTGCCCAATCAGCTCTCGCTTCATCCCACTCAGAGAAGGCCTGTCTGCCTCATTCCACGAGATACACAGCCTCCAAAACTCCAAATATGGTGTGTCCTTCACCAGCCCCACATTCGGCATTTCTCCATTCGCAATCTTCTGCCCAGCTGCCTCTGCCTCATACTCCCCAAACGGGATCTGGAGTGTCAGGCACTCCCACAGCATCATCCCGACCGAGAATGCCACCGACTTCTCTGTTGCCCCCATCTTCTTGTTCATCTGCAGCTCTGGCGCCTTCCACCTCAGACACTCCTTCTTGAAATTGTCATCCTCATCCTCAAATGCAGACGAGGGCAGAGAGTCATCCTCCTCCTCATCATCATCACTGGCAGATGTTGCAACAGTTGATGATGAGATGGAAGACGAGTCTGAATCATCATCTGACAACAAGTCAGAATGCATCACGATGCAGATGACCATGTGCTCAGAGAACAGCACAATATGAGGACTCAGATTGGCCAATGACTGAAGTGGGTTTTCCATCTCATCAAATGAGTGGAGTGCCCCATTCGCCACCCAGAACAAAATCTGGGCAGCTGTTTGCTCTCTTTCCTTCAGAGTGCCTATCGCCATCTCCTTCTTCTCATTCCTTCCATGAAGCAGCATGAACAGCGAATCCCTCAGATCCACAATCAATTTCTCATGTGGTGAAGAGCAGGCCATTGCATCCACCAGATTCGACATCGATGAGGTGGTTGGACACAAATCCTCCCCACGAACAAAAGTGGATTCTGTATCTGAAGTGTCTGTGGTTGAAGCGGATGAAACTGATGGTGATGGAGTTCGCTTCCTTGAAACATCATCTTTTTCTTCCTCAACCTTTTCTAATGCCCAATCAGGGATCTTGTCTGAATCTCTGCCCAGAATGTATTCAGTGGAACCACTCTCACTCAATAAATGTTCCGATGACTCCGAATGTCCCAAGCTTTTCGCATACACCCTCTTCTTGATTCTCTCATCGTTCTTCTTCTCTGCTTCCCTTTCTGCTCTCCTCCACTGCTCCTCTGGCGACATCTCCATCGTCACCATCTCAAACGCCTTCGGATCTTTTCTGATGTTATCATTCACAATCTCTCTCAGATCTTCTGCTTCATTCTTCACCTTCTTCCACCGAACAATGAATAAAATAAATCCAATAAGGACAATTAGTAATATGATACTCATGACAATCACAATTAACAACCAATAAGATTTCCCTTCTTTTCCTCCTTCAACAATCCTTTCCTCCCCATTTGCCTTGGGTTCGCTTCTGTTCTTCAGAACAAATGCATCAGTTGCAGACAACCGCTTTCCATACACAATCATCACAGACACCTCCGTCTCATCTGGGATCGACGAAAGATTTCTCGAAGGCACCATCCCAACTGCTTCCGTTTCACTCGCAAACCCATCTTCTTCAAAATGATATGTCTCAATCAGGTCTGTTTCTCCAGCTGATAAAATCAGTCGGAATGACAAATCGCATGGCAGAAGAAGTGCTCCCTTGAATTGAATTTCAGTCCCACCTCCATTTTCGCTGGCCGAAGCCCCTTCCAGCTTGGGAATGAAGAAGGGCGATGCCCTTTCTCCTGCCATCCCTTCCAGGCTGCATCCATCGTCCAGAATCCACAGCGAAGAATTGGGCATTACTCCATCTCCTCCCTTCAAGCTCGAAATGGTCAGCGAAGCAGAATCTGAGCAGATGATATTTCGACAAAGCGATGGATATTTTGCAATGAAAGGATTGTTGCCAAAGAATTCTCCTTTCTCTATCGTCACATTGCCAGAAGAGATCGACAATCCACCCAACGATGAATTCGAAATTGAAACATCCTTCATTGCTATTGTTGAATTTGATGAATGGACAAGTGATCCATTCCATTCACATATTTCTTCAAAAGAATTTATTCTTTCACTCTTTCTCTCTTTTGTTAGCAATCCTTCAAATTCGCACATGCGCATCGAAGCATCAATCGCATTTCCAATCTTCATCATGCTCCCTTCCTCAGACTTCGAAATACAGCTTGAATAAGAACAGTTTGAAAGAACTATCTGAGCTGAGGAAGAAGAAGCTGAAAGAATAGAAGCTCCTTCTGAATTCCTTGAACAGTTATTGAATGAGGAGATTGTTATTGAAACAGTTCCTGAAGTTGAATCGTTTATTGAAACGATACATCCTTCCATCAGCTTCACTTCATTCACAACTATTCCATTGAGTGCAACGCTTCCACAGTTGCCAATCTCAAATACATTGGTTGTTGCCTCAATATGCTCCAACTTCACATTCGTCAACGATATCTCTTCCCCGCAAAACAGGAAAGAAGGCTTCTTGGATGAAAGCATTGATATTGAGCAGTTGTCAACATGTAGAATTCCATTTTCGATGCTAAACAATGTTGAATTGAGAACAACAGATTCAATGCTTTCTGATTGTCCAACTGATGAAAAATCAACAAACAAAAGAGAAAGTTGGCCATTTGCTTCACGAATGACTGAGCTGCCTGAATACGAAAATGACTGACAGAAATTGAATTTCACATTCTCAATCCGAACTCTCTCTGATGTTGTGAAGATGCTTTCTTCATCATCAGCAATTGTTGAGTTCAGATACGCAAAAGCCGATGAAGGAGATTGCAGTGAGCGGATGCTAACATCTTGAACACTACACGCACCAACAATAGCAGCTTGCTCCATGATCATCAGCTGAGAGAAACGCGATGGAACGATATGTTTCACTCCCACATTCAGCGACTCGCAAGGAGCATTGAACTCTCCACATTGTTTGCTATCTGCGTGATTGTCTGTGATAGCTGAGACAAATATTGTTTCGCTCTGATATTTCACAACCCTCAGCAGAAGATCCTCTTCACCCACAAAAGAGTCTGTTGTGCAGCCCCATATTGCCAGCTCCTTCACAAATGGCAATCTGAAATCCAACAAGAATTGCTCATCAACAATTTGCGATTCGATTGAGTGGCATCTCACATACACATCTCTCCCTCTGAATGCAGAGTTGTCTCTGAACGTGATGTTCGACAGAACAAAATTCAGAGGCTGCTCAGCTGTCGAGGTGCATTCCAGAAACAGCCACCCACCTCTTCCCGTGGTGGAGCAGAAGCACTCAGAAATCGTGCAAAATGAGCAGTCAACTCTTCCTCCCTCATTCAACACAGAAAACATCCCTCCTCCCTTTTCACATTTCGATCCGCCGCATCTCTTCATTGTTGTGTTTCTAACAACCATTTTCAATGGCTCATCATTGTCATTCCGAATGATGGGGATATCATCGGTTGCATTCTGAGTGACTTCTTCGAATGAACTCCATTCAATAACAACATCTTGCTCCACTTCATTTTTCTCTCTTCTTGAACTCTTTGACATGCCCAATCCGCTTGCTCCTTCCAGCTCAATATTCTTCATCGTTAGATTTTTCATATTCAAAATTGTTGTTGGATGAACGGAAATAATATCTTTTGAAAAGCAAAGCGATTGAATTGCCACAAATTCCAACACAATTATGCCCCCATCTGCCTCGATCAACACAAAGTTAATCATTTCTTCTTCTCTGCTTTCCTCATTCTTGCTGAATGAACAATCTTTCAGAGTCAATAGTCCTTCACTTGATCCAATATGCAACAAAACATCAACTCCACTTGTGAACGACGATGGAACAACAAAGTTTATCAGTTCGAAATTGGTAATACCCTGAATCTTCATTGCCGTTCCTTCTGTTCCTTCAAGCGAAGAGTTGCACTCCAGAGCGCACATGATTGTATTATTTGATCTTATTGAAAGCCCACTGACATCAACACTCTTCTGAAGAATCGCCTTTCCAATGACACTGATAATCCTTTCATTTCCTTCAAGCATTCGCTCCAAAGAATAATCGATTGACAGGCAAGGATAATCTGACAGTCCGCAAATGCACACATCTCTTCCTTCGCTCCCAATAAATAACTCTGAACCAAATGCTCGCCAGAAATAAACCAATGGAATAGCATTTATTGTGTCATTCTCATCAAATCCGCTCATGGAATTCAACGAAATATCTGCCAGATGCCCAGAAACAAATGGAAGAGAAGTGTTTGTGATGCTCTTTGTCAAGTTGGATGATTCAACAAAAAGATCATTTCCATATTTGGCAGTGTTTGGATTATCAACATCAAAAGCAGGGGATGATATCACAAACGAAGAATCACCATCCACCAACTTCAATGCAATCCCTCCTCCAAACCCAGTCTTCGCTTCTCCAGCTGGTGCTGCACATCCCGTAAATGTGCTTGAAATAATATTCAATTGCGTGTTCCCTTTCATCTGTGCGAAAATAGCTCCTCCTTTGCCTCCATCAGACAGCACGGAGCATCCATCAAAAACACACTCTTCGATATTAATTTGTATGTTTTCGTTTTCTATATTGCTGTTGTCAACGCTTATGCATCCTCCGCATCCAGCGGCTCTATCCATCTCCGTGATATCGCATTTTGTTGCATTCAAAAATTTGACACTTTTACATTCAATCAAACATCCATTTTGCTCGCTGTTTCCGGAAAAGTTGCTTTCACCGATTTCAATCGAAGGCACAACCTCACTTCCCCCATCACAAATTATTGCGCTTGTCTGCCATTTGATCCCAATCCCAAACACATTGCTAATCGTCACTTCACCTCCTTCAATCTTCACAAAGGAAACATCCAAGTCATTTTCAGAAGCAATTATTCCACAATCCTGAATTATCAGTTTGTTGGAAATGCAATGGAATATGCTTTCATATGATCCTATTCTTTCTGCAACAGAAAACACCACCTTGCCAAAGGTTGTTGGACAGCGCGTCTCGAATACTCCCCTTTGTGAACCAGAAATGCCTGCTCCTATCTCATAATTTGAGGAATTTCCTTCTCCAGTCACGCTCCACTCATTTGAACCCATCTTCAATTCTTCTCCAAATGAAAAAGGTGAATGAAGCTTGATTGACTTGTTTTTGTTGGAAAATCTGAACCCAACCGCATTTGTGATTGTGCTGCACGGAACTTGAGCATGCCCACAACCACTGAAATCATGAGCATCTTCTCCACCCACATGGCAAGGGGATGTAAAGTTATTCCACAGATAAACCACAAGCGGTATTTCGTATTCTTCATTTGTTGTTGAGCGCTCAAATCCATTCAGCTTATCCAACCCATTCACATCAGCATCGAAGCAAAATGTTGCTGAATTTGCTGCATCCCTCAAATCAAAAGCATTCAAAAACACATCCTTCCCTTTCCTTCCCGAACATTCATCAAATATCATACTCTTCAAAACAAAATTTGATGCTCCATTATCCAGATACAAATATATCCCTCCTCCCAATCCTTTCCTCCCATCAACATTTGCAGTTGCTGAACAATGAGAAAAGCACACTTTGGCCTCTTGTTCGTTTTTATCTCCTTTGCTTGAAGGCTCTTCAGTCACATTGCCAATGCTAAGACTTGATCCACTTTTCATCTGCACCCACAACCCCCCTCCATTCCCTCCCTCACTTTTGCACGAGTTCATGCTCCCTTCTTTAAAGACAAAAGAGCAACCACTTTCAACAGTGCACTCGATTGCTCCCCCGTTTTGGTCTTTCACAGCAAAGTTCGAAATGCCAGATCGAATAATTTCTATTTTCTTGGCGCTTGTGGAAGAGATCAAACGAGAGGACATTATTCCTTCTGATGGAGTAATCGAAGAAATTACACAATCACTCATTTGAATTGAAGCCCTTTCAACCACTTCAAATAATCCTGATGCACAACTTGTTCCAATCCCAATCAGATTAACATTTTTCAATTTGGCTTCTGTGCTGCTTCCAGATAATGAGATTAATGGATTCTCACTCAGCGAGATCGAAGAAGCTGTGAAAGTTTCAATCGATAAGATTCCAGATTCAACAGACAAGAACAACAGTTCCAATACTTCTAAAGGATTTTGAAGAGAAAGTGAGCACTGAGACAAAGTCAGTTGCGAGGAAGACAAAATGAAAGTGGAACACTGTGAAAGGGAATAAGGAAGAGAAAAGATGAGTTTTGATAATTCTGTTTCAACACTTGCTGAAATCATCGCTGAATTGGATGTTGAACTTGAATCAGAAACTGTCCAGCCACTTTGATCATCATTTCCTCTGATTTCATGTTTCTGTCCAGCAAATGCCAATTCATCACTCATCAAAATCATTCCACTCACAACAACTTTCTTTTCTCCTGTTTGACGTGTGAGGGAGTGCTTCAAAGTCAGACATGGAAACTCTATAATTCCGCAGTGCGAATGGTCGAATGCTTCTGAATCGCTCACAAATATTTCAGTTGGATCAGGAAGGAGATAAATACACAATGGAACAGCCAAGGTTGTATTTCCGTTGTTGAATCCTCTCACTCTGTCAGCAGACTCTGATGATGCTGTTACACACGTGATTTTTTGTGACTTTGTTGTTTCTTCCAGATTTGGCGAAAGAACAAAGATGTCTCTTCCACACTTGGCTGTGTTTGTTCCAAATGAAGAGGATATTAGGAAATTTAGATTATCATTCAACAACTGAAGAAGGATTCCTCCTCCAAGACCATTCACCACTGAGCAATAGCACTCATCAAAAATTCCACCTTTCACTTCCACTTCATTCTCCTCTCCTGCATACAACATCATCGATCCTCCATCAGCAGATGTTCTGCTTCCACATCCTTCAAAAGTGCTCGAATTCAGCTCAATGATTGCCTTGTCATTCGAAAACGACATTACTGCTGCTCCGCTTGAAGTTCTCTCAATTTCATCAAAGGTGCATTCGGATAGTGTCAATGACACTTCATTTGTTGAAGAAAATGAAACCAACGAAACAGCGGAGATAGTCTTTGCCCAGTTCACATTTTCCATCTGAAACACGCCATTCTGAATGTTTATCAGCTCTGCAGCAAATGCTGTATTTTCAGTTTGTTCGCTTCCAGCAGATATGTTCAGATTGCTTATATGCATCTCTCCAGCTCCAGTGATCTCAAATAGCCTTGAGGCTCGATTATTTGCAAATGCCGAGTAATGCACAAGTTCAAGGTCACTGATGGACAATTCACCTGTTGAGACTGAGAAAAGAGACAATCCAGTTGCCTCTAATTCTGTCTGCACTGTCGTGCTCAAATCACTTTGACCATAAATCGTGATGGTGTTGGAGCAACAATCCACACCTTTGGTTTCTATGATCGTTCCTGTGAGAATCTCAATATCTTTCACAAATTCAGGAATAAGTTGAGTGAGGCAATGGCTAACAGTGTTGCATGGATAGCTTTCGTTGATTCCACATGCATATGTATCTTTGGCATTTTGTTGCGTTTGCACTGAGGAGACAAATCTGACTCTTCCACCATCATTCCGAAGCCATTCACTTTTATCAGTTTCTGTTGCAAAGTCTGTTGAAACTCTGTATAAAGTTTGTCTTGTTGAATAACAACTTTTGTCAATGTTGTTTTCTTTTGAAAAGTGAAGAGACAAATCATGCCCCCATCTCCCTCCAGTATTGTTGTGAAAAAAACAATAAAAAAATAATTGGCCAAAGTTTTTTGAGTTGATCAAAACTTCAACAGCTCCACCAACTGTCAAACAGCTGCAATCACAAAACAAGCAATTTGAAATTATCACTTTGTCTGTGCAATCCCAGTGTTCAATTGCTCCTGCAGAATCTCCGATAGCACAACATTCTTTGAAGCAGGAATTAATAATGCACGATTTTTGCTTTTCTGTATTTGTTGGCCGAAATTCAATTGCTCCACCTTCATCTCCAGATGAGCAATTGGAAAATAAGCAATCATCAACTAATGGCTGTTTTGCATATCGCACTGTAATACCACCGCCTCCTAAGTTCGTCGAACCCTTTGCGTTACAATGATAAAAGCTTGAATGGAGCACAATGCATTCAGAAATATTCAAAGCATATATTCCTCCTCCTCTTGTGGAAGAGGCACTGCAATTTGTAAAGGTTGAATTTTCCACCTTCAAAATTGCATCTTGATTGTCATGAACATAAAGAGCACCTCCTTGTTCAGCAGTGCAATCAGTCCATTCACATAATGAAAACGATTGGCTGACAGTCAAATTCATTTGTCCTTTTTTGTTCAGATTATTAATCTCTCTATTCCCGTTGATTATTGTTGTGTTTTTGCAGGCAAACGCCTGAGAAGAGTACGATCCGCTCGAAATCCCTCCTTCAAAAACATTCACTGAAGAAAAAACAAGGCAGTTTTCCATTGTGCCCAAATAGCACGAATGTTTGCTGTTAAAGCAGCTGTTCTTGCCAGATTTTACTGATATGTTGTTGAAGGCACAGTCGTTGATCTGCTCGATGTGGCACATTCCAGATGCAAGAAAGTTGTCTGATGATGAAACAATGAAATTCGAAAAAATGGAATCTCTCAAAACAACTAAAGACAACTGATCAGATGAAGAAACAAGACTGCAGGAACGAATGTTCTTTTTGGGGATTAAACTCAGGTTTGCAAAGCATATTGACCCACTTTGTAAATCGAATGGCGAATCATATTTTTTCCAGATAGAGCATCCATTTATCTGCACACTCGCATTTTCAGATATCCGCATAAATGGCAAAGACTTTAGCTTCAGCACCAGATTTGCCAATCCAACTGAAGAGTTGAATGCTCCAAAAAAAGAATAAACTGAAGAAGATGCACATTTCTCCAATCCTTTTTCCACTGGGAAAAAATTATTATCGATTGCCTTTGTTTTGTCCACTTCTGTGTGAAAGCGCCCATTACCTCGCTTGTTTTGATTCAGATGAGTACGGGAATAATCCAAAGATGACTCTGAATAAGTGTCCTTCTTTGTAGATGGAGGAAATTGCATGGTGTCACGTGTATGGAAAACTGTGGTGATTATCAAACATGCAAAGAAAGATAAATGCATGTTCATCTCCAAAAATATATTCTTTTCCTCTCAAAAAAAAATGTGTATTGCTCTCGATCATAAAACCAAATTTTATTCAAAACGAGATCATTGATTTGAAGGAAATAAATAAGGGGGTTTGCCTGTAGTTGGAAATGAAACGAAGGCTGCAAAAGAACGATGGATAAATTTATAAAATTTTCCAAATCTTTTGAATTTTAAGAAGATGATTGCTCAGTCATCCTTCTGAAGCAGATGAATTTTTTTTCATTTTTCTAATTGGATGAAACTCATCAAAAACAAAAGTGTCACGCTTCCAATGAACTCAAGCAAATATCTCCTTTCGTAAATGAAAGGCTTTCCATGCTCTTCTTCAATTTTTGGCTTGACTCCATATTGAAAATGCGGAAAGTCAAAAAATATCTCGTTTCTCAAATGTATTTCCAGGTTCAATCACTTATTCTTCTTCTTACAGGTTCTTTTGGAAAGTGTAATTCATTTTCCTGTTTGTGATCGTTTGTCACCAAAGATGAGATTTTGCTTCTCTCATAATGCTGCTCCTTGTGCTTGCTCAATAATGAATGAAAAGAAAAATACTCGAAAAAATTAAATGGATTAAAATACAGAAAAAAGAAGAATAAAAATAATTATCTTCCAAATTCTCAACAAAAAAAAATTAAAATAATTCATTCTTTTTATCATACAATGAAGAAATCCAACAACACAATCTTTTTTTCATTCCTCTTCCAACTTTGCGGTCAACTTATTTTTCCCTTTCCTTTCTTTCTGCTTCCTCTTCTTTTTTTTTCTCATCTTTTTTTTCGATCCTTCACAAAGTCCTCTGAAAAATCACAATGAATTTTTGGTTTGTGTGCTATCCACATTCACTTGATTCATTTCCTCGAAGCAACTCCATGTCTCCGCCTTTCTGTTAGTCTTCAACTTCCACAGCCTTGTTTCTCGCTGCACTTCAAAGAAAAAAAAAGCATTTCTTGTTTATTTCTTTGTTGTTTCCATTCGCTGCTCGAAATAACCCCGAAGCACATCCAATAACCACAGTATGTTCTTCATTCTGAATGCTGCATGAACAAAAAAAACAAATGTCCAATACTTTTTCCATCTCTTAAAATCAATCTCTCCTTTTCTTTTCACTGCTCTTTCACTTCTTCTTTTCTCTTCCAATTCACTTTCTCTTTAAACTCGTTAAGCTCGGTTGTTTCCTCTTCCCTCAAATGCAGCTCGTTCATAATTGCTCTTTTCGAACTTCCATCGATGTTAAAATGATTTTTCAGCATTCTCCAAGCTGATTTAGATTAAAGACGTGTTAATTTATGATTTTTAATGGGGAAATTGTGTGAATTTAGAAATGTCTTCGAAAAACAATTCTTTTTCAGCATTCCATCCAATGATTATAACAAAGCATAAAATAATGTTTAAAAGCATTCGCACACCTCCAAATTCAAAATGTTGCACAAAGTCAGAAATTCTATTTCCACATCTTTTTGGGTTTCTTCTTTTTGATCTTTGCTGGGCACGGCTTTCAAAAGGCAATGCACATTTGTTGAAATCAATTCATGTGAGTAGTTGCAACCAGAGAAATATAGCATTTGCAAAAACCAACAAGAAGCTTTTCGTTCTTTTCTTCTTCTTCTTTCGAATCTTCATCAAAAAGTATATGCTTGATTCTTTCGCAAGGAAAAAATTGCCAAATGATAAAAAAAAGATAATTCTGCTCAGCACTTAAAAAATATCTTATGTGCTTCAATTACAGAATTGCACGTTCCACTGACAATTTCTTTTCTGCAATCATTTTGAGTGCTTCGTTGAATGGCTCTTCTGTTTTAAAAAATCAACAAAATTCAGCCTATCCATTTCGTCCATATGTTAACTTCATTCCACTATTTTCTGTTTCTGCTCAATTTCAGTTCAATGTTTCTGTTCTTTTGAAAATTCTTCAAAAAATATCAAATATGTTGTTCATCAATTCAAAAATTTTAAATTCCAAAAATGTTTGTATATCTAAAACCTTTTTCTTGGTTCTCGTTATGTGCGCAATTGTCATAACATAGTAACCAGAAAACAACACTATTTTTCTATTTTAATGGAATAGGAATATCTTGAGTAAAAAAAAATGATAGAAAATGAAAACAACGCATACACTTGAAAACATATGTTTTGACGTTATTCTATATATATATATGAGCATTGTTGACAAGTGATTACCGAGAAAAACAATGCTTTATCTTTTCAGGTTTTTTGTAATGGAAGCTTCGATCCATGATTTCAAAGAAATTCTTCCATTCTGTTTTTGAGGTAATAAAGCTTTTTTTGTGTTGAGGAAGAGGGTTCACAGCGAATTGTTTGCTATTTATCTTCAAGAATTATAAAATTAGTTGGCAGATAACCCCGGCAAATAATTATTAATAGAAAAAAGTTATTAAAAAATGAAATTATGAAATGTTCTATGTGCGTAAAAGAAAAAACTTAATCGAAAGTGAAAATTCTGCACTTCAAGTTATCAATCAAGTGGGTTTTGTTGATGGAAGCTTCGCAACCTTCAACAGGAGATGTTTAACTGAGGCTTTTCATGACAATTTCAGGATTAAAGGGCCAAATGCCGGAATCTCTGAAAGATGCTACGATGGTGGAAGGCTTCAACGCTTCTGATAATGCTTCCTTTAGTGTTTTGACGAAGTTGGATCTGTTTGATGATGCATTGCTTCGCACAAAGTCTGTTTCAGAAGTACAAATAATTTTCTTTATGTTTGCATAGATATTTTTATCTAATGGCTGGACGACGTGCGAGGCGTGCGATGGAGGAAATACAATATCGATCCTATTTTCCTTTGCAGGTTCTAAACGTCTTTGTTCCTGTGGGTTGTTGCACCATCCATATGCAGGCATGCATGAAAGTTTGATAATCCCATTAGGTTTCTTCTTTTTTGAATGGAATTAACAACAACTAATTTGAATAGGTCAAGTTTTAGGGGGAATCCATTTCTTTCTTTGTGGTGGCAGTGAAAACAAAGTTGTCGGAGTTGGCCTGTGCATGTTCCTGAGGAAGAAATGTAGAATGGCTGATTACAGAAGTCTAGCAATACCCTCCATCAGCAGAAATAAGAAAAAGCAAAGAAATTGATGGAGGAAATTGTGCTTCTTGAGAAATTGGACTGGGACAATCTGGCAAAGTTATTATCTTTGTTGATTCAGTTGTGTCTCCTTTAATATACGTTTCATCAAGATAAAATATTAATTGTGGCGTATATTTCTTCTTATATAATTCTTCCAACTCTTCAAAAAAAGGACGCAAAATGATCCTTGTTGACTGTTCGATTCTGTTTATTGGAAGTTTTGCAGGCTTTTAAAATGAAGATCCTTTTATTTTGGAAATATAAGAATAACCCCACTTTTTATTCACAGTCTTTTTATTAATGCTTTCGTCCTTTTTTGAAGAAGAAATGAAACTAGCCTATTTCGAAAAAAAAAATAATTAAATAATAGAAATAATAGCATTCAAACTGCATTTTAACATTGCTTTGCAGTTGTTCCATTAAGATGGTGAAAAGCATTTTTATTGGCATTGATATTCCATCGAGATACTTTTTTCTGATTTTCCTGGGTCTTCCATTTATTCCGACGTCTCTATGTTCATTTTTCTCCTTAACAGCTCTGCAGTGTGCACTCTTCTAATTCTAACCCACCTTGAATACATCTGATGCTCTGAAACCTTCTTTTACAATTATTTTCTGAATTCTTTGCTGACTTGTTGAATTCTTTCTATATTCAGACGAAGAAGGAAAAGATATAAATCTGCGAAGGTTCAATTTCTCTCGGTGTTTCATCATAACAACACATAAAGGGGGTGATCATAAAGAAAAAATCCCGGGTTGTCAGCTTTTTCACGTATTATCAACCAACAAATATATTTTTTTAAAACTGTATTTTTGGATGAATAAATTCTCGAATAGGAGTATTATTTTAATAAAAATCAAAATTTCACTGTGGTTTTTAAGCAAATATAATCATAAAAAAAAAAAAAAAAAAAAAAAAAAAAAAAAAAAAAAAAAAAAAAAAAAAAAAAAAAAAAAAAAGAATTAATGAACATATGCATAAGATAAATAAGAGAGATACAAACTATTCGGCTTTTTTTTTTCATGGGACGAAATTTTTAACTTTTTGAATTTTGTTCCACATGGAACTTTCTTAGAATTTCCTCGATTTTTAAATATTTCAATATTATATTTGCAAGAAATTGTCAAAAAAAATTTTTTTTTTTGCGATTGTTGAAATTGTTTGAAACTAATTTTTGTTTGTTTCATAAATGGAAGTATTCTGCTCCTAATGTCGTAAATTTTTTTTATTCATTCGTTGTTTCTGTTGAATAATTTTCGTGATTTTTTTTTGTTTGAGATATCCAATACTTTTCACGTTCATCAGTTATTTATATTTTCATGTCAAAATTCAGTGCGCCACTCATGAAAAAAATAAATCATCTATTTGAAAAACAGAAAGAATGAAATTTGAAAAATTCAATCAGTTAGCTTTATTTTTTTATCGTTATTTCCATCATAATCAAATTTATTATCGTTTGATAAAATTACTGACATTTCAAAGAAGAAAAAAAAAATATAAACACATATTTTTTCCAAAAACGCAAGTGTTTTAAAAAAAAATTCTATTTATGAAACAGTCTGATAAAAATCACAAATCTTCCATTTTTTTATGGTCAACTTTCTTCAATGATTTTTTTCCTCCTCTTTTCCCTCCTTTTTTCTTTCTTTCTTTCTCCCTCTCCCTTTCCTTTTCCTGATATTCGCTCAACACTTTTGGAACAGGTTTCGGGGTTCTCACAATTATATCTTTTTTCAGCTCCGGGTTTCTTTCTGCAGCTCTAATAATTTCCCTTAATCTATTTCTCCTCTTCAACACAGAATAAAGCTCTCTCCATTTTTGCTCTCGCCTTCTTCTCTTCTGCTTTTCATCGTCTCCCCATCTGTTTCTCCGCTCTTCTTCCGCTATCTTTCTCTCTCTCTCAGCTTCAGAATACCCCTCTGCTCCAGCCTTTTCGAGTTCATGATTCATCCAACCATACGGAAGTGAATGATCTTTCTTCTTTGCCCATTTATCCTCTTTTTTGTGATACCTTCCAAATCGTCGATCTTCTTTCTCTTCTCTATCGATATCTGCCTGAATTTCTTCTTTCGTCATCTTTTTTCTACGCTTCTCATTGATCATTTCCCGTTCTTTCCATTCTGCATTTTCGCTCAAACGATGCAAACGACGTTTGTAGTACGCAGAAAAATTTCTAGGATAATGATCTAATAATTCTACATCCATCGTCAGAGAAACAAATCCAGGAATACCATCTCCTCCACCTCTCATTCCATATCCCAAAGAAGGAGGAATATGAAGTCGACGAATCTCTCCAACACACATCCCAAGGATGCCCTAAAATAAAAATTATCAATAATGAATAAAAATTATTAGAGAAAAAATGAATCAAACCCAATCAAGACCTTTTTGAATTGAGAAATTTGTTGGCACAACGAAAGTTAAACTATTTAAATTCACAAAAGAAGAAATAGTATATAAAAACCTTGAATGACGTCTCCGTATCCAGCTCGAAATATGTGCGATTCTGTGCTGTTTGTACCAGTTAAAAGTTTTCGTGTTGTGAAAAGTGATATGTTATATGCAATCTCAGAAAATAATATAAGAATATTTTCAATAAAGATATAACACAGAATTTAGCTTCATACCTCAACTTCATCGAATAATTTAACTCGTTGTTCACAATCCTCAACTTCCTTTAACACTCCAATTTCAAGTTTTGTCGGAGGCTTTCTTCGAGTAACAGTTGCATAATTTAATATTATAATTGATAGGGCAAATATCCAACCCATGATACTGGGTAATAAATGGAAAACACAAAATTTTAATTGTTTTCTGATCAAATAACCCTTGAATAACCACATTTTCGAAATGAATTAATTTTAAGATCAAAATAGAAAATCGATTATTTCACTTTATACTTTTTGACATTGATGCAATCAAGAAGAGCTGTTGACACAAATGCATTTGATCATATTCCCGAAGTAAGCAGCGAATGGAAAGAAAGAGTAGGAGTGAAAATTGCATATGAACTAATTATTCTATATTTGTCACCTGCATCAAAAAAAAATGCAGATTTATTCAATGGTTTAAAATTATTTGCTTCCTATTATAGTATTTTTAATGAAGAATTAAGATTATCCATTGTTTCATGATCTTCTGAATGATGTTTTATCTGGTGAGTATGTACGTTGCATGACAAATTGCTGCTTTACAACTTTACACAATGCAAAATCACTGACTGGTTTGCGCTTAAAATTTGCGTTACAATATAATAATTTTTTGTTTTTAAAGAATTTCAGAAAGCGCTGCAATCATTTGTTGATGATTCCATTCCGCTATGTCAGCTAGCACAAAATTCTTTCCAGACAGACGCTTTAACCAACGAAGATGCAAGGCAAATTGCTTTGCTGACTTTCGGTTATTTTTGTTTTTTCTTCTTTCGAATAAAGTGTTATTTCTCATCTTTAGGCATTTCTGTTCTTCTTTCCTTCGTTCAAGCATCTTGGACGGGTCCTCATTTGACTGATTTGAAAAACGTTACTCTTTTTAACGATGAGGAAACAGTTAAAGAGTTCAATGAACATGCTATGAAGATGCTTTTCCCTGAAGCACCTCAATCACATATAGATAATTTGCACTTTCTTGGTATTGCTGCTGAAGTGCTCATTAACTTTGCACCAAAACATTTGAATAACCTTCACGTTTGACTTGTTGATTGGAATTATTTTAAAATAAAATTAAAAAATTAAAAATAAATATTATTGGCAAATATTTGTGCAATACCTGTTATTTCCGAAACAACCATTTTACTTTTCTTTTATTCATATAAAGCTGCACCATTTTTGGGTTATAAGAGCAGCCATGTGCTTACAACGAGTTACAGATGAAGGTATTGAGACACTCCATTCGTGTGTGTTGGCCTCGTTCCGTAGTCAGTTGGATCTTCTGAGCAGGATGTGTCCAAGCAGAACAGAAGAGGCTGAAAGAATACAGAAGCTGAAAAGCGCAATTTTTGACGAGAAGTTTCTTGATGATGAAGGTGAGGCAGGCAATGCTGAAGAACCACATGAACTTCAACCACAACAGCACCACACTTCATCATCTTCATCATCTTCCTCTTCTTCCACTTCTTCTTCTTCTTCTTCTTCTTCTTCTTCTTCTGCTTCTTCTGCTTCTGCTTCCTCCTCTTCCTCCTCTCCTTCATCTTCCCCCAGCAGCCTCACAAGCGCCGAGTGGGATGTTCTCACAGCCTCTCTTCTTGTCGAGTGCTCCTCTGCAATGCGTCTGATGGGCGACTGGCAGCAGGCACAGCTGTGGCACAAGGCTGCTGAAGAGCTGTCACCTTATCGCTTCTCTCTGACTGGGCGGCTAGGCGTGAGGACAGCACACCAGCAGACTCCTACCACACAGCTTGTACTGGAGACAAAAGTGTCTTCTGAAGGTGTGTTTATCTTTCTTTTCTTTTCTTCTTTTCTTTTCTTCTTTTCTTTTCTTTTCTTTCTTATAAAATTTATTTCATTTGTTTAAATTTTCATCTATTTTATCTTATTCAGCTGCTCTTCATTCATTTGAAATGGCATATCTTCAATTTCATCCACACACAAAAATGAGACCTGATCTTGTGGATTCAACAGAAGAAACACCCAATTCATCACCTCAACCTTCATCATCATCATCATCATCATCATCTTCTTCTTCTTCTTCTTCTTCTTCCTCATCTAATTCTGAAGAAGAAGCACAAAATGAACAAACACCTCAATCACAGCCAACAAAAAGTGAGATTTCTTTTTTTCTGCCAACTGTCATACACGACGAGAAACCAGATATTCTTCCTCTGCCATACTTCCCTCCCTCTTCACTTCAATCAAATGACACATCTGACTTTTCTGCTTCTTCTTCTTCCTCCTCTTCTTCCTCTTCTCTTTCTTCTTCTTCATTGACTTCCTCTTCATCATCATCTTCATCTTCACATCCAACAAAGCAAGACAACCAATCCATAACCCCCTCCACACCCCCTCTTCCTCTTCCTCTCCTGCACTCCATCATCCTCAACCGTGCCCTTCTCCTCATCCTCACCCCTTCCTCTCTGCGCGAAGACCTCCTTCGCGACGAAGTCGTCGCCCACGTCGAGTCTGTCTTCGCCTCTCCGTCGTCCTACGCCCTCCTCTCTCTCACCCTCCTTCTGCGCGCACGCTGCGAAAGCTACGTCAACCGCACAGCTGACAGAGCGGTCCTCCAGTTGCAGGCACTGTGCGATCAGATGGCAGATGCATCGCCTCCACCAGCCATTCGTGTGGCGGATGTGTTCTTTGCAGTTGATTTCCCCCCCATTGCCATCCTCAGAGGAGAAGTTGGCGATGCCTTTCTGCGGATGGGTGCAGCAGCATCTGCGCTGGAGCTGTTTGAGAAGGTTGGGATGTGGGCGAAGATGGTTGACTGTCTGGTGGTGTGTGGGCAAGCGCCGCGGGCAAAGAAGATTGTGGAGGAGAGGCTGAGGGAGACGCCACACAGCGTGCAGGCGCTGATTGCAATGGGCGATGTGACTGAAGACGAGCAGTACTACCTGCAGGCGTGGGAGGTATCGTCGCATTCAGCTGCCACTGCGCTGAGGAGGGCAGGCATGTTGTGCGTGCGGCGGGAGAAGTGGAGCGAGGCAGAGCAGCATCTGTCAGCTGCCCTCAAGCTCAACCAGCTCTTCCCTGGCCATTGGTTCTCGTTGGGTGCTACTCGGCTGAGGCTGGGCGACTATGCAGGGGCTGTGAAGGCATTCAAGCGATCATTGGCAGTGGGGCCAGACAGTGGCGAGGCATGGAGCAATCTTGGGGCAGGGTATCTGAAGATCCAGGAGAAGGAGAACGCGTTCCATTGTTTTGAGCAGGCGGTGAGGTGCGAGTTCAACAATGCGAAGATGTGGCAGAATCTGCTTGTGGCAGCGGTGGGGCTGAAGAGGACGGGGAGGGCGGTGTATGCCATGAGGAGGCTGTGTGAGCTGCATTGCAGTGTGGATGTGGAGTGCTTGGAGGAGATCATCAGGCAGTGGAGACAGACAGGAGAGAGGGAGAGGGAAGAGGAGGAGAAGAGGAAGGAAGAGGAAGAGAAGGAGAAGGAGAGGAGGAAGGAGAAAGAGAAGGAGAAAGAAAACAAGTCATTGAGAGTTACTCCGATTTCTGCTGAGAAGGAACTGGGAAATGAAGCAAAAGAGAAAGAGAATAAAGTGTCGACATCTTTGTTTGACTTTGACTCAGACGATGAAGATGAAGAAGAAGATGGAGAGAGACAAGGAGAAAACGCAACATCCACTTCTTCTTCTTTGGCGCTTCATCAGAAGACGTCAGCATTTGCCGCGATCAGCCGGCAGTTGGAGCAGCTTGTGCAGCTCATCCTGACACACACCACACTCTCCACCTCTTCTGTGCTAAAGGTGTGCTCATCCTTCTACGCCTTCATTGGCAACTACGCCAGCTGCTTCGACTGCCTCGACCGAAGACTGCAGCACGTAGAGAAACACGAGTGTGTCCAGTTCCTTTCAGTCGCCCCTCAGTTTCAGTCAGTCGCTGAAGCCACACACGACGTGGCAGTCTGCTTGAAAGAAGCTGTCGATCGCTGCCTTGTAAGGAACCCGTGCCAGAGCATCAGCCAGGAAGAAGTCGCCTCTGCAGAAGGATCATTTCAACCACTGCCTCAGGAGGTGAAAGATCAGTGGAGACCAAAGGTCATGAAGTATTTATTGAAAGTCAAGAATACAATCACAAAAACTAAAAATGCTTTCCAAAATGACTCATCATTCTCACTTCTCCAAGAATGCAGAGACATTTTGGAGGATTTAATGAAAAAATTAAAATAATACAGATAATTTTTTTTATTAAAAAATAAAAAACAAATTCTTTTTATTTTCAACTTTTTTTATTCATAAAATGGTTATACCCTTAATATAGAGAAAAGTGCAAAATAGTATTGCTCCAACTGTTCTACAGTGGCGACAGCTAATAAAACAGGGCAGAAGCATTCAGGAATAGTTGTAAATGATAATATTTTTCCTCGTAGTACTGATATCTGGAGAGCCACTGGTAAACATCATCAACAGAAATCCTGCTGCAACTTGGTCAGCCCATGAATATTCCCGGGATATTATAACTCGAGCCCGGCTAACTTTGTTAGCTCCATTGGCTATTGGACCAGTCGAAAAATTTACAATTGAAGATTCATTTTATGTTCCTGAATCGTTTGATGCAAGAGATGAATGGCCAAATGCCATCCTTCCTGTTCGTGATCAAGAAAAATGTGGATCTTGCTGGGCATTCAGTATTGCTGAGAGCCTTGGAGATAGATTTGGCATTTTAGGATGCGGAAAGGGCCACCTTTCTCCGCAGGACCTGATTTCTTGCGATTCAAATGATCTTGGATGCAATGGAGGCTATCAAGAAAATTCTTGGACATGGGTTTTAACGACTGGGATAACAACAGAATCATGTTGGCCATATCGTTCTGGAAGTGGCCGAATTCCATCATGCCCTCATCGATGTGTAAATGGATCGGTTCTTCAACGCAATACTATTAATAACTACAGGCGACTTGATTCCAGCGAGCTTCAAGATGAACTTTATAATAATGGACCTATTCAAGTTACATACGTTGTGTACGAGGACTTTTTCTATTACAGCAAAGGAATCTACAAACATTTGTCTGGAAATAAAGTTGGAGGGCATGCTGTAGTTTTAATGGGGTGGGGTATTGAGGATGGAGTGAAATATTGGCTTGTGCAAAATTCCTGGGGATATGAATGGGGTGAGCAGGGATACTTTAGGATTTTGCGTGGGAGTAACGAATGTGGAATAGAATCATCCGCTTATGCAGGTGATGTTGACTGTGGATGACGAAACAGATATTTATTCTTATCAGAACTCGATCTTGTGAGCTCTGGAGCACTTCATTTCTCTCCTTATAGCACATCAGACTTTTCTTCAATCAGCGCTAATTTCAAGTGGGCATTTTATATTGTTGTTATGTTCCCCTTCATTCAAGCATAACAGCAGAGTAAATTTGTGAAATATGTCAATTGGGTAATGTAATTTTTTAGCGTCTTGTCGAACACGTCAATTCCTCTTATGGCCACTATGTACATTTTGATTTGTTGTTTTAATTTTGATCAACCAGTGATCAAGTTCATCTACTTGAGATTTCGTTTCACCATTTTGTTTCTTTTTTTTATCTTTAGAATCATGTTAATGCAAATTTTTCAGAAATATTTCATTGACTTTAAAGATTTGTTTGATAGGTTGAAAATATTGGCTATGCATATTCTTTCTTAATTTTCTTTATTCTTGTGAGTACATTTAATCTGAATTGTACCATTCACTGTTTGAAATTAATATGCATTCACCACCATAATCTATCACTTCTATTCAGTCCTGTTATCTTTAAATGACTTTTGCTTTTGATTAATCTTTATTTTCTTTTTTTTGTTACAAGCTTTGTTTTTGATTCCGTTTTTGTATCTTTAAATAATTTTTCTATATGTTTTTGTGTTTGATGGCTCGAGCCAACAGTTATGAACAGCTTCTCAAGATATGCTGTTGAGAGAAATAAGTCAGCAAATAAAAAATATAAAAATTGAAAGAAAAATAAGAACTTTTTTATTTTTTTTTTTTTTTTTGAATTTTGAATTTCCAATGAAAACATAAGTAATTCTTATTTATCTTTCCATTCTCAAACATAATAAAATAAATGGAACATATCTTAAAAAAACAATACAAAAAACAAAGTTCAAAAAAAGACTTTAAGAATTGAACATGAATATTAAGGACATTACAACAAGCATTCAAAAAAGCGATAGAAACAACATTTTTAATTCCTTTTTTTTTTTTTCATTGTGAAATGAGAGGAGAAGTGACAGGAGGGGGCTGGTTGAGTGAAGTGTGCATGGCTTTTCTTCTGGAGAGCAGAATGGATGTTGCCTGCTGCTTCTGCTGAGGAGAGGACGTGTGGCGGAGGGAGATGAGAGGAGGCTGAAGGGAGAGGGGGATGCCAGATATTGTTTGGGTGGAGGAAAGGGAAGAAGAAGATGATGATGAGGAAGAGGAGGAAGAGGAGGAAGGGTAAGAAGAATATGATGAAGATGATGATGATAAATTGTTCAAATCAGAAGGGCGTGCAGGTGTGAATGAAGACAGCGCAGTCAGAGCAGAAGTGGCTGTGGGAGAAAGAGGAGAAGAAGGACGAGGGGAAACAGATGAACCAGAAAGTGGTTCGTTTTCTTCAACTGAAATGTTTGAAGCCTTTGAAGCATCTCTTTTCTCGTCATCGTTTGAGTTGTAGTTGAGTAAAGACACTTGATTTGTCTCCACCACATTCAGTTTTGACTGAAGGGCACTTATGACAGAAGAGGAGGATGAAGAGGAAGAAGATGATGAAGATGAAACAACTTGATTGTTTCGTGTTTGTTCATCGTCCGATGCAAAGATAGGATGAACAGGAGTTGGCGCACGTTGTGAAGATGAGATACTTGAAGTATGTGAATGAAAAGAGGATGAGGAAGAAGAGGAGGAGGAAGAAGAAGAGGAGGAAGAGGAAGAAGAAGAAGGATTCTGAAAAGGAGCAGCAGGAGAAGAGAGATGAGACACGGAAGGGATAGAAGCAAGAGCAGATGAAGTGATTGTTGAGAAAGGGGTTGACAGATTTCTTCTTCGGGTGAAGCGGCTGAGGAAAGCAGAAGACGAGAGAAGGGGCGCTGAAGAGAGGGGGAGAGGCATCGGAGGCAGAAGAACATCAAATCCTTCGAAGTAGTTGCTGAAGGGAAGAAAGAGCGATGGATAATGCGGAGCAGACGAGGCAAGTGAAGATGACATGTTTGTTGGAGAAGTCGATCGAAGCAGAGAAGAGAAATTAGAAGAGATAGTGTTCCCCAACCCCATCCCCGCTGCTCCTCCTTCGTTTCCTTCCTCTTCGTCCTCGAAGGCGTCAACCTGTTCTCTCCACGCCTGACAAGAGGAGACGAATGATCTGCTGACAGAGCAGTGGCTGAGATCTATGTCTGGCTGGTTGGTGATGACAGGCACTCCGTAGCAGCCGACGAAGGCGCCGTCGAGTGTGAAGAGGCAGCAGTGCACATCGATGGTGACACACACAAAGGGAGGAGGAGTGACATAGGGGGGAAGAGCACAGGAACGGCTGGTGGGGCGGCTGGTGGAAGAAGAGGAAGAGGAAGAGGAAGAAGAAGAAGAAGGGGAAGAAGGGGAAGTGGACGAAATGTTGTTCGGTTTCCCTTTCCCAGCAGCATCCAAAGATGGATCGAGAAGAGTGTCATATGGAAGCGACGGTAAGAACAGAACAGAAGACACTTCTTTGTCAATGGCAGAAAACTGGCTTTCTCCGTCTGGGTTGAACGAGGGGCCTCCATTCAAGAACGAGAAAGAGGCCTTGATGTCGCTGTTCCCACTGTCCAGACCATCAACCTCGTCTTCCTCTCTTTCAATCTCGATCAATCGCTCAATCTCTCTCTCCAGTGCATCTATTGCTGCCTTCTGCTCAGCACTCACCTTCACCCCCAGCTGCATCTGCTCCATCATCGTCTGCCACAGCCCTTCTCTTTCTTTCTCTTTCACCCGCCTCTTCGCCACTCTTGCCTCTCTCAGCTGCTGGCGGTGCTGCTGATACACATCGGGAAAGTCATACAGACACTGCCAGCGCGCTTTGATGAACTGCTCAGCGGGGAGAACAGGCACAGCATCAGGTGAGAGTGGAGGAGGTGGAGGAGGAAGTGGCTGAGAGAGTGGTGACTGAAGAGGGGAACCTGCGGGGGTGTTGGCTGAAGTGCTGTTGGAGGTGGAAGAAGAGAAGGAGGAGGCGTTCCGCTGGTGTGATCGGGCAGTGGTGAGAGGAGAGCGCTGGGCTGAGTTGTAGCCAGAAGATGGATGCAACGGAGAAAGAATGAAGCCCAATTGAGATGCAGTTTCTGAATTGAAAGAAGAAGAGGAGGAAGAGGAGGAAGGCATAATTGCAGCATTTGCATTCACAGTGGGAGAAGACGTGGCATTGGCAGTGACTGACAGAAGGGATGGTTTCAATGAGTCGCCCAAGCCGTATGCGAACGAAGCAGACAAAAGAGGAGAGCCAGAGGGAGTGCCAGGGACAGAGAGAGAAGAAGAGATTGAGCTGGACTGTTGAATTGCCTGGTGCAGAGCAGCGTTGCTGTTCAGCAGCTCAACAGCATCAAACAGCATCAGATCTCCCTTTGCTGTGCAGACAGCCAGCAGAAGAGGAGGCAGTTTGTGCTGATGGGGCACAGGGAAAGGAACAGGCGGAGGCATCCGATAAGAAGAGACAGCAGTCGAAGGGAATGGAGAGTGGGCGTTGGAACGAGGAGAAAGAGGAGTGCTCGGATAATACGAGGCACGCGAGGCAGATCGTCTTGCGCCTCCTTTTTGAGGAGAAGCAGCAGAATTCCCATTGGCTCCTCTTGTTCGTTGTTCCAGTAGAGACCCTTCTTCAGCCAGGTTGCCTTCTCTATCATATGCAAAGAAGGGTGTCTCAAACAGAGCAATGAACCCTCCTCCTCTCAGCCCTGTGTCAATGTCTGCCAACAGCCGCGTCTGGAGAGCATTCCAAAAGCGAAGATGGCCATCCACGCCGAATGTGAGGAGGGTGTTGCGTGAGATGGAGGAAGGCAGGAAGAGGCAGGTTGTGATGCATCGTGTGTCCTTCTTCGGCTGCAGATTGGGATGTGCCTGTGTATTTTGTGTGTTTTGAGAGTTCTGAATGTTCTGTGCTTGTTTTGATGGCTGAGCAGATGAAAAAGATGAGATAGGCGAGCCGCGTGGCTGCAGTGTGGATGAGAGTGCAGATGACAATGCAGATGAGCCAGATGTCATTCCAAATGTGTTTGAGAGAGCATTTCGGTCTGTCTGAAGAGGAGAGCCAGCAGCTGTCTGAGATGTTGTCAGAGTCGAAGAGAGGCCTTTTGTCATATAAAGAGAATTAAGCAAGTCAAGCTGAGATGGCTCCTCTTTCTCCTTCTCACCCTTTCTCCCTGTTTCGTTCTCTTCAAAGGAAGTGCGTTCTTGATCTTTCCCATTTAGCAGTGTATCTCCAGTACTGTCTTCGTTGCCGCTCTCTTCGTCCTCCTCGTCTGCTCCTCCATTTCCTGCAGATCCACTCCCACCAACACTCGAATCTCCATAACTGTCTGCTTTGTCCTTCTCTTTCATTCTTTCTCTCCTCGCCTCCACTTTCTTCTCGTCCACATACTTCCCCAGATGCTTCCCAGTTGCCATGAAGCTGTTCTTCGCAAAGCCGCTGTCTGTGTTCCACAGCACAACCACTCCGTCTGTGGATGCTGTTGCCAGCAGAGAAGGAGGGCTGAAGGAGACACTTGTCACATCGCCCTTGTGCCTGCCATTGGTGATGGTGTGGAGAAAGTGTGCTTTCGGATTGGGGTTGGACGAGTGCACATTCAAAGAGGACTGAGACGTCTGGGCAGAAGAAGAAGAAGAAGGAGAAGGAAGAGAAGAAGAAGAAGCAAGCTGTGAATAGCCAGCTGCATTCTGCCCTGCCCCAAAAGCGAAGGAGCCCTTCTGTTCTTTCTCCTTCTGCTTGTCCATCAGACGCCTCGTGAGCAGTCTCTGCGCTCTTTCTGCCTCTTCCTTTGAGCTCTGCTGTGCTGATGTTGAACCAGAAATGACATCAGTGGATGACACAAACTCTTCTGCTGAGTTGATCGAAGGGTCGATGCGTGACTCGAAATGCGACTCGAGTGGCAGCTGGGGGTCTTCGCAGCAGTGCACTTTGCGCTGCCCGCCGACGGTGAAGATGAGTCTCATGTTGGATGGAGTGATCACATGTGCCACTCCTTGTACATCTGATGCTGGGTGTGGCAGAGGATATACTTCACCCAGAACAGCTCCTGTGTTGTAGTTGGTGATGAAGACTGTGCCATCGCAGGCACCGCTGATGAGTCTTCTCTCGCTCTGGTCGAGACAGGCACAGAGAGGCGAGTCGAAGTGCGGGAGGGTGAAGCGGAAGGCCATCTGCCCAGCAGCCACCTTCCACACATTCACCACGCAGCTGGCGTCGATTGTGATGAGCTGGTCGAAGATGGCGCTGTAGATGATCGATACGATGGGTGTTCTGTGACACAAGGCATAGCGGTCAGAGAGGTCGATGGCACGCCACACGAACAGCCGCTTGCTGCCCATCACAATCGCATTCTCTTTCTTTTCCAGCTTCTTCTTCATCGCTGCCAGACGCTTCTTCCGCTGCTGCTCTTTCGTCCGCTCTTTCTCGTCTTCCATTTCGAACTCTTTTTCTTTCTCTTTTCCTTCGCCATTTGCATTCATCGCACTTCTTCTTCCATTCTTCCCTGAATAAGATGCATTTGAAGAATTAACAGAGTTACTTCTGCTGTTGTGCTCCTGCTTTGTCGTCATTGTCTTCATTGTATTCTTTTTATCTGCTTTATTCTTCTTCCCCTTCTTCTTCTTCTTCTTCACTCCATCAAAGTGTTTACACAGCGTCATTGAAGTAATGTATGACTGTGATGCTTCGTCATAAGCAGACACCGTCTGCACGCACAGCTGCGATCTTATGTCCCAAATTCTGATTGTCCTGTCCAAAGAGAGAGAGATCAGGTACCCTTCACTCTCATCTGCCACAATAGACACCACTGCCCCGCTGTGGCCCTTCAGCTCTCCCAGCGAGCGGAGGGTGTTCGGATTCCACAGCAGAATCCGCCCATCAAAGCCAGCTGTCGCCAGCAGATGCGCCTTCTGCAGCCACGCCACACACAACACACCTCTTCTGTGCCCGGATGCTTCGAGGGCAGTGCGGGGGGAGGAGAGAGTGGTGAGTGAGACTGTGGAAGAAGAAGAAGATAAGCCTTGTTGTGTGTTGCTTGTCTGTTTGGTTGTGTATTTTGTGCTGTTCTTGTTGCTATCAGTAATACTATCGTCTCCAGCATTTACTTCACTGCCTGTTCTCTCTCTCTCTCCTCCTGCCTGTTTGATACACCCAATCACTTCCAATGTGTCAATCGACAGGAACTTCACAGTGGAGTCATAAGAGGCAGTGATCAAGCATTGCATCTCTTCCACACAGTGCATGGCTGTGATGGCTTCAGAATGGACACGCATCGACCAGCTGCCTTCGGTTGGGCGCACAACAAGACGAGGGCGAGGACGGCTTTGGAAAGGGAAGGAAGAAGAGGAGGAGGAAGAGGATGAGGATGATGGCTGTGGTGCTGAAGTGGAGAAGCGAGGGGAGTTGTGAGATGAATTCTGACGAGAAGAAGAAGAAGATGATGATGAAATAGGTGAAAGATGATTCTGATTGCGTTCGGGTGTTGGGAAGGAGTTCTTAGAGACAGCAGAGGTGAGAGAGGCGAATGTGGACGGGGTGTCAGGCACAGCAGCAAAGGAGACCATTCTGGGTGTGCGGGAAGAGAGGGAGACATCGACAGAGGAGCGGGTGGAGACAGGGGCAGAGGAGGAAGAAGAAGAGGAAGAAGAAGGCACAACAGCAACAGAGTGTCTGAGCCTGTCTGGCTGAGGGCGAGACTGAGGTGGAGGGTCAGTGAATGGGAGAGAGTGGAGAGGAAGAGGAGGGACTGAAGTGGGATCAGCGATGTGGATGTGGAGAGAGGAAGAAGCAGAAGAAACAGAAGAGGAAGAGGAAGAAGAGGAGGAGGAAGAAGAAGAAACAGAAGGAAGAGAACGAGAGAAGACAGGAGGAGAAAGAGGAGAAGAGGATGTTGTTGACGATGATGATGAATTCTTCAGAAGAAGAGGAGGAGAAACCGTTCTGATTGGAGCAGGCAGTGTTTCATCTGCATTCTCTTTTGAATCAACATTTGGAGAAGAAGAAGAAGGAGAAGGAGACAACGAAGCAAATGAACTGACATGTGAAAGAGATGTTTTGTTTGAAGAAGCTTGTTGTGCCTGAGACTGTTGTTTGTCTTGTTTGGCAGAGGAGGAGAGGGTGGAGGATGAGAAAGTGCGCTTGAGAGAAGAAGATGATGATGATGATGAAATTGATGCAGATGCAGTAGAAGACAAGAGAGAAGGTTGGTTTCTGAGTTTTTGGCGCAGTTGACGTGCAGATGCTTCTGTTGGGTCGTCTCTCAGAGGAGGAAGATAAAAAGGAGAAGACGTCCATTCTTCGAAGGTCTCACGAGAAGAAGAGGAAGAAGAGGAAGAAGAAGAAGAAGATGATGATGATGATGAATGAGAAGTAAAAGGATCATAAGCAAAAGAATGAGAATACGGACGAGAATAAACTGAATTCCGTGCAGGTGACTGAGAAAAAGAGCGTCTTCCACTTGAGTGATTGGGGGTGCCTCTGTCAGTTCTGCTGCCTCTTCCATTCAGATTCTGCTCATAGTCAGCTCGTGTGGATGAGTCATGGGAGGAGGAGGGGGTGTGGGCACAGCGGTCGGTGGAGGACGAGCGGAGGAGAGGAAGAAGAGAACCTCTGGATGGATGGGAGCGTAGATAGAACGAGTCTCGTGAAGACGATAAAAGAGGAGAGGGGACAACTTCTTGTGTGAGCGAGGACTGAGAGGACGAAGATTGCAAAGATGGCTGCTGGGTTTGGATGGTGCCAGTGGTTGATGCACGAAGAGAGCGAGAAGCGGAAGAAGCAGAAGAAGAAGAAGAAGAAGAAGAAGCAGATGATGATGATGATGAGTCCAAAGGTGGATAAGCAATCGGATGAGACTTGAGTGATGATGCATACTGTGTGTTTGGTGTGGACTCTCTCACTGCCCATTCCTGTCGCATTCTCTTCTTCTCCTCCATCTGCTGCATCCTGTGCTGTGCCATGTGCCTTTCATGGCCTTTGAACTTCTTCACCAGCGCAAGGGGGGATAGAGAAGAGGAAGATACAGAGGCAGCTGGGTCGAATGAAGCACTCATCGCAGACGAAGAGGCAGATGTCAGCTCAGATTTTGTGTGGTGTGAAATCACATCCTGCCCTACTCTGTCTGTCAGCAGCCCTTCATACTGAAGTTTCCCTCCTCCTCCGCCTCCACTTCCTCCTCCTCCTCCTCCTCTGTCAGTGCTGCTTCCTCTTCTCCTTCCTTCTCCTCTCCTCCCACCCACACTGCTGGGCCCCTCGTCCTCCAGCAGCTCCTCCACAGGCACAGCCGGCGTGAGTGTGGCACTCCTTCCGAGTGTCGATGAGACAGAGCCAGAGGCAAACAGCTCCTTCGCATTCGCCTCCTCCAGCCGGCGCATCTGCTCGTCCCGTTCGAGATCGCGCCGCAGGGCAGATGTGGAGGCAGCGTCGAAGATGGAAGAGAGGCAGGTCTCGCTGCGGATGGTAGCTAAGTCTGTTGTGCGGTGGATGAGCTCTTGGGAAAGGAGGACGATTTCGACGGTGCCGTCGTGCTCGCCAATGCAGAGGAGATGGTAGGAAGAGCGGAGAGAGGACACCTCGTTGGGAGGAGGCGCCTGGCGGAAGAGGGAAGGGAAGGGGGAAGGGAAGGAAGAAGAAGAAAGTGAAGGAGAAGAGGAGGATGAGGACGATGGAGATGAGGAAGAAGATGTAGTTGAGGTGAAAGGCGATCTGGGTGTTGTGAGCGGAGGCGAATTTGATGTCTGTTTGGAAGCTGCTTTGCTGAGAGACGAGCGGCGGACAGTGCAGAGTGCTGTTGGTGTGGCTGTCAGGTTCTTCAGCTGCCCAATCGCTCTGAATGAAGGCATCTCATAGAACGTCACATGGCCTTCACTCGACCCCACTGCCACTATCTTCGTCTGGTTCTGAAAGTCGCCCTCTTCACTGCTGTCATCATCATCGTCATCATCATCGCTATCGCTGTCGTTGTTATTGCCATCACATGATTTGCCTGCAATCATGTTTCTCCCACGCTCTGTCGATGCTGCACCGCCAGCGCATCCAACTCTGTTCCTCTCATTCATCTTCTCTTTCTCCTTCTCTTTCTCCTTCCTCTCTTGTTTTGCAATCTTCCGACTTCCCCTCATCCTTGGTGGAGTGATGCTCGGCAGCACGCACATGCATGTCACCCACAGCGTCTGCCTCTTCTTCACAAAGCGCAGTGTCTTCTGCTTCTGATCAACAGAGAACTTTCTGAACTGCAGGCGCTGCATCCGCTTCATCATGTACAGGTCAGAGTGTGTGAGGCGCCTGCCGCGATCGTCTGGGATACGCGCAAGCACATCGGAATATGAGGAGAATGAGACTAATTTTGTGGGCTCGGAGGTTTGCTCTGTTTTTTCTGCTGTCTTGTCGGATAATTGCAGATCGACTATGCGCCCATCCTCGCCTTTTCCTTCTGCTTGCTCGCTTAAAATGGCTTGCAGTTTGCTTTCATAACTACCATTTTTTGAAGATGACGCAGGAGACTTTTGTTCTGCAGATCCTAATTTCTTGAAATCTTCTTTACCAATCTCAGAAAAAAGTGCAATCGGTGCAAATTGATCTTCCTTCTTTAGTGCTTTCTCAACAAGCTCCTGCTCAGCTGTCTTTACGTCGAAAAGAGGATCGGAAACAACCACGTCTTGAAATTTCGCTGTAAGTGACGTGTGATCAGATGTCATATTTGGTGTAATAAAAGTAGAATCCCAGCTTTTCAATAAGCCATCATCCGCAGTCGAAACAAATAAATTCATCTCAGGAAGAGGAAGAATGTACGTAATTGATTCAGAATGAAGCAAAGGAGATGCAGATGACGCAATATGGCTAGGTTCTGCTCTATATAACGGATCTAATGCTGTCTGAACTCCCTTCGACTCATGAATATGTTCAATAAAATACGTGGAAAATGCGTCCCACGAAACTATCCGATAAATACGAAATAAAAATTTAAAACAAGATGATATTCAAACTCATTCCAATGCATTCTGCATCTATTTTTCTAAAGAGTAAGGTGCATTCATATGGACTTATAACATTCGGTTCAACAGAATCGAGAACAGCATTAACGAACTATTATTGGGTTGTGAAAATAGAAAATAAAATGTATAGTTTGTGAGTTGATCAAATCTCTACGAATTCAAACCTGTTGTTCAGTTAATCCAGAAGTTTCATCATCGCCAGTTACAGAATAAAATCGCGACTGAAGAGATTTTATTTGCTTTTCTTGAAAGACACTATTTAAGTCGATGGACGGAAGTCGACGTTGGTTCATAAATTTGTTTTAAAGCTCTTTTAGAAAAGCTTTATTACAATCCAAAACGGGTCAAAATTTATTGTCATGGTTATGATCATTCTATAAAAAAAGCTCAAACAATATTGAATACGTGTTCATCAAATTCCCTTTGTGAAAGATATGTATTCAATGCAAATAAAGTATTTTTCATAGAGAAATAAATCGTTTCAAAAATTAATAATAGATACTCGATCACACTTACTTTGTTTTTATCTTATATGGGCCCAAATGTGTCTGTGCAAGATACAGCAGTTGAAAACGCTGTAGTTGTGAAACCTCCTCCACAACAAATTTCTCAGATCGAGCCAATGGGAGATGGGTGTATAACGAGAAGAATAGAATGGCAATTTTTACCTGGGCAAAAGCATTATAGTCCTTCTGTCGAAGCATTTGGTTTAAAATGGTTCAAATTATATTTGATGTCCTTCGAATATTTTCTGAATTTTGCGTTTTTTGAAAATATTTTTTTTCCCAAAAAGGAGAATATTAACTCAACCAAGTGTCGGAAGACATGAAAACTTTCAAGCATTGTTTTTGGATTGCCACGTTTGACATTGAATTTGACTTTTCCGCATTCTAAAACTAATTATTGTTAATTTTAACAATTATTTCAAAAGTCGTTCGATGAGCTTCAAAACGATTTTTCGAAACGATTCAGATACGCAATTACCTTGATAAATGCAGATCCATCAAAGTCAATACAAAGATGTTGGATTTATTAGTTTTTTAATACAATTTGAAGAAATTTGAATTTCAAAAAAAAATGAAATATAATGATTTAAAAAAACATTTCAGTGGACGCGCATACATTTACATACAGCCAAAGGGATAGGGGGTATCACAACTTTGTGCATAAGAGTTTGCTTGAGCCTGAAGAAGGATTTGTTATTGATGGAAAGCTGAACGTAATTTTTCAAATTGAGGTTTTTATTTCACAGTTATGTAAGATTTTCATTTTGCATTTGACATGTATAGCCTGTTGAAGAAGAAGAAAGAGTCCGACATAAAATTAATATGAGGAAAGAAACCGGAATGGTAGGGATTGAAAATCAAGGAGCAACGTGTTATCTTAATTCCTTGCTTCAAACATTGTATCACACAACACTATTCAGATGGGTGTGTATTGTTTGAATTGAACAAATGGTTAATAATATTAACATGGAAATATTCTCTTTTTTTCCCCTTATCTTCTTCAAATATTATGAATACTTGCAACTGGTTCGATTCTTGGCAATGCATTTTTGATGTGAATGTTGTTTTCTGTCATTTATTTATGCATTTGCTCTAAGTGTGTCTATCATATGCCTGTGGATGAAGGCGGTGAGGAAGAAAACTCGTCTCAAAAGACAAAAATTCCGAAGATGGCTGAAGCTCTTCAAAGACTCTTTTTTAACCTCCAAACAAGTGAATACAGGTTAGAAGCTTTTCATTGAAATATGCTTATTTGTTTGTTTGTGTTTCAATTTTCGCTATTCGATTGACTTCAATTCTGCATATTCCTCCGTACTTGTTATCTGCTTCTTCATCCATTTGAACTGTTCCATCTGAATTATTACCAAATTTATTCAAAAAAAGTGTCTCAACGATTGAGCTGACACGGTCATTTGGTTGGGATGCACACGAGTCTTTTGAGCAGCACGATGTACAGGAACTGAACAGGGTGCTTCTTGACAAGCTGATGGAGAAATTGGAGGTTTGAAGTCAATTTAATGATTTTTGTATTTTTTTATTTGAATAAAAAATGAATGTTTTCTGGTTTCATCTGTGTGTAATGGTAAATATTCTGTGTTTTCATCAATAATGTTATCTTCTTCTTCGGATTGTTTTGTATCAACTGGGGGGAAAAAATGCGAATATCATCAATCATTCAAATATCAACAACACACAACATTTCTCATTCAATTATCTCCTCACTCAACAAAACCATTACCACTAAACAAATCCACTGATTATTCATCACTTCCTTCCTCAGCCCACTCCCTTCCGCGGCTGCTTCAATCTTCTGCTGGAAGGCAAAACCTTCTCCTCCATCCGCTGTCTGGATGTTGACTATCAGAGTGTGAAGGAGGAATCTTTCTTCGATCTGAGCCTGTCTGTGAAGGGATGCCGCACTTTGTACGATGCACTCGACAGATACACCTTCGAAGAGACACTCGACGGCGACAACAAGTACGATGCTGAGGGCTATGGACTGCAGAGGGCAAAGAAGGTTTGAGAGAGAGAGAGAGAGAGAGAGAGAGAGAGAGAGAGAGAGGAGGGATGAGGATAACATGAAAAAGTGAAAAATGATAGTTTTTTGGGAAATATTACCCTTTTGAGGAATAGTGTTGCACTTGGCTTTTGTTTTGAGTTTGATTTTCTCGCAAATCTAAAAACATTC
Organism: Monocercomonoides exilis; assembly: GCF_001643675.1. Classification (NCBI taxonomy): domain Eukaryota; phylum Preaxostyla; order Oxymonadida; family Polymastigidae; genus Monocercomonoides; species Monocercomonoides exilis. Next base: position 731,332 of record NW_027150581.1, read on the forward strand.
ATTTATTTATTTTTTTTCCTTTTTTTTTTTTTTTTTTTTTTTTTTTTTTTTTTGGCTGTTCAATCTTTACCATCCATATACCATTGCATTCACTTCACTTCCTTCTGTCATTTTCTTCTCTTCTTTTGTTTTGTTTTGTCTTCATTCATTCAGTCCACTCGTTTCCTCCATCTCCCCCCCGTTCTGCACATCCAGCTGATGCGCTGGGCGTATGACCCAGAGACAGACCGAATGGCGAAGATACACGACAGACTGGAATTCTACAGAGAAATCGATCTTGAGAAGTATGTTGTGAAGCTGACGAAGAAGCAAGAGGAGCTGCTGAAGAGGAGGAGAGAGGAAGAGATGACACCGAAGGAGAAAGAGGAGAGAGAGAGAGAAAACAGAAAGAGATCGAAAAAGCTGAGCAAAATCGAGGCAGGCAGCTTGCAGTCGCCAATGTGCTCGTCCTCTTCAATGACGCCTGCCTCCTCTCCTCTCCTTGCGACTCCTTCTTCTTCCGCTCCTTCTTCTGCCGCTCCTTCTTCTGCTTCTCCTTCTTCTGAGCTGTCAATGGACATGCAGCCATCGCTTATTGGCTCGTCTGTCTCTCCCTCTCTCACTCCTCAGCTTTCCTTCACTCCGCCGCTTCATCCAGCCACGCCAGGCACTTCAATGACGATGAGCACACTTTCTGTGCCCCGCTCCTCTTCTGCTGCCTCTTCCTCTTCCTCTGCTGAGGCTGATGCCTCACAGACACCCAAATTGAGTGCAGAAGAGACAGAAGACGATGAAAGCAGCGACGACGGGTCGCCTTCAAAGCCGAAGCTGTCGCCAGAAATGCTCACGAAGTTCTCTTTTCTCGACCCAAACTTCTCTCCAAAGGAGATTTCGCCGCAGTCTGTGCAGAATGGAGAGGATGTGAATGAATCGCCATCACCTTCACCGTCGAATATGCCGTCAGATGCGAAGAAGAGCAAAGAAGAAGAGAAAGAAAAGGAGAAAGAAAAGGAGAAAGAGAAAGAGAAAGAGAAAAGCCATAAGAAACGGAAAGGCCACTACAAATACACACTTCATTCAGTTCTTGTGCACAGTGGAGGTGTAGGGGGAGGGCATTACTACGCACACATCCAGCCAAAGTGCGACGGGAGGTGGTTCTGCTTCAACGACGAGCGGGTGACAGCAGTCAGCGAGCGTGATGCGATTGAAGAGAACTACGGGCGAGAAAAGGGGGAAAGGGGGGAGAGGAGAGGGCAGGTGTCATCAGCATATATGCTTGTGTATATCCAGTCAGATGCGAAGGACTCAGTCTTGGCAGATGTGGTGGAGCAAGATATTCCCAGGCACATCCACGAGTCGATCGTTGCCCATCGCGAGGCAAAGACACGCGTCACATTCCGCATGCACACCCCACACACCCTCCGCTCTGCTGCCATTCTGCCTTCACAGACAGTCTTTGAGGCAGCCACAGAGCCCCTCTCGTTCTTCCTTCCCCGCACTGCCAAGCTGTCTGAGCTGCGGATGAAGATAGCTGAGCTCAGTGGAATACCACCGGGGCAGCAGCGCATCTGGCGGCTGATGAAGAGAGGGGTGCCCTTCTGCCGGCAGCCGAGGAGGAAAGAGGAGCTCGTGACGGTGTGGCGCCCGTATTCGTATCTGGAGCCAGAGTGGAAGTGCATCGGAGTGAAGTCATTCACAGGCAGTTGTTGTGCATTGAATGGAGGGAGAACAGAGGAAGGTGCAGAAGGTGGGGGTGTGGGTGAAGGTGCTGCTGTGTCTGATGCTTCAGCTGCTGCCAGTTCAGCCCAGCTGAAATGTCTGAAGCATTCGAAGCGGTCGAAGGAGTCGACAGTTCTGTCGCATCTGTTTTTGAATGTGATGAACTATATTTTTGTGGAAGCTGTCACTCCATACGAAATGAGTGAGCACGACGACAAGCTCAGCCAGATGACAGCAACACCTCCTTCTGCTGCCTCTTCTGTCTCATCTTCTGTCTCATCTTCTTCTGCTTCTTCTAACTCTTCTCAACCAATTTCCAATGTGAATGCTCCTCTTCTGAATGCGACTGCCTCTTCTCCATCTGCTGCCTCTCAGAACTCTCCTTCCAATCAGACAGCAGCAAATTCTGAGCCATCGAAGTCAGAAGGAGGAGAGGCTGCAGCTGATGATAAAGATAAAGATGGTGTTGTTGTTAGTGATGCACAGAATGAGATGAATGGGCAGACAAACGAGAGGATTAAACTGCAGATAAGAACAGCATTCTCTGATGCTGTTGGCAATGCTGTGCAGATTGAGAGCCCTCAGCCACTGACAACTGAGAAGAAGGAGAAGGATGCAAAAGAGAAAGAGAAAGAGAAAGAGAAAGAGAAAGAGAAAGGAAAAGAAAAGAAAAACTCGAAAGACAAAAACGAGACAGACAAAAAGCGAAAAGAAAAGAAAGAAGAAAACACCTCCAATTCTGCAGCTGAGTCTCATGCTTCATCAGAAGAAGAGGCAGACAAACTGGAGAAGCTGCGCAAAGAGAAGATTGCTCGTGTGGCAGCGCTGGAGGCAGCAGCACAGGAAGAAGAGGAAGAGGCCGAAGGGGCAAACACAGACGCTTCCACACAAAACAGCAAATCTTCTCAGAAAAAGCGCTTTTTGCTGTTTGTGAGGGAGTTTGATGCGAAGACGAAGAGTATTTCGTATCTGGGCAATGTGTCGTTGGAACAAGGCGGGTGTCTGCTGGACTGCTATCTGCCGATTGCTCAGCTGCTGATTGAGAAGAGACAGAAAGAAGAGAAACAGAACAAAGGAGGTGGAGAAAGTGCTGGTGAAAACAAAGAGAATGCAAGTTCTATTGGATCTGTACAGCCATCATTGCAATCAGCTTCTTCTTCTTCTTCTTCGAATTCTTCTGCTAATTCTGATTCTAATAATTCTTCATCGAACCAATCAGACGTCATATCCACTTCATCACCTCACCAGACACAGCCACATCTCAACACAGACACACCTCAACACAACAGAGAGACAGATGAACATTCATCTCTCATTCAATCATCTTCTTCTTCCTCTTCTTCTTCCTCTTCTTCTTCTTCTTCTTCTTCTTCTTCTTCTTCTTCTTCTTCTTCTTCTTCTTCTTCTTCTTCCACTTCACTTGATCCATCCACCATTCTCCCTCTGCATCAGCTGCTTCTCTTCCGCTTCAACGGGAAAGTGCAGCAGCAGCTCAGCTGGGGAGAGTCGATGGAGAACACGATGCTCACACTGGGCGACGACATTCTGGTGCAGCAGTATCCACACAAAGAGAGCAGACAGCAGAAGAACAAGGGAAATGAGAAGGGGAGAAGCAAACAGCAGAAGAAGAAGAAGAAGAATGGAAAGGAGAATGAGAATGAGACTGAGACTGAGAATGAAAGGGAACATAAACACAGACATAGACAGAATGGTCAGGAGATGATGGGTCAGACGGAGGAAGGGGGAGAATATGAGAGAGAAGATGGGAAGAAGGGGAGTGACAATAATGGCAATGAAAAAATGAAAGGGGAAGAGAATATCAATGGAAATGTAGAGAAAGACAATCAAAATGCAGATGAAGCTGAAGCAAACAATGGAAAAGAAGAAAAGGAGCAGGATTTGACGAAGCGAGAGATGCATTCATTGGATTATGATGCCAACGAGGCAGGAGACATTTTGTTGACCATTCCCAAACCAGATGAGCAGAAAGGTGAAATGACAAGGAAAAGAAAGGGAGAAGAAGAAGAAGAAGGGGAAGGAGGGAATGAGGAAGAAGAAGTGGAAGGAGAAGAACAAGAGAAAGAGCTGACGGCATTTGAATGGCAAGAGATGGAAGACCATCAGCTGAACATGTGGGTGCATCACTTTGATGTCGATGACTACAGTCAGAACAGCCTCATCTTCGACCGGAGGAGAAGGAGAAGGAGAAGGCAGAGAATAAAAGACGAAAAATTAACGGAAGAAAGCAGCAAAGATGGAGCATCTGATCATTCACACCAGAAAATCCCATCACAAAAGCCAGTACAGAAGAGCAAGAAACCTCTTTCGCCCATGTACAGGCGAGAGAGAGAGAGAGAAGTGGATTCGTTTATCTTCAGTGTGGATGAGCGGCTGTCGATCAGAGCAGTGCTGGAGAAGCTGGCAGTGCGTGTGCACACACAGCCCTCGAGGCTCTTCTGCTGGACAGTCGATCCACAGAACGTGTCGAAGCGCCACTCACTCCCAGCCAACCTGGAGGAGCCCATTGGAATGCTCATTGACCCGTTCTATGCAGTGGAGCAGCCTTCTTCCTCTTCTTCCTCTTCCTCTTCCTCTTCCTCTGCTGCTCCTCCACCTTATTCCTCCTCATCCCGCTCACAAGTCACCCGTGTGACATCCAACCTGCGTGGGGCAGAGTCTGCCTACCGCCGGCTCTGTTTCCGTGTGCTTGATGAAGACATCGGGGTGTGGCACAAGACGTGGCGGATGGGCATTCCTCTGTTTGTGGAAGGAGGGAGGAAGGTGTTGAGGTGGTTCAACATTGCTGTGAGTGCACATGGGACAGTGGGTGACATCATCTGCCAGATGAACGCGCAGATGAAGGCAGAAGGGTGCAGAGTGCGGAGGTTCGAGTGGGACTCGCGCGAGGTGCTGCTGAAGAACGAGATGATGATGAGACAGCAGAAACAACAGCAGCAACAACAGCAACAACAGAAGCAGCAGCAGTCGATACAATCTGCTCAGCCTTCTCAGTCAACACAAAGTGACCAGACTAATCAATCTAATCAGAATATTCATCACAAACAATCAAGTGAAGTGGAAACGGATGGGAGTGGTGGAGGAAAAAGTGTTGAGAGTGGGAAAGTAGATGATGAGAAGACAACAGTCGATGCATCTCCTTCAGAACATGACACACAAACACAGCAGAATTCACAGGAACAACCACATCCAAATGCAGAAAGTAACCAAGTGCAAGAAAAAACTGTTTTCAGTGAACAAAAAGAAAAAGAAAACAAAGTTGAATCGAAAACAGACGAGGTTGTTTCAACGACTTCTCCATCTTCCTCTGCATCTACTGCTTCTTCTTCTTCTTCTTCTTCTTCTGATCCTGTTTCCTCTGTGAAAGTTGAAGCAAAGAATGAAGAAAATGACAATGATGCATTACCAACAGACGTATCTTCAGCCAACATTGTGCCATCACCCAATGAAAATGCAAGTGAAGCAGAGCAAAAGGAAGAACCTGAAAGCACACAAAAACAGGGTGAAGAGACAGCTGAGATAGAAATTGCAGCAAAAGATCCTTCTTCTTCTCCTTCTCCTTCTTCTGCTGATGAGTCTTCAACTCCATGTGATCACTCGGATGCTTCTGCACAAAATTCTTCTCCTCTTCCTCTCTCTCCTTCTTCTCCTTCTTCTCCTCCTCCTCCAACTCTTCCTCCACCACCACCTCCTCCTCCTCCTGAATCTCCTTCTTCGTCTTCGTCTTCTCCATCTTCCCCTCCTCTTTCTCCTTCATCTTCTTCGCCTCTTCTCCCACCTCCTCCTTCTCTTACAACGTATCTGTCGCATGAAGAGATTGATCTCCTTCCATTGGGATTGTATCTGTGCCCTTCTGATTCTATTGGCAAATGCTATCTTCTTTCTCCAAACACACTTATCTCGCACATTCACACAGAACACGCTTTCATCAAGGCAGAGGTTTGTGCGGATGAATGGAAAAGGGAAAGGAATTTTGATATTGATAACTCAATGTTTTTATATCAGTGTATTTCTTTTCCTTTATTTTTCTTTTTTTTTCTTTTTTTCTTTTTCCTTTTTCCTTATATTTCTGCTATTTGCCATGTGAAATCTCTTCATATGAAATATGTTTTCTTTCAACCTCTTCAAACAATTTGTTATGTTCAATTATTTTTTCTTCCTCCATTTGTCATTCAGATTATTCCACTTGATCGATTAGCAAAGAACCAGCATCAGAAGATCATCAATCTGTTTTTCGTGAGAAGAGACTGCAACACGCTTGCCTCGAAAGAGAAGACAACATGGTTTATTTACACAAGGGTATGTATTCTATTTATGCTTTGTGGATAATTTATTGGCATTTCTAATGGCTTTCTTATATTTCACATATATTTATATGATTATTCTGTTGAATGAACTGCACATATTCCACTCATCCACTCAGGGCGAGCACAAAGACGCTGTGCTGAACAACGTGGCCAACCTGATCATGCCCTGTCTCTACCCCTCTGATGCACCCATCAGCAAGCGCCGTGTCTTCCTCCAGGCGTCGAGTGGGCAGTTGTTCCGATACGACGAGCTTATTGACAATGAGAAGGGGCTCTGGAACTGCTTGGAGTCGGTGCTGGTGGAGGTGGACGAGAGAGACCCCCGCATCATCAACTCTGCTTCGTGGGTGGGTGATGACTGTGTGGCAGAGGACGAGACAGACGAAGGGACTGAAGCAGAATTCGACCTCTCAGACGAAGAAGAAATGCAGACTCCTTCTTTTGCTGCCATGTCAAATTCTTCAAAGGACAAATTTGACACCGCTCGCCAGCCAACTCAAACTGGAAGCAGACCTTCAAAGAGAAAAGAAAAATCAATTGTAATTCGGTCATAAGTTTTTCTGTTTTTTTTTTATTTTTTTTGACGAAATTATCATTTTTTAAAAACTTTCATTTTGAAATTATTTTTATATTTGTGACTTGAAATTTTTATTTTCATATTGAGAGAAAGCGATGTTTTGGGTTTTTTTGTGACACTTTGCTTCAATTTATGTTTTCAATTTTGTTAAAATGTTTGAATATGAATACGTTTGATATTTTGTTAATTATTATTAAAAAATATTTATAGATCTCACCCTTAGTAACTATTTAAATGTCCTCTGATTCAGTTCCCGTTCATATTGAGCTTGAAGAGGCAACTCATTCAATTGCCCTTGATTATTTTAGCAAAAAAGTGTTGCTGGGAACTTCTTCTGGAAAGGTAATGCTTCAAACGCTAAATGCAGAAAGCCGTCCAGAAAAAACTATTGAGATTTATGCTCATAGAAGCCCTGTATCTTCTCTTGATTGGGCTCATCCGTCATTTGGTGAGTTATTTGCAAGGTTTCTGAAAAATATTTTCCTTTGTTATTCTTCAATTTAAATTATTTCAAAAAACAGCTGCGATTTTGATGGAATTGTAAAAATCTGGGAACGTTCCCCAAGTGATGATGAATTTAGATGCATTGATGAAAAGTCATTAGGATCATCGGGTTAGATTATTTTTGCATTTATTATTGTTTTATACTTGTTTTTTTATCATTTAAAGCAACTTCACTTCGTTTTTGCCCTTCAGAGTACGGATGCTCATTTGCTGTATCATCCTCAAACGGACGTATCACTATATTTACTAAATGTGTGTTCTTTTTTGTTTTGTGGAGTTTTTTTACATTTTCGTATAGCTCCAGATGGTCATTTCTCAAATGACACATCATTTGCAGCACATGAAGGAGGATGCAATTCACTCTCCTGGGCTCCATCCACTCCACCCACTTCACTTGTCCATCCAGGGTTTGATTTTTTGCTTATTATGTTTATTAACAAGAGAAAATACTCTTTTGTTCAAAATTTTTCAGAATTCGAAATCCAAGTCCAATGCGAATCTGCACAGGAGGCAGCGATAGTCATGTGTGCATTTGGAGGTTTAATGGGCGTTTATGGGAATGTGAGTGCAAGCTTGATGGACACCGCGGGGCAGTGACCCATGTGGAATTTTGTCCATCAATCGGAATGCCAGGAATGAAACTTGTTTCATGCAGTGCTGACAAATCGGTGATAATATGGACCTCATTTCAACAGACATTGCAACATTGGGAGAAACAGCCAATCGTTTTTGATGAAATTCCTCACAAGGTTTGAATATATTTTAAAAGTATTTTATCTTTTAGGAATTTTTTATTTCAATAATCAATTTTACTCATTTCAAATTTTTGCTTTGAACATTGTGCAGGCAACTTGGTCCGAAACAGGAGACATTATTGCTATTAGTAGAGGTCTTAATAAGGTAATTCTCATCAAAGAAGGCATCGATGGTGCTTGGTCTTTATTGAAAGAATTAGAACAAGAAGAAGCATAACATTATCATTTTTGATTCATATCATTTCTTTTTCTTTAAAAACATTTCATAATTCGAATTTTGTATTTCTTTTTTTAAAGAGACACCTTAGCAATAAGTGTGATAAAAATTTAAAGTTTGCAGTGTGCTTTTGGATCTCGGCATTTATAAATGAAAGCTATTTCTTCCTTTTCACAATTTTCAATCACTCCAAGTTTTCAAAAAACTCATCAGCTCCAACGTATTAGATTTTTTGATGCTTCATGGACTTTAAATCTGAATAGCAAAGTGGGAAAAAGCCTAAAAAAATTTTAAGCTTTGTCAATAGTGTCTCCAGAAAGCAAATAATAAAGAAAAAATGTGCATTTGTGTGCAATAAATTTCATATCATTTTTTAAATATATTCTGTCGATCGAAAAATAACCATAATCATGTGTCAAGACAATTAAGTTTTGTTTTTCTCTATGCTCTCCTTTCTGCTTGCTTTTCAGTTAACTTTTTTAATACTATGCAATAAATACAATTTGAGGGCATGCATCTATGCGGAAAAAATTGAAAATGAAACAAACATGAATCAATTTTTTCCAGAAATGTTTTCAGAAAATCCAGAACAAAACAGATTGTTGTCTTTATATCCAAAATATTGCATTCAAAAATGTAACTGTTTTACAAAGGAGAAATCTATTATTGGATATTCCTTTGAAACAGGGCGCACTTTTGTGATGATGAAAAACTCTTCACTCAAAATGGAAAATTTGGAGATGCATACAACAACTTCATGTACCTTCATTTCGTGTTTGGGGTTATCTAATCTCTCCCTCAGTTCTTCGACAATTTTTTTGTCTGAACAACATTCCTCTTTCATTCAGTCACCATTTATTGTTGTTCTAAACAACATTTCTTTGATTCTTCCTTTAGACACATCAAAGCATTCATTAATTCTTGTTGACTGCACTGACGAAATATCTTCATGCTTTCTTATTGGTTCTTGTATTGATTCTCTTGTTCTTCAAAAATTATTATTCTTTGTGAATTCGACATCTGAAACTTTCTTAGACACCACATTTCAAAATACATCGACATTTCAAAATCTTGAAAAATCTTATTTTCCTTATGAGCATGTAGCTGAACAGTTTGACGTTGATTCGTGCATGTTTCAAAATGTTCAGTTTTCAAGGATGGGATTACTTCATTCTATTTCTGCTAAACGTTTTTCCTCTTGTAATAATACATTCAGTCATACAAGTAATTTAGTGCTGCACGGTGCATATACGAATGATCACGAGAAATTTACCAAGCAGCAAGTTCTTGATGAGAAAAATTTACATGACTTTCAAAACGATGAATTCATCAATTGCTCTCCATCTTCTTCAATTGCCCATTTATCTTCAACATACGGAGGAGCAATTTATGCGGAATCAATGCCACTTTCAGAGTTGCGTGTTAAGAATTGCTCTTTTACTTCTTGCTCGTGCCCGCAACAGGGAGGAAGTATATTCGCATCATCTCTAAAATCATTGATTGTCAATGGATCGACTTTTACCAACAGTACAGCAAATGCGGCAGTAAGTTATGCGGGGTCAATAATGGCATATGGATTATCATCCTTTTTTTTGATTTCTTGCTCCTTTGAAAATTCATATTCGGGAATTGGCGGAGGGATTGCTATTGTCAATTTTTCTGAAACTGCATCATTATCTGTATCAAACTCTGCGTTTGTGAATTGCAGCACCAATTCGGGACAAGGAGGTGGACTGTTTCTTTCACAAATCTTTAATCTTTCTCTTGTAAGCTGCTCAATTGCAAAGTGCAGCTCGGCACAAGGTGGAGGTTTTTCTTTCACCTCTAATGAAGTAAATCAACTTTCTTTGCATTATTCTGATCTATTTTTTATTGACAACAAACAATCCACGCTCGGTACAGATGTATTTCGAACTCTACATAGCAAGGATGCTGATAAAACTGGAACGTGTGAAATGTGCTTTACAACAGCAATGGAAAATTCTGTTTTTGTTGTGTATTTAACTCCATTTTCAGCTTTTTTTGATAACGATTGGCTTCACCCTACTAAAAACACGAGAGTCATATATTCAATGCCTGGCGAACAGACTAATTCAACAATTCATCCGGATGAAATATGGAATTGTGGATATAAGACAATCAACCCCTGCAAAACAATCAAAACAGCATGGGAATGCTCACAGACTTCAAATGAATGGACTTTTGAACTGAACAACAGTGTATCTCAACCGCACAAAGGCGATACAAGCACTATCAAAATGTTCAATGCAAACGTTATATTGATGCCTTGCAAAGATTTGTCTAAGGCCGCGATTCAGACCAGTTATTTCAATAAAACGCCGGACTCAGATGAATACGCTCTGTTTTACGTGAATGGAATATTCAATATTCGATTTATAGACATTGTTTTTATCCATTCTATCAATTATGATACGAGTGATTCACCCACTCTTTTGACGACACGAACATTGTCTGGCTTGACTGACAGTGTACGTGCAGATGTGAGCTTTAAAGATTGCTCATTCACTTCTGAATCGCTCTCCTCAATGCATGCTCCTCTGTTTAATATCAATGGTGGAAATATAACTTTTACTGATTCCTCTATTTATAGCGTGATTCTATCTAATTCTGTATTTTCCTTTTCTCTATATTCCGTCGTTGAATTACATAACACGAATTTTACAGATGTGAAATTATCTTCTCTTGACTCGGCAAGTGTTATCAATACAAATGAAGCGATAACAGGATGCATTTCAAATAAGCTTTCCTCTCAAAGCAAAAATTATGGAATTACGTTCAATGTTTTTAATTGTTCTTTGAAAAACTGTTCGTCAAACAAATCAAAGAGGGGTGGTGCATTTAACATCAAGTGTTCCGAGAGCCAATTGCATGAGAAGTATTTTTTCTCCAATGTGGTGTTTCAGAATTGTGAATGTGATGAAAAACAAGGCAAAGGAGGAGCTATATATCTTTTTCTTGACAAATTGGCTGACGAAGATTATGTTTCTCTATCCGAATTGAGTTTTATTGACAATAAAGCTTTTCTTGGTAAAGCGCTGTTTATTGTATGTGATGACTTAATTAACCTTCCTGGTCTGAAATTTACAATGAGTGCAAGTACTTTTGGATCAGAGGTCGAAAATGTGTTTTATGGGAGTTCAGCAGATGATGGGGAATCAATTGATATGATTGAGAGCCTTATCTATCAAGATGACACTGTGTATGTCTCTGCAATTGAAGGGAAAGATTGGTTTCATTGTGGAACGAAGAGTGACCCTTGTCTTTCATTAGGTGAATGCCTTAATCGACATCTAAAGCAATTTGATAAAGTTAGTTCTAGGAAAATAGTGGGATTGCTGATTGCTACACTAAGTGGATGCGTGGACATGACAAACACAGATCTATCAGTTGAAACTCCTCAGCAAAGCTCACAAGGAAGTATGATCATCAGCTATGACAGCGGGAAATCTTCAGGTTCTCCCTTTAATTATCTGATTGGTAACACTCAACACTTCAACATTCATGGCATTAGGATACAAATCTTTAATGTAACATCGAATTTATGCTCCTGTGTCTTTCTTTCTTCGACAACTCTTTTGTCTTCTCGAAGTTCCAGTTATGCTGCAAACGCTCAGCAGTCACCATTACTTGAATATGTTAATAATGTAATGACAATTGCTTCTTCTCAAGATTCCATTCCAGTGTTCTACGTGGAAGCAGGAATTCTATTAGTCTCAAATTCACAATTTACAAATGATGCGTCTACTTCAAGCATTATTGTTGCATCTTCGTCTGCTTCTTTGAATTTTGAGTTTACTACATTTATGATAAGAACAGTATCGACTGGCCCTATTATCAAAATTATTCCCCAGCGCAATGAAGTAATTGAGCCCATTTCTATTGAAAGTAATTACGAATGCAATCAGACTCTATCTTATCAAAAAACATTATCTATGAGATTGAACTTGAACCAGCCTTGTCTAATCTTCGAACACATTATTTTAATTTTACGCCACTTCGAAAATAACGTTGAAGCATTTCTGAAGAATGAATGTCAAACACCTCTATCTCTTATTATGAACAACGTTCTATTATCAAATATCTCATCAAAAGTTGAAAATGAGATGATTGTCTCTTTTACGCTTCATCCTTCTTCATTCTTTCTTGTATCGTCTTTGATTGTTTCTGAGCAAAGTTGGGTAAGCAGCTCAATGCACACCACACTCTTCGCACTTGACTGTTTGGAAGATGCTTCTAATTTTAAGTTTACTGACATTTACTTTACTCAGACAGATGAATCCAATCTTTTGTCAACTGTTGAGCTTGTTCGTGTTAAAAGTTCCAAACTAAAACAAATCATCGATCCAACTAAATTCTGCTTTGATAAAACTATTTCTCCGTTTATCTCAGAGAACAGCATTTGGGGTGTTGATAAAGTGAATGGTTCATCGTTTTCTCTAATGACCGATGAATGGGCTACTTCTAAACAATGGAATGTTGTTTATGCAGATAGCGTTCAGGGAAACGATAATTCAGATTGCGGGGAAACTGTTGCCCATCCATGCGCATCCATTGATACTGCAATGAGCCATCTTAGTGGAAAAGAAGAAGCAACTCTTGTAATTGTTAATAATATGACAATATCATCATCTGTTTCTTTGAGAACTGCAAAAATTAAAAATTCTGAACGAATTGCAACAGTTACAATTAATATTCAATCCTTGTTGCCTTATGATGATTGTATTCGATGCACTTCAAATAATCACATCGCAAATGTTCGCTTTGTATTGGATCGAATTCATTCGAATATCAAAAATGTATTTTCCATCTCCAGCTTCAGCGAATTTAACCAACAAATAAAAATTGATAATTCTTCGATTTCATCAAATAATTCTCCATTTGAGGAACTTACTCTTTTTTCCATTATGGGATATCTTACTGTTAGTAACACAGACATTTCATCCTTATCTATCAGTAGGCTATTTCATATTCATTCGGTAAGGTCTTCGCACTTTGATGCAAAATCATTGAATATCAATTCGGTCTCAACAAAAGAAAGAGGAGGCATCCTTTATGTGGAGTCGAGTCAGAACGAAGTCCAATTGCATTCAGTAGTTATTAACAACTGCCATGGCAAATACGGACAAGGAAGCCACATTTTCATTGCTGATTCTGTTGCAACGCTTGATAACTTAACTGTAACTAATCTTTCTGTTGATGGCCCTGGAAATGATGATATATGCACCTTCGGATTTGGTGCGATTGCTCTGTTTCAGTCTGTTTTAAAGCTTTCTTCTTCGACTATCCACAACAACAAAGTTCTTCCGTTTTATGTTGACAATTCCTTTGCAAGCTTGTATCTTGTATATTTATCTGGTAACGGGGATGTAAATCCTTTGTATCCGTCATCACGAAAGAACATTTATTGCACAGGAGAAGCTAATCTCTCTCTTTATATGAAAGAAGGGGGAGATGATGCAACTGAAGAACGCCCGCTTTGGATGATGATTGATTCATGTTCTGTGGTCGGAAATATCTCAAAAGCTTTCTCTCCTTTTTTCATTCCTGAGCTTATAAATGTGACTTATGATGAATCTGAAACCAATGATAACACTCCTCTTATGCTTGTAGGTAATCATCTGTTGCCCTGCAATTTGATAGCGAAAGTTGCAACGGATGTCTCTCAAACATCTGTCAAAACATATCCATTGTCTTTCTCATATAATGAGACCCACGGAGAGGTGCTAGTCCCTTCCACTTTGGTGACTGCAAGCAAAGGGCATAACCCAACGATGACACTTTTGTATGGTATTGACAAAGCCGGATGGAAACAGGCAGAGACAGCGAAAAAGATTCCTATCGTTGGCAAACCAATTGAAACACCAGTTGAAGATAAACCAAACTATAAGTGGGTCGCGCCTGTTGTAATTTCAGTGATTTTACTTGTGCTTATAACGTTTATAATAATTGTGGTATGTTTGGTCATCCGAAATAGAAAGATGAGACAAAAAATAAAACAAACAGAAATGTTTGCCTCGCTTTTAAGTGAGAAAGACCTCACTTCAACAATTGTGAGAGTGAGTGAATATCAAATCCCAAACAAATTGACTATTCCTGAAGATACACAAATGCCATTTTATGAAGACGATGATTGAGCAATAATTTATATATCCTTAAATATTCGTGCAACTGTTATTTGCAAGAACGTCAACTATATAAACAGCTTTGAGATAATATCAGAAACATTAGCAATTGTATTTTGAAACATGTGTTTATGTGTTTTATTTTTTCATTAAATATTTGTATTTACGTTCACAAATGCTTTTCGGAGATTTCAAAGAAGCAATTGCATCCATTAATGAGGATTATTGCATCTCACTGTGAATCATAAAGAAATGTATTTTTCATGTTCTCTTTATTTTTTTCTTATTTTTTTGAGTTATTGAGCCTATAGCGCAATTGTTTTTACGTGTTAGTACATCAAATCAAAGAATTTTTCATTGCATTTCGGCTCATTAAATTCTTTTGATGGTTTGTGAGAAGGATTAATTTTTTTTTATTAGCTAACAATCAAATTTCGTGTTCTTATTAACCAAACGAGTTAAAAATATCGTTTTATCAAAAATGAAATGAAAAAAATAATTTAGATGTGTCGAAGCTCTTCTTTCCGCTTATTGTAAAAGAGATGTAACAACTTACAGAAGTTAAAGCTTAAATAAGAAAACTGCCAAACATTAGTTTTTCTTTTAAAAAAAATCATTAAAAAAGAACTTAAAAAATACAGAGTAAAAAAATACTTCTCAATTCAGATATTAAAAAGTGCACGAGCGAATTCCTCTTCACATATATGGAAATCTTGCATGGCGGAAATGGTGGCTGCTTCCAAAGCCATAACTGTCACTTTCCATTGATGCAAGCATTGAAAAGTCAAAATCATCGTTGTTGTCTGCACTGTAATCCCATGCGCTGCTTGAGCTGCTGTAAGACTCGGCTTCGCGTGGCTTCAGGCCATCTACCTTTTCCAGCGCCTGCAGATTGATGGAGCTGTAAACATCAGCGCTGATTGCCTCTCCCATGACAACATCAACATAAGAATCGCTTGACTCACAAGCGGAAGAGGATGAAGACAATGAGGAAGATGAGGAAGAGGAGGATTCCGATGATGAAGCAGTCGTCTTCGCAGAGGAAGTTCCCGAAAGAGAAGTTGAAGTTGTAGTCTCCGAAGAGCCCTGTGTCTCCATCGGAGTCAAACCAATCGGAGCTGTCGGTTTCGAATGATCCGTTTCCCCGCCATCTCCAGTCGCCCCAGCTTCCCCACTCTGCGCCTTCACTGCCTCGTGTTGCTGACCACTCCCAATCGTCCCACGAGGCAAACAACAGTTTTTTTGCTTTGTTTCTTCATCTTCATCGTCTTTGCTGATGCTTTCGCTTCCTTCGCTCTTTATTTCATCCATCGAATTCTGTTCTGTCTGGACATCTTTCTGGATACCATCTGCCTTCTTCCTTTCTCTTGTCACACTCTCACCCTCCATTTCCTTCTCTTTCCCAGTCTCTTCTGCACCTTTCTTCTTTTCTGTCTCTTTTTCTTTCGATCCTGTCTTATTCTTCTCTTTCTGTTTTTTCACCCATTCTGGACCGCGGACAATGGGCTCCCTGATTTTCCCTTCATTTTGTGCGTTGTCCACTTCCTCTGCAGTGAACGGCAGGCCTCTTCGTTTGTAATACAAAATGTATGCGTCCTTCGTCACCACACTGTTTTCACTAACCTCATCGACGCTATCATCGTTGTATTTCATCCACTTCTTCTTCAAGGGAGAGTATGCATACGCTGTGTAGTGCCCTCCTCCTGTCCCGCCCATGTGATTCGACACTGCAAACAGATCGTATATTGGCGGAGATGCCTTCTTTTGGGCTTCTTTTGCTGCCTCTTTGGATTTGGATGAATTGCTGTTTGAGTGGTTTTCCTCTTTATTGTCACTCTTCCCTTTCTTTCCTTTCCCGCCTTCCTTTTCTTTGCTGTCAGCTGCTGACTTCTGGTTATTCGACTGTTTTGCGAATGAATAATTCCTTTTCACACTCTCAGCTGTATCTGCAGTCATCTCCGGTGGGCACTTCTCAAATGCAGCTAAGTTCAGCCCTTTAACTGGGAAATTGACAAGCATGTCCAACTTCTGCCTCACCCCAAACTCTGCCGATGAAGAAAAGCGCTTCAGCTGGATGGTCAAAATGGAAGGCAGCTGCCAGATGTCCAGCTTCTTCCACGCCTGTTTGTGCTCCTTGCATTCGCTGCAGTACCACGCATTCTCTTCAGACAGCTGCTCCTTCGATGTAAAGATGTTGAAGCAGTCTTCGATTGTTGTCGTCTTCTCCTTCTTCCCTTTCTTCAGCTCCTTCAGCACTGCTCGTGATGGATGCTCGTCCAGTGCCATTGCCTTGTGTGCATCCACAACATACGGCGCTGTCCACACAAGTGTCATACACTCTTCCTTTGTGATCTTCGGAATGGCTTCCCAAATAACCTCGTTGCTCTGCGTGATCTCTTCCACTGTTGAATTGGAGCCGAAGTCTCCAACAGCCAGTCTGTACGGAAGCAGCGCACGTGGCGGAAGGGGCAGTGATTCAAGCCACTCTGCATCTGAGAGAGGAGAGGAGGATTCCGATGAGATTGAGGCTGATGCCAATGAAAATGCTTTGCTTTCGGTGGATGTTTTATTTCCTTTGTTTTCTTTGCCTTCTTTGCCTTCCTTGTTCTTCATGTGTCTGATGCATCTGTGATATTTCCCTTTCTTTGTGCTGCTCGAGAACCAAGGGCAATATTCTGTGTTGTTTGTTTTATTCTTCTCTTTCTCATCGTCAAACGAAAACTGATTCGATTCTCCGAAAAATGGCTCGCAGTAAATCCTCTTCTCTGACATTTCTGCTTCTTCTTTTTCTTTCCTCTTCCGTTCTTCTTCTTCCTTCTTCTTCTTCTTTTCTTCCTCTTTCTTTCGCTCCTCTTCCTTCTTTTTCTTTTCTTCTTCCTTCTTCTTTTGTTCCTCTTCTTCTTTCTGCTTCTTTCTTTCTGCTTCTTTCCTTTCTTCCTCCATCTTCTCCTTCTTCCTCTTCAGTGCCTCAAGATCTCCCTTTTTCTCCTTCTGCCTCTGCGCCTCCCTCAGCTCAGCCATCAGCACATCAGCCACACTCAATCTTTCCTCCATCTTCAGCTTCGTCAGCTTCTCATCCGTCACAAATTCTGCAATGTCGTTCTTCTTCTGCTCATATTCCGCATCTTCTGCCCACAACTTGTCCTCATCTGTAAATATGCTTTCCATATCCAGCTGTTTGCTCTTCTCCTTTTTGTCTTTCCCTTCCTCTTCCTCGTCTTCATCATCACAGGAGCATTCATCATCACACTGAAGTGATACATATATTGTCATTGCCCGTTCGCTCAGCTTCTTCATCCTCTCTGCCTTCGCCTTCTTCTCCTCTGGCGTCATCCCTACGCCAAGCTCCACACACAACGATGGCTCTTTTTCCATTAAATAATATGAATAGCTACTTGAGTATCCATCATCGTTCATCATCCCCCTCTTCTTCTTCTCCTTTTTCCACTGCTCCTCCATGTTCGTTATCTCGTTCCGAATGTCCTTCCCAAGCTTCTTCTCCAGCTTCTTCACCAGCTTCTCGTCTTTCTTTGCATACTGATCCAGATTCTTCTCTGTCTCCACCTCTTCGCTCTCCTCCATCTGCGCAATCTTCTGCCTCTCTTCGCTCTCTGCCCACTTTCTGTAAGCAGTCGGGTCAATGAGCCTCTTCACCCAGTGCCACACCTTCGCATGCAGATCACGGCAGCTGTCGTGGTGCAGCCGCGAAGACACCGCAAAGGGCATTCCGTGTGCAGACTCCGAAAAGGGGAAGAAGTGCGCATTCGAATCAACACTCACCTTCACACTGGACACACGAATGTTGCTTGTATCACTCTCCTTCAGCTGCTCACGTTTCAGTTCTGCTTCCTCTGCCCATGCAATCTCCTGCACAAGCATCTCCTCTTCTTCCTCCTTCCGCCTTTTCGCCCGCTCTTCTTCGGACATTCCCAACTTTTCCTCTTCTTCCTCTCTCAGCTGCTTCTTTTGTCTCATCTCTTCCTCAGCCACACTCCGCTTCTTCGCCATTTTCAGCTCTTCTGCCTGTTTTGCAGAGGTTGAGAGATAATGTCTGTCTTTGAAGTAGTTGGCAGCTGCATCCATTTCATAGACAGCCACACGCTGTGCACTCAATGTGCTGACTTCTTCGTATTTCAGCAGAATGCTCTTCATCTTCCCCTCACACGGCGGCACAGCCACAAGACGCTCAGCAGGAATGCCCGTCAGCTTCCCCACTGCTGACAGGATGTGGCTGATTGTGCCATACTTGGGCACTTCCACTGCCATCTCCTGAACTGTCCATAGAGGATCAACAGAAGCAGAAGACGAAGATGATGAAGCAGAAGAAGCAGATGATGTATCACTTCCAGCAGACATTGGAGGAGGTGTGCTTGGCGGGGTGACATCAGCTGCTGGGCTGACTGATTCAACTGGAGAAGGGGTGGATGAACTTGATGGCTGTTCTGCCTCTTTCGCTGCTCCTTCACACAAAGCTGGCAATTCTCCAAAGGCAGTCTCTTTCACACGCTGTGAGCAGAAGCGGGGCACAAAGAAGACAGTGATTGTTGTTGTCCTTTCACCAGGCAGTGGCAGAGACAGAACTGAAAGTGGGTCGAAGCTGACTGAGCGCTTGCCGCATGTTGGGCAGTCCACTGTTGACTTCAGCTGGCCATACAGAAGATCCACAATGGCTGAGTCGTTGCGCAGTTTGAACCGACGCTCAGCTTCGAGTGAAGATGCAACATCATCTTCAGTTGCTTCCACATTCTCTACATATGGCTTGTCTTTGATGCGGTTCAGATCTTCGTGCTGTTGTTGATTGATGTTTGGTGTTTGAAAGGGAATATCACAAATTTATACAGCAACAGGAAATTTCAACAACAGCCATCAACAAAAGAATTAACATTGGAAATTAGAAAATGATAATTACTTTTGAAACAGAGCAAAAAAGAAAGAAAAAAGATGTTCAAACCAATCCATCGAGGAGGAATGTGAGGAATTCCTGTGAGTCCTGCTGGGAATACCCGCTGAACTGGTGCGAAAAATGGGACACGACGCTTTTCACTCGTCCGGGATTAACAACAGCATAATCACCGCTCCACATCGCCCTCAGCCAGGCAGCATACACTGCAGCCATCTTCCCATCACAGCCGAGCTTGTTGTTGATGTTGATGTCCTTCACAAAGCGGAACGAGAGGAAGAAGTTCGTCAGCGGCAGTGCATGCGACAGACACTGCAGTGCAGAGTTCATATAGCATGTGTTGCCCAGGTTCTTCAGCCCTGTGTCTCCTTTTGTCGCTTTGTTCTTCTTCCCTTCTTTCTTCTGATTTCCCCACCAGTTGTTCTCGTCATTGGGATCTGCAGGCTCTTTTGGGGATTGATTGCTCTTATTGGCTTTTGAGGATGTACGAGAAGATGATGAACTAGAAGCCGAATATGTTGATGATGATGAAGATGATGCAGATGAAGATGAAGCTGACTGTGAAGATGCAGACGCTGAATTTTCTTCATTCTCAAACCTCCTGTAATTCAAATCTTCTTCCAGCATGTGTGATTGGTCTTCTAAAGCTTGTGGTGGCACGTCTGCTTTTTTCTCTTCGATCCCGACCATTTCGTGATATCTCACAATATCTTTACTTGGGTCATAATTCGATCCTTTCGACTCAAGTTCCTTGAATGGATCATCAAATTTTTCCCCTTCTCCCATAAAACGCTTGTGCTCATCAAGCGCGGCTCCTCTAATAGCTACAATTCCCATTGGTTTTTCCTCTTCTGCAAATTTTGGTGAGTATTTCCACAATAACACGGCTTCACTGTCTGCAGATTTTGCTGGGAACACTTCAAGTAGAATAGTGTTGCTTCCGGTTCCTAGAGTTTGTTCAAGTTCTCGAAGTGTAGAAAATTTGAATGATTTT
The DNA here is from genome assembly GCF_001643675.1 of Monocercomonoides exilis. Classification (NCBI taxonomy): domain Eukaryota; phylum Preaxostyla; order Oxymonadida; family Polymastigidae; genus Monocercomonoides; species Monocercomonoides exilis. The sequence goes on from NW_027150581.1 coordinate 751,445, forward strand.
TGAGGTTCTGTTGTTGTCCAGCATTTTATTGCGTGCTTTGGCAGCAAGTTTAGTTCTGCCATAATCTTTTTATAAATATCATTCTCTTTATAATATCTGGAGATGGTGATCTCAGTAAAGCCAGCAGCAGATGTATATTTCTTTTGTTGCTCTGTCATGTTTTCTTCTGGTGGATTTTTAAATCCGATACGAAATGTTTTTGGATCTTTTTCAAGTTGCTTCATTGTTCCAAAAAGAACAACTTCAAGTTGTATTTGAGGACCGCCTTGATAATCATCTACAATCCTGCTCCAATCGCTACTGTGAACAATTTCGAATTCTCTTTTATAAATTTTTTCTTTGAAAAATAATCATAAAATATTTTTTATTCACAAAAACAGAATTCAGATTTTTAAGAAACTTAATTTTAATATTTCAAATTTTTATATCAAACTTGGATTAAATTTTGAGCTATCAGGAATTAAAAGAGAAGAATTATCGATTGGTCCTGATGGATCTCCATCCGTGAAGCTTTTCCACCATCCAGCTTCAATAAGTGATACCATTTCGTGATTCGACATATTACTCAATCCACTTCTATTTATAATTTCATTCTTCTCTTCTTTTGTAAGGAGAGGCATTTTTGTGAAAATCTCTGATCCGAATAACCACATTATTTTTTGAACATTTGGTTTTTGGAATTTTTCGTTACAAGTGAGTTATTATTCTGTTTTCATCATAAAATGTTTTTGACACAAACAAAAAAATTCAGAAACATATACATTGGGTTAGATCAAATTTTCTGAAATTACATTTGCTTTGTTATGGCAAGCATACCAAATCCTTTTGCAACTACCCAAAGTGCACCAGGTGGAAACGTTTTTAACACAGGAGCTACGGCTGGGGCAAATGTATTTTCAGCGGGAACAGCACAAACACAACCTCAACAACTTGCAAATCCTTTTGGTACTGCTACAGGAGCAACTGCTTCGCCTTTTCCCAGTGCACAGCCGAGCACTGCAGTAGCAAATCCATTCAATACTGCGGCTCAGCCAGCTGCAGCTGCGGTTCCTGCAAATCCATTTTCAACAACAGCAGCTGCAGCTCCAGCAGCGGCAGGAGCGTTGCCAGCTACAACTCAACCAAATCCATTTGGAACAATTCCAGGTTCTTCTCCAGCGACTGCAGTTCCTTCATTTCCAGCTGCTTCTGCTCCTGCTCCTGCAAATCCATTTCAAACTTCCACAACTGCTCCAGCTCCTGCACCTAATTCAGTAACACCAGCTAATCCTTTTGGAGTTGCTACAGGAACTGGGAATGCAAATGTTGCAAATCCATTTGCGGCTGGAGGTGCTGCAGCAGCTCCTTCTGCGCCTGCTCCTGCCAACCCATTTGCGGTTAATAATGCTGCTGGTGCTGCAAATCCTTCGTTAACAACTGCAGCTCAGCCAGGTCAACCTGCTCCAAACCCCTTTGGCGCAGCAACTACAAATCCTGCACAGCCAAATCCATTTGGAGCAAATACTGCAACTGCAACCCAGCCAGCTGCTGCTCCTGCTTTGGGAAATGCAACAGCACCAAATGCAGCAAATCCGTTTGCAGCTCCAGCTGCAGCTTCACAACCTGCTGCTCCAGCGACTGCAGCTGCACCCGGCACAACTCCATCAACAGCGGCAAATCCATTTGCAACTGGAGCAGGCGCAACTGCAGGAACAGCGCCAGCTAATCCATTTGCGCAATCAACAGCTGCGCCAGCACCTGCAGCAGCGACAACATCAACGACTTCTGCTGCGCCTGCGGCTCCTGCTAATCCTTTTGCATCTACATCTACCACAGCACCAGCTGCAGCCCCAGCCAATCCATTTGCAACAACTGCTGCCTCCACAACCACCGCAGCCACCACTGCTCCTTCTACCACTACTGCACCTGCTTCTTCGGCTCCTGCGAATCCATTTGCAACATCAGGTTCAACAACAGCAGCCTCGACAACAGCGCCCGCAGCAGCCAATCCATTTGCATCCACTTCCACCACTGGATCGACGACTGCCCCAGCCAATCCTTTCGCAACAGCAGGTGCCACCACTGCTCCTGCTGCTGCCTCTTCCACCGCCAATCCATTTGCCACAACGTCAACAACCACGGCCAGCACAGCCCCGGCGAATCCGTTTGCCACAGGTGCTGCCACAACCCCATCTAATCCATTTGCGACTGCGACAGCGACAAATGCTGCTGGAGGTGCAAATGCGACTGGGGCAGCAGGAAATGCAGCAGCTGCACCAGCAACAGACGCCAATGGGATTCCGCTGGAGATTTCAGGGAGCAATCTGCACTCAATCGGGGTGATGTGGACAGAAGAGCTGAAAGAGCTGCAGATGACATTCAACAGACAGGTCAGTCAGATCGCTCGGTTTGACGAAGAAATAAGGAAGAATCAAGGATTGGTATGTGGAACTTGTATTTTCTGTTGATAGTGAATGTTTTTAAATGTCTTTTTTTATATATATATGCATATGTTCTATTTGTCACTTTTCTTTATTTCTTTTCTGTTTCTATTATAATTCCAATTTTTAATATGAATTTGTATTTCAGCTGGAAAGGCTGGTAGAAGATGTTGAAGCATATTCCATTGCACAGAAAGAAATGGAAAATGCAACAACAGCCATTCTCCAGCAGCAGAAGGAGATTCACAAGACATTAGATGGACTTTCCACAACAGTGGCATCGATGGTTGACCCACTGAAGTCTGACCCAGAGTGCATGAGAAGATTCCAAATGTGTGTTGACAATTTTTCATTTATTAATATATTTATGCTATTTGGTTTTTGTTATATGGCTATGTATGTATGTATATATGTAATGGTTTCTTTTTTGCTTTTGTGTTTTCATATATTAGATATGAAATAGCAGAAGAACTAGATTCTCAGATGAGTTCAATGGAATCACAGATCGAAGGAATCGAAGAATCACTTTCGACTCAGTCACTCAACACAATCATCGCACTGCAGAAGTCCCAGTCAGGCTCCTCTTCCACTTCGTCGTCCTCTTCCACTTCCTCCGCAGCATCCTCCACATCATCCGCGTCATCCACAGACACAGCCTCTGCTCTTCCTCTTCTCTCTACTGGCAGCTCTGACAGTGTTGATTCACTTACAGCAGACCTGTCAGATGACTCCATCCCTGTTTCCACCATTGTCTCTATACTGAGCTCAATGTACGGCAGCCTCCAGAACATCGACAGTCAGGTTGCTGTTGCACAGAATGCACTTGACGCCTCGGCTTCTTCACTTCGTTCTCGTCAGCAAATTCTCGAGCAGGAAACTGTTTTGTCTAATTCTAGAAACTGAAATAATAAATAATTATGAATTAATATTCACTTCGCTAATAAATTATATGTTGAGCATATGTCCTCTCCTTTTTTCATTTCTTTATGTTTTTATTATATTCAATTTTTAAACAATCAAAGAATTATGAGAATTCATTTTTTATTAGAAAAAATAAATGCAGTTCAAGGGAATTGATATTTTGAATAGTGGAAAAAATTGAAATTTTTTCTCAAAAAAGAAATTTGGAAAAAGTGATTTTTTTAATTTTTCCAAATTAAGAATCGAAAAGAAAAAACGTTATTGTAAAGATTTTTTAAAAATAAATGTCAATAAATAATTTTTCCTTTTTTATATGGGTGATTATTTATGAAATCAGATTTTTTCTGTTGAAAATTTCGGTTTGAAATTTTCACTTGAATATCAACAAAAGAACACGAAAAAAACAAAAAGGCATAAAGAAGAAATCATCATCTTTATTAGAGTTAAAACATTTATTTTTGATACAGTTGTTGTAAATTTGGTAAATGTATATTATAGGGGAACTCGAATTTTTCAAATTTTTTATTATTAACGAATTCAATATAGTATAAGAATCATTTATTAATTAATAAGAATTTGAGATCATCTTATTTTTATGATAAAAAACAATCTGGGATTCTTAATATTTATGGGATAGATCAATAAATGTTCTTGTTGTTTTTGAGTGCTAACCCTAAAAAGAAGAACGGGAACAAACCCTAAATTCAAGATTTGTTACGCTAACGCTAGCACCTAAACCAATCTATTAATGTTGAGATTATTTCAGAATTTAAACCCAATTTATTAAAAAAATACTGGGTCAGATCAAAATGTTTTATTTGAAAAAAAGAAATTTTGATGATTGATGATCTCAAATTTTTATTAATTAATAAATGATTCTTATTCAATATTATTTCCGTTTATAATAAAAAATTTGAATATATCGTGTTCCCCTATCATCTCCTTTTACCGTAAATTTAGCATTTAAAAACAAAAAAAAAATTCACAAAAACAAACATTTTTTGTTAAAAAAACATCCCGAAAAAAGTCATGATTACTTTAATAATCACCCATATTTTAATCTTTTTTTTTCATAAATGAAGACCTTGATTTTTTCTCATATCGCATAGAAATAACAATCTCCCCACAAGTTGAAGAATTTTAATGTTTCATTACAAATGCTCAGTTTTTTATTACATGGGTTATTCTTTTTGAAAAGCAGCAAATGTTTAATTTTCAAAAAACAATAATTTTCTTGTTTTTTTTGTATTTTCATTCACACATAAGTGACTTCACTAATATGGAATCTATTATATGATAATGCTATTTCAAAGATTCTTGAGGAAATTCGTGAATGGGAACAGAAATTTGATCAAAATATAAAATATGGGTCATTATTTTTCATATCGTAACTTTGTTCGAAGAAAGATCTTTTTTTTAAATAATTGTGGTATGAAATGAAAAGGGAAAAAACACATGTTTATAAATGAAAAGAAAAAGATCGACCTGTGCGACACGACATGCTATTTTTTATAGCTGTCGGTCACCTCATTAAAAAAAAAAAAAAAAAAAAAAAAAAAAAAAAAAAAAAAAAAAAAAAAAAAAAAGATGACAACACTTCCTTTGTTTAATAAATTAATAAATTCGTAGTGTTTTTTTTAATAATTAATAATTAATTTTATTTTCTTTTTCATTGAGTCCAATATTTGATCTGGAAAACCATTTTTTTATTCATGGATTAATGAAACAAAAAATTTTTCGAAATTCATCGTTTATCATTTCAGTGCAAAAATGAATAGGACGAACACTAATATTTTCATGAACAATTTGAATTACAATTTTAAGATAATTCATTCCATCCGAGCTTTTGAAAGTTCTATTTAAAATAGAGAAATTGTGTGGCTTTCTTGAATAAATTCATTCAAGAAAATGTTGATTTCATCTTATCCAAAAGAGTTAGAGGTTTGCTATCATTGTTGCATTTGAATTCATGATGACTGTATTTATTTCTGTTCTTTGCTTTTATCAAAGAGTTATTGAATCATTGCAATTTTTCAGAACAGAGACTGCAAATAGTTGAAATTGGAGAATTGAAAGAAGTGATGAAGGAAATGTTTCGAAAATGACTGGAATCGGTTCTCACAAGAAAACAGTCAAGTGAAATCCACAGAATGATTGAAGAAAAGAAGTTATCATTGAACAGTATAACAGTGCTGTTTAAATACGTTAGATGCTACGAAATGCTTATATTTTATGTTTTCAATGCTTTAGCAACTCACCTTTTTCCATAAGTTTTCAAAAGATAATAATAGATGAAAATTGGACAGAAAAAGTGATCGAAATGCTTCCAAAAATGTTTTGATATGCTGCCTTTTGCTAAAAGATAGGACTCAATCAGGATTGCTTTCTGCGTGTGTGTTTTTTTTCTCTGAAAGCAACAATGATTTATGAGTGAAGAAAAGAGGAACAAAAAAACCTTGAAATAACTTTAATGGCTTTGAAAAATACTATCCGTAACATGGTGTGACCATTTTCGTTTTCTTTTTGAAAACTTTTTTGTTTCTTATTTCTGAACATAAAGTTCTAGAAGAAATAAATTAAAAGTGACTGACAAAAATTGTCCAATATTATCATGAACATCACAATCTGTTACGTCTTTATTCTCATTCTAATTGAAAATTTTTGAAAGACAGATTTGTCAGTGAAAAAACGTTGAAGATGCAATCGAAAATGAGCGACATTTTTCGAGAGAAGCAAGACGAGTATTTGAAGAGTTGATAGGAAATGTGGATTTGAAGAATAAAGAAGAATAAAGAGGAGAAAAGTCGAATGAAGAGTTTCTTTTTTGGGATGGCTTCATGAATCGTACTGCATCTTTACCGAAACAAAATCTGGAATGAAAAATCAATCCTTCTTATCGAGGTAATTGTTCATGTATTTCAACCAATAAAGTGGAATTATGGGAGGATTTGCAACTTGTGCATTTATTTATTGAATACAATAACAAAGAACATAGCTGTTAAAATTGAAGAATTGTTGAGATGGAGCAATTTATGCAGTATCGGAAGCGATTCAGTGGCCAACGATGATTGACAAGATGGCATATGCGATCATGAATTTTTTTTATGAATGTTTAAAGAAAATGAAAATGAAAAGAGGATGATGAAGAGGAGTTTAATGAGAGGGATGTAGAGGATGATGAAGATAAGGATGAAGATAAGGATGAACTGAATAAAGGTTAAATAGAAGAATCGAATAGTGAAAACTTGAAAATGAAGATGCTTGAAAAGATGGAAGAAAAAGGATTCAAAGATTACATCTCTGTCTTTCATGAAACGCTTCCTTTTTTGTAAATTTTGCAATAATAGTATTTCATTTGATTTTTCAGATAAGTTCAAAAATGCGTGAGAAATCAGTGAAACTGTATTTTTCTTTTCAAAGAATATTTCTTTCTCTTTTCTCAATCATTAATGAAAATAAAAACAATGCAATTAAGCTTTTTTGAAATCCTGGTTCATCAAATTTCAAAAAATGAAGTGAAACCTTGTTTCAAATAAAAAATTGAATATCATTTTGCGTATTCCGTCTTCTTTCTTAAGTGAACTTCTTAAAGAAATTTGTGGCTGCAATATTTTTATATTGAAAATTCCAAATCCTTCAGGCTTTCTTTCATCGTTTCCAGATATTTCTCATTTATCCAAGGATTTTATATTTCCATGTTTTTGCAAAACACCTTCTAAAAACAATTGTTTTGTTCTATTCAGGCATTTTTGTCGATTATCTGAAAATAACTGTATTTTCAAAAAATATGAGGATGGTGAGAAAAAAAGAAATAAGACTTGCATTAGAAAATGGTTTTGAATAAGAAGAAAAAGTCGAAGCTCTCGTGAAACATTCAACAGAAAAAAAAACAATTCTGGAGAGTCGAATGATAGTTCTGTTAAAATATCAACTAACAAGCAATAATAAAAAATTCAGTCATCATACCCCTGATAAATATTGATAGATTATTATTTTATCAATTTCATAAGATGATCCACATGTTTATGTAGAAATTCAGCAATTACTGTTCAGCTCGCAAGATATACTTGTGCGGCTTGTTGTCTTTGAGTAAAAAGGATAAATTCATCTGACAGAGCAACTGTATTTTCTATTCTCATCACCAAATATTCAAATACTTCTCATTAAGGCATTTAAATGCCTTGTAACTTCGATTTTTACAAAAAACTTAGCATATCAATTATTTTGTGAAAAATAGTGATGAGCACTTAAATTCTTCGATGCATTTTTCCGCATGAACTAAATTGTTTAATTTTTCCAAGTGATAAATACACACTCCTTGTTGTAATTTTAAAAATTGAGTTAAACAAACAAAAAAATAAGAAATCGTAATATCAACAAATATGAACGTTTTCAAACGGTAATCAAAAAAAACAGTCTTTGAATGTACATTCTTCAGATCCTTTTTTAATTTGTATTTGTTTCTTTCACTGAAAAATGAAAGTTTAATAAATATTAAAAGAAAAGTTATGGCAATAACTCACAAAAAAGTGAAATCAGTAATATTTCAAAAGCAAAGAATGTTATTTTTAATTCCTGTTCAATTTTCCAACTCATTCATTTCATTGACAAAATTATTATCCAGTGACAGAAGTGGCTTCCAGTGGCTTTTTAAATTCCTTTGTTCACTGATCATGTCACAAAACCATTTTTCTCTTTATTCGAATTTTAAAATTTTTTTGATAGAATTTTCGAAAAAATTAATTTTTTTTTTTCAAAAAAGTTGTAATAATATGAAAAGAAAGACATTGTTTAAGGTTTTCTTTAAAAGAAATCCAAAATATGAGATATGAAAATTATTTATGGTACTGATCAGAAGAAAATGTCCTGTCGGTCATCTTTGTCACTAAGTGGCAAAATTTGCCACTTGTCGCACAGGTCTAGAAAAAGATTCTTGATTGATTTTTTGAAAACTGAGTTAATTTGAGAAAAATTTGAAAATTCCATTATAACATTAATTAATTATGCTGTTTTTAATATATGAATTATTTGATATCAAAACATCAAACAAGCTCAATCATCACTTGTAAAACATTACGATTTGAGTATGATTTAATCCTATTTCTTTTTTCAAAGCTTCGATTAACTAATCATTTGTATTTAAATTTATAATTGATTAATAAAATTTAGATACGAATTTGCAATATTTCATGTTTTCTTTGACATATTTTTTAAAAGATGTTTCGTTTCATTAACGAAGTATTTTGGTTAAGGAGATATGAGAAGAAAAGGAGAAGCAGTTTTTTATGAAATATATATTTGTAATATTTGGAGCTAAATGAGAGGATAAGATTTAGAAAGATGTGGAATATATATAAACTTGACATTTTTTCTATTCATTAATTTTTGAAAAAATAGTTTAGAGAATGTTATTGATAATTAAGCCTTCTATAAATTTTTCATTATTATTTCTTATTTCTTCATTTTAAACATTGGACTTTTATTTGTTTGTTGAAAAGTTTATAGTTAGTGAAATATTTTCGACAATAACATGATGTTTTAATGCATTTATCACTATTTTTGAAAGATCTTTATGTATTTGATAAATTTGATAGAAGAACTCATGAAACAAAACACATAAATGTGATGCCTTAATAAACATATAATTAACTTTTGCAATTACAATTTCTCTATAACTATTTTTTTTTAGAACATGTGAAATGAAGAAAAAAAGATAAAACCAACAAAAATGTGAAGAAAAATAGGGTCATATTTTTATTAGATCCTATTTTTTTTATTCGATCCTATTTTTTTGAAATCAATTATTCAGCCACCCACATTTCGATTTATTAATAGTATTTTTGGTATATAAGAAAAATATCAGCAACTGAATAAATACATTTAAATGCATAACCTGTTTCTTGTGGGGGGGAAATGGGGGGGTTAAAAGCCTCCCGTTGAAATTCTATCAGTTACAGGTTGGTTCCAATGAATTAAATACAAAAAAATATGCATTTAATGTACAAAAAATTAAATTTCAATGAAAATGGATATTAATAATTATTATATAAATAAATTGGCTTAATGATCATAACCCAAAAAATTAAAAATGAGAAATGAAGTTGCAAGGAAATCAACTGCGGGTCAGCTGAAGCTGTGGGAGGGAATGCTGTCCCTCAAATACAGACAATTTCGGAATCCACTGGAGCGAATGGCGCACATAGTTAACGATGGAGCTGTGCGTATGGTGGACGCATACAACAGCAAAAAATTCAGCAAAATCCGAATCAAGCGTGCGGTGAAGGCTGTTCGGCAAGGAAGGCTAGTATCAAAAATTGGAAGACCTGCTGTGGTCATTGGAGAAAAAGAGCAAACAGTGCTGGATGAAATAAAAATAGAATCACTGTCTGGAGCAAGCTTAACAATCAAGAAAATGCGTGAACTGGTTTGTATAAATATTCTTTGAAATGTATTAATTAATATTAATTAGATTGAAAATGTTGTTAATGATTTGAAACCAGAAAACACGCCAGATGTTAAAGTTTCTGCGTCAGTTGCCTACGATTTCATCAAACGACATCCAGAGCTGAAGACATCAAAGCCAAAAATTGTTGATGCGAACAGGCTTGCCGTATCATGCCAACAAGTTCTAAAGCCCTGGTATGATATGCTCAACGGATTACATCAGAACAACAGTTACAACAACGCACTGATTTTCAACGTGGATGAGTCTTCACTCAGGGTTCCCGACAGCTCCAATCGGAATGTCGTTCATCCGGCAAATACAAAACCCGGTTACGCTAAATCTGCTGCGCGAATGGCGAATTCTACACTGATTGCGGCGGTCGCAGCAGATGGACAATCACTTCCTTCAGTGATCCTGTGGCCGAGTCTCAAACTTCCTGATGACTTGAAGCCTCTTCAGTCTACAAATCTTGAGATTTGGCCGAACAAATGCGGATGGATGGAATCTTCAACATTTAGGAAGTATGCACTTACAATTCTTCTCACTTCAATCAAAGAAAGAAGGCAACGCATGTCACTCGACGAATCGCACTGCTTGCTTCTAATCGACTCCCACATTTCTCGAGCAGATCCAACAATCTGGCGAGAGTTCAAAAAAGAGAATGTAGATGTTGTGACATTCGTCCCTCACAGCACACACATCTGCCAGCCACTGGACAGAGGTGTATTTGCAGTTCTGAAGTCAGAAATGAGTTCACAGTACGAAGCACCTTCGTCGTCGTCTTCAGCAGCGAAAAGAATAGCTCTTGTGGAAGCTCTTCAACAATCAATTCATTCGGCGCTATCACCTTCGGTCATCAAAAGAGCATTCAAATGCAGCGGCGTGCTGAAAGACTCGTCTGGGCCAGTTCTGATGAAGCTTCCTCAATCATCGACTTATCCTCTTCCTTCTCATAAAAATCGATTTGACTTCTACGGTAAAGAAATAACAGAAGAAAAGGTGCTAAATGAGTGGGATGATTATTTGAAAAAGAAAAGCGAAATGGAAAATGAAAAAGAAAACATTTCTGATGAAGAAAATGATGAAACAATGAATTTCACGAAAAAGCTGAAAAGAAAATTCAAAATACTTCAAGATGAGAACGATATAGAGAAAGAATCATCTGATGAAATTGAAAGAGGAAAGGGAAAAAGAAAAGTCATACGCAAATTAGATTCGAGTTTTGTATTTTTTTGAATTTTTTTTAGAATTTTTCATTTCGAAAAATTTGGGTACTAATAAAAAAAATGGGTACTAATAAAAATATGACCCTATATGAAATATACGAAAGTCAAACAGAAAGTTTCATATTTATAAGTTTCATTTAATTCACAAACATAAGGCAAAATTCTTGCTCCAACGCATCACGATTCAGACACTTAGAAAATTGTCGAGATAAAGTCCTCCTTCTGCATTGTCTGCTTTGCAATTCTGGAATTCACTATCACTGATCCTTACACACGCTGAAATCGCAAAGATGAGCATTCCACCTCCACTATAGCTTTGTGCAGCGCATGAGTCGAAGGTGTTGTTCACAATCTCAACCGATTTGATATTGAAACAATTAATTCCTCGACCAGCATAGCATGCATAGCAGTTGTTGAACGAGCTGTTTTTGATGGATTTGTGGAGATGTTGAAGAAGATCAGCTGTGTGTGCACCATAAAGTGTGTCAAGGGTGTTGTCAGAAATGGGGTTAATGAAACACAAAAAGATGAGAAATCCAACTCACTCACCAATACACTTCCTCCTCCTTCACTTTCTTCTCCTCTTCCTCCACCTCGTTGTCCTCCTCTCTCTCCTCCTTCATCTCTTCAATCCAATATTTCTTATAACCCCAAAAATCTTACAACACCTTTCCTTCCTCTTTCTGCTACACATAAAAGAAATCTTATCAAAAAATATTAAAAATCCTCCTCTTCTAATGCTGTTCAGTTTCAATAATTCTGTGAAGCTCTTTCCCAAACTGATTTCTCTTATTGACCTTCACTTTCTATCGTCTGATGCAATTTCACTCCCTTGAAGTTTCACGAAAACGCCCGCAAATACAATTTTGTTCAAACAAATAAAAAGAAAAAACAATAAATCATATAAAAAATAGATCAAATAATACAACAAAAAAAAATATCATACCTTCGTTTTCCTTTTCTCTCGCTCACTTTGTCAAAGAATCGCCGCACTCATTGTCCTCTTCATTGCTTCTATCATCTCCAACAAAAACAAAATGTGCTATTATCTCCATTCTCAAAGATTATCCTTTCAATGAATATTGTGGGGGATGTTCTCATCTTCTTTTTTAAAACTTTCCCACAAATTTTCATCTAAAACTTCTTCCCTTTCATCTTTCTCCTCTTTTTATTCCTTTTCTCTTGATTCATCTCCTCATCTCCTCATCTCTTCATCTCATTCCTTCCAATTCACATCCCCATTCCCTGCCATATTTCCTCTCTCCAAATTCAAAAACATTCCATCTCTTCTTCGACCCATCCAAAACCATCAATGCACTCCCCCTTTTTCGCCCTTCTTCTCCCAAAGCTTCATCAAATAAAAAGTCCTTTCATTCCATTTGCTCGCAATTTGGCTAAACTTCAACCGCAGCTGCAGAGGCTTGAACATTATTTTTCTGCTGGAAAAAAACAGACAGTGAGTGCATTTCTACGTTTTCCTGCTCCTAATCGAAAAGCGAAGAATCGTTGTTTTAATCTTCTTTTTAATGATTCACTGGCTGCACTGTATCTGCTGAAGCTGAACATTTGAAAAACAAACCAAAGAAGAAGAAGACGAAGAAGAAGATGATGATGATGTGGAAGAAAAAATAGAAGAAATAGAAGAAAGATATACATGGAATTATGTTGCTATTTCGATAAATAGGGAGAAGTTCGTGATGAAGATGATAAGAAAGACAGCAATCACGATAATTAGAATGGAAAAGGAGAGGAAGAATAGGAATGAAGAATAGGAACAAATTTCTGCAATTGTCAATGTTAAAGACGATGCAACATACAAGTGAGATGCAAAGTGGAGTGGCACATGGGGAACAAAAGCTAATTGAACAGGGCATCTGGAGAGAGGAGCAAAGCCCAAATGAAAAAGAAGAAAAAAAAAACACGAAGATGAAAACAACAAATTCAATGAAGAAGAAGAAGATAATAATAATAATAATAATGTTGATGTTGATGTTAATGACAACGGCTATTGAATCGTCCGAATGGAGCAGCATGCGAATGGGGATGCTGCTTGCTCTGAAACGGAAGTGCCGTTGGATCACTTGGACAAGCAGCGTTGGCAATCCGTCTGCGGCAATGCCAACCGCTGCCGATGCCAATGCCGATCCCCGACAAGGCGACGCCAGCTATGGCACAGGCGCAAGCGAACAAGTCGTTCGTCGAGAATATATCTTCCTCAACAAATGGCAACAGCAATAGCAATGCAATGAGAAAGAGAAAGATGAAGAAGAAGAAGAAGAAGAAGAAGAAGAAGAAGAAGAAGAAGAAGAAGAAGAAGAAGAAGAAGAAGAAGAAGAAGAAGAAGAAGAAGAAGAAGAAGAGGAAATTAATGGAGAAGAATTTAATTAAGAAGAAGATAAAAGCATCAACTACGTAATGGCATCGCCTGTTTTCTCTCTTCTGGATTAAGTCCGAGTGCTTCGCAGCTCCTCCATGCCTTTGCCACCATCATTCCAAAGCTTCTCCTTTCCATCGCTCTCTCACATAACCCATTCATCCTTTTCCCCTCTTCGCTCCTCTTCCTTTAGCGGCAAGGCCTCGCAGCATCTATTAGAGTGTCTTCATCATTTTTCTACGTGTCCACTTCCGCTTTGCCTCCTTCTCCATTTCTAATTCAACATTCCCTCTTCATCTCCATCACTTTCTTTCCCCATTTAACCCTCAAAAAGCTTTCAACCACAGCAACTTCCATTTCCTCCTCACATTTCTGCTTTCCATTTCTTGATAGATGCTAACAATACAAACTAATTAACAAATCAACAAACAAACAAATAAATAAATAAATATGAGACAAACATATAATTGTTAATTTCCACCACAAATTTTCTCCTTTATTGACATTCTTCAGATTAATGATGTCATTTCAATCAGAATATACTTTTGCTTTAAATTCTCATAACATTTCCTATTCAACATTTGTAATTTTTCCTTAATTTCTCATATCTCCTTAACCAAAATACTTCGTTAATGAAACGAAACATCTTTTAAAAAATATGTCAAAGAAAACATGAAATATTGCAAATTCGTATCTAAATTTTATTAATCAATTATAAATTTAAATACAAATGATTAGTTAATCGAAGCTTTGAAAAAAGAAATAGGATTAAATCATACTCAAATCGTAATGTTTTACAAGTGATGATTGAGCTTGTTTGATGTTTTGATATCAAATAATTCATATATTAAAAACAGCATAATTAATTAATGTTATAATGGAATTTTCAAATTTTTCTCAAATTAACTCAGTTTTCAAAAAATCAATCAAGAATCTTTTTCTTTTCATTTATAAACATGTGTTTTTTCCCTTTTCATTTCATACCACAATTATTTAAAAAAAGATCTTTCTTCGAACAAAGTTACGATATGAAAAATAATGACCCATATTGTTTTATTTGAAAATTGAACGTTTGCGACTTTTCATATAGAATTAACAATATTTGAAATATTTATCTGTCGTTTCAAAACCCAAAATATGATTAGAAAAAATTGAAGAGGCATCACAAAATAGATATTTCACATTTCAGGGTTCATTAATGAATATTCATAACTACAGATATCGCACAAAATACCGGACATTGCACAAAATACCGGACAAGATCGAATTCACAATAACTGTAAGAGGAATAATTCTGACAATTTTCCTCAAAATATATCTCAATGATACAAACTCAATTGATATCCAAAACTTTCAAAATAGTTTCATTTGTGCTCAGAAAAAATATATATTGAAATTTCGGGGAAACTCAAAAACCTATTTCTCCGAGATTTCGATAAATATTTTTCTGAGCTCAAGCGAAGCTGTTCTGAAAGTCTTGCATGTCAAATGAGTTTGCATTGATGAGATATATTTTGAGCGAAATTATCAAAAATTTTCTTCTTTCGGTTATTGTGAAATCGATCTTGTTCGGTATTCTGTGCGATATCTGTATAATTCAAGCCAAAAAATTTGACAGAAGAAATATAACTTCAATAATCATCATCGTTATATTAAATAATATTTTATAAAAAAAGAAGTTGTGAAATTTGTCTATCCATTGTTTTTTGATGAATACGAAGTTTAAAACGTAATATGAATGGACTTTTTTATTGGAGTGCTAAATATCTTTTTCAATGTTTTGAATTAAGCCTGGTTGACGGATTGAAAAATTGATGGTTACGTCAGTCAGTGGAATATTTTCACGTCAATTGGCTTTTTTTCTCTCTATCTTGATATTTGAGGCAATAAACACAAATTTTATTGCTTAAAAATGTATGGTTATTTTTTGAAATAATTAATTATGTATTATTTTTTCCTCAAAAGAAAGAAAATATTATGAACCATAATTCTAATAATATTTATTCTGAGAAATATCTTTTTGCAATTGAACGCTTGAAGTCAATGATAGCTGATTGGTTTGCATATTGTTGTATTTGCCTATAATCTGTAAATGTTCTTCTTTCAGGGAATCCAGTGGAAATTTACGAAAATAAACAAAAAGTGGAATATCTTATTAATCTGCATGAATATCGAGTTTATTCTACAAATTCATAAAGAAAGTTCACAGGATGAAGAAAATTGGAAGTGAAAACTGAGAATCAGATGATGAAACACTTGAAAATCGAAGGCATAACGAATTTTATTATAAAGGAAAACAAGCATTGACTTGGGAATAATAAACAGAAAATTGCTTTAAAAAATGCTTTGAAGGTTTGATGTAGTTATTTTTTTCGAGTGATTATTATTTTTCATTCAGGATGCTGAAAGATAGAAGGAATGGATGGCTTTGAAGAAGAACAAGATAAGCTAGGAAGGAAAAAAAAGACGGACACATGAAATGCTAGATATTTCGAAGATTCATTGAATCGGGCTTTGACGAAGAATTCGTTTTTGAGGAAAGATGTTTTTTTTTTTGTGAAAGAGGGGAAGCGAATATGGAAGAGATGAAATGAAAAAGGGATCGCTCAATCTTTCGTATTTTTTGTTGGAAAGAAAGAAAGTGGATTGAGCTGAATGTTTGATGGATTTGGAGGATATTATTTGCCAGAAGAAAAAGGGACAGAAGAAAAGAATTTCAATGTATTTTTTTGTTGATGTTAATTGACTCTCATCTTCTCAATCTTCAACAAATAATCATCTCATTCAACACATTCATCATCATCATTGTCTTCTGGATCTTCTTTAAATATATCATCAACATTTCACACAAATTCTTCTTCTTCTTCTTCTTCTTCTGCTTCTTTTGCTAATTTGACATGTCTGTTTTCAATTGAGTTAAGGAATAATCTCCGGAATAAATCGAACGGGCCCTAACGATGGAATTTATTTTTTGTGATTTTTTTTTTGAATTATTTAAAGAAGAAGAAGAAGAAGGAAGAGGAGAACAAGGAAAAGAAGAAGAACATGAAGCTGGTTGAGAGCTAGCCACCAACTGCGGAATGTGCTTTACAGAGCGGGAAAAAGAGAAATGCAACCAGGGAGACTCAAACGAGATAGGAAGAACTTTGTTTATGCCACATGACTCAGAGAACAGCTTTGAATCTCTTTCAACCACCTTCGGTGTTCTGCAGCTTGTTATTTAAACATGGAACAATGAATGACTTTTATGCTTATGTGAGTGTCTGCCTCATTGCTACTTGCACAATCTTCACAATCCTTTCAAATAGCAAATGAATGTTCGACCTCTTCTTCTCCTTCTCATTTTCATTCTTTCTCCGCATCGTCCATCCCAGCTTCCACTTCTCCGCTTCAATTTCCATTATTCATTCTCTCTCTCAGATGAATGTGCTCAAACGGATTAAAACCACTACAGAAGACAAGTGCACAAAGGTTAAAAAGCAACAGGAAAGTGACAAACTGAAGAATTGTGTGGAGAAAATAACAAATATGAAGAAGAATACGAAGAGGAAATGAAGAAGAAGGAGAAGAAGAGGTGGTTGATTGTGGGAAGGCATCAGGAAAGAGATGGAAATGAGCACAAGGCGAGCCAACAACCGACGAATAAGATGAAGAAGCCAATGGAGATATGGAATTATAATTGGAGAGAGAAGGCGACAGATCTGAAATAGCAGGAGAAGAGAAAGAAGAAGACGTACAAAAGTGCGAAGAGGCAGAGAAAAGAGGATTAGATCCATTATAATTCATGTTTTTGAACAATCTCATTTATTGGAGTGGAAGCATTGAAGAAGAGAGAAGAGGCACTGCTTGACAGATCAGAGCTGCATTCAGCGAGTGTATCGCGGCCGATCCAAAAGGCAGCTGAAACGCACCGCCTTGGAATTCGACTGATGAATTGAGAAGAAACGAAGAAAAGGAAAAAGATGAAGAAGACTATGACAATGATGGAGATGACGATTTATCGCTTGAGTCATTGTGTTGTTTCATTCCTTCTTTTTCTCCATCACTTCCTTCTTCATCTGTTGTAGTGCTTTCATCCGTTCCAATGGGAATGATGTCTGATGTGATGAGTGCTGCCCTCAAAAGCGGCAGGTCGTCTCTGCCGAGGTAGAAGCAGTCGTCGATGGCGAACAGCATGGCATCTTTTAGCTGATTGTCAGAAACAAGATGGATGACTGGCTGTGGGATGAGGGAAAACATAGCAACGATCGGTTGAGTGGGTGTGGGAAAGGACAATAGCTCCGTTGGGGGAGAATGAAGTTAAAAAGAAGAAGATGGCGAAGAAGGAAAAGAAGCTGCAATAGAAGAGGAAATATCAGTGAAGCGTTAAAATAAAATTGAAAAATCAGCAAGCAATAATGGAATTCAGAAGGCATAGAGAGATGCACAAAGCTGTTGAAAATACAGAATTCATGACAAAGAAGATATGTTGAAAGCTATTAAAGCACTTCGAACTTTATCATAGAAAAGAAGTGAGATTTTATTGAAAAGAGCAAGAAACGCAACACATATTCTCCTTCTCGTTAACTTCCATCATGAATATTGCTTTCAGTTTCCTCATTCAGATGTTCTTCTTTTTATTTGCTCATTGATATTAACGCTTCACAAGAACTATTTTTAAATATGCAGTTTATTCATGAAAATATTGATTGATATTTTTGTGAAAATCAAAAAAGAAAACAGATGATTTATTGTTTATTTCAAAATTTATTGAAAGAAATGTGAAATGAAAAAACTTTTGTCAAAAGACAAAACAGTTAAAAGAGCATTCAGTGCTTCAAAGATAGAGAATGCCTTCTGTCACCAGAGATCCTTTTTGTTCTTGAAAAGACACATTCGCAGCTTGATTCGCTGCATTGAGATGAAACAAATGAAAAAAAGATGTTTGAAAGAATTGTTTGAATAAATTCTTTCTTCGTGATCTCTGCGTCGAACTTTTGTGTGTCGTCTTCTTATACGAAGCTTGGTGCTTCATTCAAAAAATCCGGAAACAGTTTGAAACATAAATCCCTGATCTCTTTTGATTGATTTGATTATACTGTTACAACGTATCTTTCAAAACCTTGTCTAATTCGTGTAGCCCAGTAAAATCATATGGAACATACCACTTGATAACAAACTTCTTTCTCTTTTCTGGTTCCAGTTGTGAAGTCAAATTGATCTTCTGGTTTTAAAACAGCACCTCCACATTATCTACGCCAAATTCTATTTCATCAGTTCCGTCTTCCATTGCATCTTCAGTTAAGTCACGAGAATTATTTTGGAAATATGTGATGCGAGAATATGTCAAACATGACGAAGAAAAACTATCAAAAGAAGAAGAGCAGGAGGAACTTGTTGAAGGAAACGAAAAAGACTCATGCATGCTTTCATCTTTTTTCTTTTCACTTTATTTTGTTGATCCGGTCATTTGAAGATACACTTTAAAGTGTGTTCATGCTATTCAAAGTGAATAAATCAATCAAAAAACGATGCATTTAATATGTTTATCCATAAAGGCATTCTGAAATTCACTCAAAATATATTAACATACAATTATGTTGGGTGTTGACACAAAAATTTGACAAAGTCAAAAAAAGATCGACCAGACTGTGACTTAGGCAATTTCCAAAAAATTGATCCGGTCAAAACCCATTAACGTGTTCTTTATTTCTTTAAAAAAGTTTCGATTATTTTTTGTTCGATTTAAATTTTTCATTTTCCTTTTATTTTATTAAGTGTGTGAACGATAAACTGTTAAACTTTTGAATAATTTTGATTCGATATAAATGCTTTTTGACTTCAAGCATTTTTAAAGTCAGTCAAAAGAAGATTTCCTTAAGACAAAAGTCTTAAGTCACCCAGGCTTATTTTGAATTATTTTGTTATAGGATAAAATGTGAATAAAAGATTTTTTTGTGGAAGAAATAAACATAATTGTTTTTATTTTTGAAATTTATTCCATTTGCTTTTAGAAATAAAAAAATGATGTTAATTTGTGTCGACAAAATGATGATTATTTATTTTCAGTTGACGATGCATATTTTTGTTTTTATATTATTCACATTGATTCATATGAAAATTACATTGTTGTCCCCATAATTACAGAATTTATTTATGAAAGAAGTGATTTAATGGATACACACAATGTTGAATTGTCCAAAAATATTGATGTAAATTCATTGTATGATATTTTATTATATTCAAATCTAAAATAGTCTTTTTTGCTTAATTCAACAATTATTTAATATTTACACTTTAAAAGGGAAAATTGTTCCATTAAAGACAAACAATCTATTTCAAAAACAATTTCTTCTTTTGAAGGAAAGTGTTATTCTTCAAGTGAACCTGTATCTAATTGCAAACTTGGATTTTATCGAAACAAACCAGAACATTTAACACTGCAAAATAAAAGAATAGAATTTGAAATATCCATTGCTCAAGCACCAGACGCTTTTATAGAAGTTGTTTCACAACAAATTTGCATATTATTTGCTGTTATTCTTCCAAAGCTCATCTACACCAAGAGACATTTTAGTTCAGGAAAAGAAAAAATTATTATTGAACTTTCTGAAGAAGGGCTCAAAACATATGATAAAGTTCAACACTTTTATAAATTTATAAGAGATGAAACAAAATTGACAACAGTCGAATTAGTTCATACATTCGTTCTTATGGAGCATCTTATGAGAATTGAATCAAAAGAGCAAAGTGAAGGAAGGCCAACAATGATTGCAGAATCGAATCTTGGAACATTATTATTGTGCGTTGTAATGATTGCTATTAAACTGAATCGGGATATCCCCTTTCGTAATGGATGGTGGGCAACAATGTTAAAAGTACCTTTGGATGTTTTAAATCAATCGGAATTAATATTTTTGGAAAGGGTAAAATTTTGTACGCACATGGAAGAAAGTGAGTACGTATATTTGCTTAATAAATTTACGTCTGTGTTCCAAATTCAACATTGTGAATTAAAGTTGAAATAAATTTTCTTTGAATTAAGATTTTTAGTTTTATATTTCTTTCTAGTTTTATTACAAATGAAATTATTTACCTAATTTTTTTGGATTTATTTTTTCAAATTGGATTATGAAATTATATTAATTTTTGAGAGTTCATGTGAGATCATCATGATGACTTCAGGTGCTTTGTTTTTTTTCTTTCATTTTTGGTAATATGTAATGATTTTTTGTTTGGTTTTTGAATTTGCTTTTTAAAATACTTATTGCTTTGTTGAGATTGATATTCAATTGTGAATTATCCGTTTGCTTTTCATTTTTTTACTCATTGGAAGAGTCCAGCACCAAGCTGCATGATCTTTTAATGAGTAAATATTTAACACGAGTTTTTACCAAAAATTTCCTTTTCTTTTCATTGAATAAAGTTATAAAAACCTCAAAGTTGCATAAACAATTAAAGTTATTAAAGATTTCATTTTTTAGAGATGCGCTTTATTCACAAAATAGTTGTTGAGCAGAGAGATTCTTTAAAACTGTACTTCACAAAATACACTTATATTTTCGAAAAAGAATGAATTTATTATTAACCAATATTAATAATAATCTTTCAAAAATTGAAAGATTATATAAATGATAATAAATATACACAAAAAAAAAAAAAAACAAAAAAGTTTTATTTCTTGTTGAAGGAAGAAAAAATATTTCAAGCTTTAAATATTTAAGAAAAAGTTTTGTTTTTCACAAGGGGAATTAGATCAATTGGTAGATCGCGCGCTTTGCATGCGTGAGGCACCGGGATCGAAACCCGGATTCTCCATATTTTTGTTGTAATTTTGACTTTATAAAATAAGAACTATTATTTGTGATTTTTTTTGTTTATATATCCATTTAATTTTATTCTCCCAAAAAACCTCAAATATTTATGACTTATTTTATTATGAATTACATCGAAGATTGCGAATGAGATGAAAAAAGTAAAACAATCAAGCAAACACTCTCATAAAATTATTAAGCTCAATAAAGAATATAAATGTTTGCAAGTCAAAAAACACAATTATTAATAAATTGAATCAAAGAAGTGAAGCAGGGTGTATTGGGAAGAAAAAGAAAGTTGTTTAGGATAACAACCATTTTTATGAGGATGTGCTTAAGAGAGAATGATGTTCTGCACGTTCGCATTTTTTATTAGTAGACCCTGGAGGTGGCAAGCGGAAGTGGAAATATTGACCATCGGCAAAGGCAACCTTTTGATAAAATTGAATAATAAAAAATGATTCAAAAGTGAATACAAAAAAATTAAAAATATATTATAATTATGTTTAAAAGAAATATTGCACCTGAATGGTTTGATTATCGGGCTTGAACGAGGAAATATGCTTTGTTTCAGTGATTCCTTCTTGATCAAGGCGAATGAACGCACATGATTTCTCACTCTTTTTCTCTCCTTGAATTGCAAATATGTGAATGGTCTTGGAACTTGATGAAACAACAAGCATCGTTCCATCATCGCTAAAGGCAAGGGAGTGGATGTGGGCTTGTCTACCCACACTTGACCTTTTCAATTCCATAACCATTGCTTTTGATTCAGTATCCCACACGCGAATTATTGTTCCCTTTGCGGATGCAGTTGCAAGCCATTGCCCATCTTTACGGAAAGCCAACGCAACCACTGGATGGTCATGAGCTTCCAAGATCTGATAGCTTCCATAAGTTTCTGCGTCCGTTGTTGAAGCACCCGAAGAGGTTGGAGTTGGCGTTCGAGCAGATCCTGGCTCATTCAATCTTGCCAAACACACATTTCCACGAGCTGGATCACATGGATATGCGAGTATCGGCTTTTGTGGACAGAGAGCAACAATGGGTGGGTTGGACAATGCTTCAGGAGGAACAGGGGTAGTTTGGTCTTAAAAAAAAATATCATTTATAATAAACGCAGTTATTAAAAACAATATTATTCATTATTCAACAAACAAATCAATACATGAAAACATTTTCATAAAAGATGTACATACTAAAGTACATGTCTAATGTGCAAACGGGCTCAATCTTTTCAAGTGTGTAAATAATAATTGATTGCTTCAAAACAACAACCAAGCTGTTAAATGACATGGAATATGAAGCAAAAGTTTAGTGTTATCTTTTGACAAAAATTATCATCAAAATCAAACTATTGTTGATTCAATTTGACAGATTGAATATCTTCATTAAAACGAAGTAGACAAATAACTTGATCAATTTTGGTGTTGTAAAGGTAAAGCACTCTCGGGGTGAAATTTTCAACACTTGAATTACAAACAACAGCCAATAATGATGTGGAAAAGAACATTTCGCAAAGGTGAATTGGATGATCAGAAACTTACAAATGTTACAGGAAATTAAAATATGAAAATATGCTTAATTAAAAACACACATCCTCGTGTGCACTGATCAAATGGATCGGTTCTCCAAAGAGTATATCCAGCTTTTGTCCCAACTAGTAAACATCTGTCGTTACAAAAATTGTGACCAAGCCATTGTAAGCAATTCATCAATCATAATTTAATCGAAATCCATGACATACGTGTTGGTCTGATTAAAGCTTAGAAAAGTTATATCTTTTGTGCGTTCCCTTATTTGCATTAGTCAAGTCTTTCACAAAAATATGAAAGTTACGATCCAATACAGACCATAAAGTAAGGGTACTTACCTTTATTTGATTTTCAATTATTGATTCCATAAATAATTGCGAAAATCATCTCTCTCTATCATAACTTTTTCGTATTGAATTATAAAGAGTTATTTGAATAATATGAAATTCGGCAACCCATGATAATAATTATTATATTTTATTTTATTGTGTAGCAGCCTTTAAAAGAGTGGAATGAGATGTTGCGTTATAAAATATTTTTTAGTATTATATTTGCATAATGCAATTAACATGGCATTGCTTGTTAATCAACCTTTCACTTCACACACTTCATCTTGTTCCGATGGTGCTACCACGTCTCTTTTTACGAAATTTCAAAACACATTATCATTAACTTGTTCACCTACTGTTTTTTATTTCGATAAGCATCAAATCCGTTTGCAAAACACTTCATTGAAATTACAGAACATAAACATTTTATCTGAATCATTTCACCATCTTCTTAGTGTTGATTGGAGTTCACTTCTTTGTTTGAGCGACATTAGTTTTTCTATGCAAACAACTTTACATTGCCATTTGATAACTTATTCTGGAGAGGTTGATGCATTCAATCTTTCCCTTTCTTTTCCACATTCTTTATCTTCATTATCTTCTTCTATTTTCCATTCTGCCCATCAAAACTCAGGGTTCAAGATAACTTTGACAACTCTTTTTTCTTTAAAATTTTGTGAAGATGCTTATTCTTCCCTTTTTTGTATTGGAAGAGGAAAATATCAATTAATCGATAAATGCTTGTTTTGCAACATATCTCAAATAAAGAAAAATTTTCATCAACATCCACAAGATTACAATTCTTTTAATATGTTATTTTGCTCTCGTTCTAAGTTTGTTTCAGTTAGGGGATTCTTACACGGGCTGTATGATGCTAATAACACACCAAAATCTTTTTTTTCGACAAATTCTTCTTTTTTGAAATGCCAACAAGAAAATTCATTTAATACAGAATATAAGACCCAACAGTATTTAGTTGAAACATCAACATTTGAAGACGACGAATTTTCTCTTTGTTATGCATCTGAAAAGAGTCAAAGTGTGAGTGGAGGAGGGATTGCTTTCTGTGGAAATTCGTCTTCTGATCTTACCATCCAAAGATGCACATTTACACAGTGTACAGCAACTGGGTGGGGTGGTGGTGTTTTTGTGAAATGTTGTGGTGAAGTAATTATTAATTCGACTTACTTTTTCAGTTGTAATTCACAAAAGTGCGAAGGAGGAGGATTGTTCTGCAAAGGTGCGACAGACAAATTAACAGTGGAAGACTGCACATTTGGAGTCTGCTCTGGGTACAGAGCGGGAGGCGGCTGCGCAATAATTTTTGATGAAAAACAAGAAATAGATTCTTTAATCGTTCTTGTAACAGGAACCCGCTTTAGGGATTCTATTTCGAAAAAACTTGATTCACAATTCGAAGAGAATTCATTTGAATCGCATGCAAACACTTTGACAACCAAAATGCTCTCATCTTCCTTTCACAGCACTTCATCTGCTTCTCTCATCCCTTCTGTTTCACCGAGTGATTATCATTCTATCAACGAGTTCACACCATGCGATGGAGAAGGCTCAGGCTTGTTTATTCAATTCGATGTTTCGCATTCGTTGCTGTATTCAATCAAAGAATGCATCTTTCTTGGCTGTTCAGCGTCCGCACATGGTGCCGCTTCGCTTTTTATTCCCGACAAGATTGAATTGTCCGTATTGGGATTCTGCGTATTTACTGGGAACGAGCGTGGAGATGGGATTGCATCCGATGTTGCGTTTCATGCACCTTCTGATGATGTTGTTTGCCCCATCACTTATTGCTTCACTTTGTCGAAGAAAGATAATGTTGCGCTGTGTCTGCCGGCAGACGCCTCGTACTCCTTCAGCAGGGAAGCCTGTGAGCTGAAGGACGAGTGGCTGCCGGTGGGAAGCCTGACGCGGGCAGTCAATGCAGAAATCGGGTCGGACAAGAACTTCTTGTGCGGTATGAACGGCAACCGCCCCTGCGCCTCGCTGTCGTATGTGCTGAGCTCTGTGGTGGATGGCTCGCTGCATTGGATAGCCACAATCGGAGCCAGCTCTTATTTGAACGAAGGTGTTGACGGAATCATTTATGACATCATGATCGATGTGCTTGGAGAAGATAAGCGGTCGACAATCTTTGATATAAGAGACATGAAGAACTGTGGAGATGAGGCGGTGTACGAACTGGTTAATTCAACTGTTTCTTTGTCTTCGGTGTCTGTCCTGATGCGTCCTGAAAAGGCGATCGAGTTTGTTATGGCTGATGGGTGTCAGATTGCAATCGAGTACTGTCTGTTCAATGCAGGCAGCACTCAGAAGATGTACCCGCTCCACACACAGTTCTTCATTTTTGTGGACTCAAAGTTTTCGTTCTCCTATTGCGAAATAAACTACATCAGGATGGCAGCTATGCCTTTCCTTTCAATTGTGGAAGAGGTTTGGATATGATGCATTTTCTTTGATTTCATTTTCCATTTAATGATTTCTTTCCTTTAATTTGTGTTTATTAAATTTTATTTGCTATTCTGACAATACAAATGTATTTTTAACGTTGATTTTTGATGAATTCTTATTATTTGATTTTCTTATCTTTTATTTTTAACCTTTTAATTTTGTTGTGTTTCTGTTTGCATATTTCAGGTTGGGTCTTCACATGAATTTTCTTTTTTCAATTGCAACATGACAAATTGCTCAGCAAGAAACTCAAATTCTCCCTTGCTATTATATAAAGTGACACAAACACCAGCACCTACACACAGAAGGAGACAATCACAAATGCAGAAGAGCAGCTCTTTCATTCGGGAATCCTTTTCTGATCTGTCTGTGCTGGTGATCAACTCCAGCAGCTTCAGCGACATCACCAACGACATCCACGAGAAGGGGGGTCTGCTAAACACGATGATCTCGCGGACGCACGAAGTCTTTGTGAGCAGCAGCACTTTCACGTCGTGTGTGGCATCGATGCAGTCAGCCAAAGGCGGAGTTGCATACTTTGACTGCTCAAATGGAACAGGAGTGAACAACTGGAAGCTGTCCAATGTAGTGTTCAGAAACAATGCAGCAGCCTTTGGCAGAGATTTGTTTTTGATTGTGCCAAACATGATGACGCTGAATAGTATGACCATCACTTACAATTCAACACCGAAGGATTACGTCATTGCCAATTCAGTCATGTGCAAGGACGAAATCTTTTCTGTGCCGATGGATCTGCTGTTCCTCTTCATGACATGGTCTGGCACATACTTCCACGTCTCGTCGGGACCTACAGCTATAGACTGGATCAACTGCGGTGAAATTGAAGTGCCTTGCGAGACTATCGGATATCTACTGAAGCGGAGAGCGATGGTGGATGTCACATTCAATATCACCCCGCTGCACCCGTACTATCAGAACGAACCAATTGCGCTCAACAGACTGATTCTGAGCGGAAGATTCCAGAACTCATACGGAGACAGCATTCAGTTCACAGGAGCTGAGTTGCAACCTGATTACTGCTCAGCAAATAGAGAAGACAGAAACGGAAAGGAAAGCTTTTCATTAAGCACCGAGGAAAAGACAACACACAACAAGAATGATTCAGATAGCACTATAACAATGAACGATACGAATAACAGTTTTGACGTTACAGACGATAGAAGAAGCAGAGGAAAAGGAACTAGTCAAAGAAATAGCAACAGTTTCAATGGAGCTGAATGGATGGTGCATGCCAATAGAGAGCTTACAATACAGAGTGTCAAGATAATCTATGGTGATCTGCCAGACACCATTGCCGTTCTGTTCAGCACGGAAAATGCAGCTGCTACGTTCAGCAACATTACAGTCAAGGGCGCAGAGAATACACGCCAGGATGCAGGTCTTGTGGTCGTATATGGCGGGTCACTAGCACTCACAACAGCCATCTTCAGCAATCTCGAAGTGAGGTGGCACAGTCTGATCCAAGTTGTGGACTCAACCGTGTATTTGAGCATGTGCAGGTTCGATCAAGTGTCGCTTGATAAAGCATCGTGCATCAGCATCTCAAACACAGCCGAAGAGATTATATCAGCACATTTCAATCAGAGCTCAAATTCTGCTGCGAACAGCCTGGCAAAGCAAAGTGCGCTCATGTTCGACAGCAACGTGACTGAATCTACTCTCTCAGACTCATTCTTTAGGATCGGCTCAGGAATCAAGCAGACCGTCTATCTCTTTGTCAGAGGCTCCAAATTCAACATCCAGTCAAATTTAGACAAGCCTGCGTTTCTGCTCACTGGGAGTCCAAGCAAACCTCCATTAAGTGGCAATTCATCTTCTGTTCACTCTTCTACAGAAGAAGTTCCGACTTTGAACTTTATCTCCAAAGACAACTCGTTCCAGGGGTGCAATGCTCCTTCTTCACTGACAGGAGGCGTCTTCTGCCACACTCTGCTGAACAATGAAGACAGCATGTTCGCGCTGGACAACACCTTCTTCAGCAGCTGCAGTGCGGCAGAGACTGTTGGCTATGGCGGCTGCGTTTATCTCAAATGCGCAGAGAATGCCTCAACGTTTACCTTTTCAAACATTTTCTTCCATCCATCGCGTGAGTGTGTTGGAAAGCTGCTCTTCATTGCAGCATATGGACTTGGGGTTGTTGCGAATCCGATGAGATTTCGCTTTGGATGGTATGAAGAGATGTTTGATACGAACTCTATGTGCGGCATTGATATGGCGCAGGCTGGAGAACAAGGAGCCAGCTCGAAGGAGAGTGCAATTGTGAACCTGCTTGATATCTTTGCGATGCTGTCGTGCTCAGACAATGTGTATGTGTCGATGAAAGAGAAGAATGCAGTGGACAATTCAAAGTGCGGGATGAAAGTTTCAACGCCCTGCAAGACACTTGCAGAGGGTGCAAGGCATGCGATTAATGATGGATATCTGAAACTTCTGGATGACAACAGCATTGGCAGCGAGATTGATATCACCAACGTCAAATTGCAGGCATTTGGCACAGAGACAGAGTTCGCGACGATTGCTGTTGAAAGGCTCGACCATTCATTTAAGCCAGGAGTGATCGTGAATACGGGAAACTCAAGCATTTATGGTATCTCATTTTTGTTCACACAGGATTCGAAGGTGCCTCATCGTTCATTGATTTATTCTGAAGGAATAGTGTTGCAAATCCTGTCGAGCCAGTTCACTTCGAATGGAGGCCCCTTCGATCCATTCACGTTTTCGTTGATTACTTGTGAGTTTGGCGGGTTTGACTTTTTGGATTTGTTGGTCTGCAATCTGTCTTTCCAGGCGAATGTGATGACGCTGTCTGAAGACAACACAATGTCAATACGATCAACACGGTTTGAAAACATTACCATAACGGCAGGCACAGTACTTGTCATCAGCGATAAATATTCACTGCCGCATCCTTCGAATCATTGCTTGGCAATTGTTGATGGCTGTTTTTCAAACATCTACAAAACATTGGTGGGTACAACATGTTTTCTGTATTTAGTTGAAACAGGGACTGCTGAGCTGTCTAATGTGAAGTTCATCAATTGCTCAGCATCTAACAATTCATTCTACGGGAGTATTGCATACATTGAAGCATTCAATGCTGTTTTAAACACATGTTTGTTTTCTGGTGCAGTCTCATTGTCACATGAAAATGATAACATGCGAAAAGGAACAGAAACAAATCCTTTTAACGATCAAATTTCACCAACCTTGCATAAAGTGAAAGAGAAAGACGCTGCTCTTGATATCGAAATGTGTTCGTGGTCAGGCGCTGGATTGACAATAGTGGCAACAATAGGCACGCTCTACTCGTGCGAGTTCTGCTTCCTTTCTGACGGTGCCCTTCTGGTTGGAGGAGGGCGAGTGCTGATGGACGGCAACTACTTCCACGACAACGGAAATCCCAAATCGAGATTTCCTGGCATACACCACAACATCATCTGCTTTGCTCGCACAAGCGTGCGCATGGAGAATATGGAGAAAGGCGATGGATCTCTTCTGTCTCCGTCGCTGTGGATGATCGAAGGAGACTGCAACGTCACTGCACCTACAGGCTCTCCAGCTTCTGAGTCGCTCTTTTTCATCCCAAAGCTTTCATCTGCAAAGTATTCTGTCATTGACAACGAGATCAATATAACTTTTGATGGAATGCAGCTGTTTCCGTGCTGCATAGGATATCGCATCTTCAGCCCTTCTTCCCCCGAGCCGTTCATCGGCAACTTCTCAGACGCGAGTGGCGGGCGCCTGTTTGCAAAGATTTCAAAGGACGTGCTGCAAATTGTGCCGTCGATGAATGTCTCAATCGATTATGCTGGGCGTGCAGGACGTGAAGGACTTCTTTCGACGTACCCAATTGAGCTGATTGAAGAAGTGATTAAGAAGCCAGAAGGGAAAAACAAGATCCTCATCATTGCATATGCTCTATGTGGAACAGCATTTTCGGTTACGGTGGCGTCAATCGTCGTCATCTTCTGCTTTATCCGAAGAAGAAAACAAGAAGTATTATCATCACACGAGACGGCAAGCTCCATCAACTATGGCTCGTTCTACATTCGTGACTCTTATGTGATGGAGCGTATCAGCACCATTTCTGCTGTTGCTATACCAGCTGATGTGCAACCTCCAAACTTTGAGGAAGACGACTGAACAATTTCACTTCATTTTGATGTCAAATGAATTATATAGCGTTTTTATGTTGTAAATTATGTACCATTTATTTATGTTTTATAATAATTCTCAGAAGTTTTGTTTTTGTTAATGTTTTTCTTTCACTTTTGTGTTTTGTGGAGTTTTGGAGCTATTTTTTGATTTTATACATGTAAAGTTATGTATGTCTGTGTTTACAAATTACATCAGATTCTTATGCTGATAATGTTTATTTCTCGTTTTGTTTGTGAGGTCATGCTTCAAATTTCACTTTATTGTTCCTTTTTTCATTGGAAAAATAATGAAAATTGAAACTGCAACAAAATTTTATTGAAACAAATCAGGAAAAAAGAAAAGAAAAGAAAACAATACAAAAGAAAAGTTAAATGCTGTGAAAATCGAATTTGGCTTTCTTCAATTTACGATGCCATCGCACACACACACACACACACACACACCAGATTTAAATACTTGATGGCAAATGCAAAGCATATCAAAGAGATGATAAAATAAAAGAAATAAAAGACGCCCGAGCTGTTAAAAGCTCAATCAATTAATAATTACAAATCGCTTTGCAAATATTACTTTGGTCTGAAATATACACAATAACAAATGGAAAAGAGTGCATAAATGAAAGCTTATCAGAGCAATTAACAGATAAAGGAATATCCTTTCTCATAAAGTCATCAAAGACAAGAGCATTGAAAAAAAGCAACAAACAGACATTTTTAGGCAAAAAAGATATAAAAAAATGAAAGAGAAAGAGAAAGAGAAAGAGAAAGAGAAAGAGAAAGAGAAAGAGAAAGAGAAAGAGACAAAAAGAGAAAGAGAGAAAGAGGGAAAGAGAGAAAGAGAGAGATATAAAAACAAGAGAATTGTTGCTGGAGAAAAGGAATTAGCTTGCTAATTTTTAAAGAAATATCCTGATAACAAAGCATAAACAAAATTATTGATTGCCATAAGCAACACAAATATATGTAAGACCTCATATCATCAGGTGAATAATTCCAATAGTCGAGCTATTGCAGAATGTCCAAAGCAATAAAGTCAAAAAGAAAAAGAACAGAAAAAAATAATAAAGAAAAAAGAAAAGTTGAGACTAGCAAATCCAATTTGAATGAATTTTCACAAAAACAAAATGAAAAAAAGATGTGAAAAATTAAGATTCAATGAAGTGAACAATAATACTTAAACCAATCAACTTCATCTTCTTCTCATAACATTCAACTCAATCCAAACTCGCATCACTTGTTTTTCTTCGACTCTCTCGAATCAAAGAGCGACGTCTTCCGCTCTTTCTTCTCGAGTCTCCGTCTCGCCTCAATCTTGTAGTTCTCCTGATACAATTTTGTGAAGTCTGACTTGAACAGCATTCCACAATACCTCCCTTGCTTTGTCACAATGCAGAAAGAAAGAGCCATCAGATTGAAAATAGCATTCGCTTTGGAAAGAGGCATCGATGCATCCATTGAAAAAGGAGCAGGGTCTATCAAAACAAGCTCAGTGCGCATTTCAATCGTTGCCAGATCGGCATCATTGATCTCCATCTCCCGATACTTCGGCTTCACTCTGTTGGGAATCGTCTGGATCTGAGTGCTTGATTCATTGGCTGTTTCTGTTGAAGAAGAAGAAGAAGATGATGATGATGATGAAGAAGAGGAAGAAGTTGATGTTGATGTTGAGGATGAGGTTGATGCTGCAGTTTCGCCTTGATCCTTCACCTCTGTAAATCCACTTGCATTGATAACACCGTCCTTCAGCCCCGACATCATCAGTCTCTTTGCCCGCTCTTTCACAGCCTGCCTTCGCTGGGCAGCTCTCATGGCAGCCATCTTCTTCTTTGCAGCCATCGACACCTCTCCTTTGGATGAGACAGGTGTTGGTGGAACAGGAGTGCTAGGTAGTGCAGCAGTAGAGGCAGAAGAAGAAGAGGAGGATGTTGTTGTTGAAGATGAAGCAGCACCTTCTGTGTGAAGTGCAGCAGATGAGCCGAGTGTGGCAAAGGACGACAGCATCTGAAGGCCAGCGCGGTTTGTGCTGGGTGAGTTGGCAGAGGTCATCTGAAGATACGAGAGCGATGGCTGGGAAATTAGATGGTCTCCTACAAGCACCGATGGAGAGTCATCAACGATGACAAGAGGAGGAGGCAGGCCTTGGTACTTTTGGATGGCTGTGGGGTTGTCCAGAACAATTGGTGCAGCCTGTGGAGTAGTGGCAGGTGTTGTTGATGAGCGTATCTTTGAATCGGAGATGCTGCTGTTCCCAAGCGATGCTGTTGATGGAGAGGAGGAGGCTGAGAGAGTGTCAGATTGATTCATTGGATCAGGGGAGCCGTGTAATGACTCTGCTATGGGAGAGGAGGAGATGGAAGAAGAAGAAGACGCCATGGCTGTATCAGTCGTTGATGGCGTCTGCGCAAGTGATGAGAGCATTGGAGAGGTTGAAGGCAGAGACGAGGGAGAAAGAAGAGGAGCAGTTGAAGTCGCACCTAAGCTTGCGGAGATAGAGAACGACGGGGACAACGGGGAAGGTGATTTCTGTGTTGAACTGACAGACTCGTTCAAGCCAACAACCTTCGGGGTGAGTAGAACAGTGTGTGGAGTGGCGAATCCCCGTGCAATCTGCTCTTCATTCGATGAGGAAGAGAGCGAAGACGATGGCTTCTTCAGAAGCTCTTTGTACTGTCCAGACTCATTTGCTGTCTGAATAACCTTCGATGCATACGGCAGCGCCCCAACTTTCGTCTTCAGCATCTCCATTCTTTCATGCCCAGTCATGAAACTCATTGTCGGTGACGATGCAAGTGAAGTCAGCGACCTTGTTGAAGATACACGCGAGATGGATGAGACAGCATTTGGATGAGGAGTGCTCTGACTGGCACGTGAAGCTGTGTCTGACAAGCTGCCTTCTCCTCCATCGCCTCCAGTTGCACCAATAAATGGTGTCGATCCACGTGGCGCTTCCTTGCCATCAATACCATAGCCAGCGTGCTGGTTGTTCTTGAAGAACGTGTCAAGAACAATCGGCTCGTCATTCACAGCAATCATAATCGCATTCTCCAGAAGTCTTCTGTTGTTCAGCAGATGCTCCAGCGAAGGCACGGTGACTGCCCCAACCAGAAATGGCTCCTGTTCTGAGTGCACAAGTGGCACACACGAACACGACAGCGCCTTTGCAGTCACAACAGTGTCTTTGATCTTTCTGAGCGTTGTCTTTTGTGTCAAATAGAACTTCTTTGTGTTCATCAGCGACTCTGCTGTGAACTGGCCAGGCTTGATGGAGTCGGGCAGCTGTGGGGATATGTACGGGATGTTACGGAACTTGGTGATCATTGTGAAGAGTGAGTCTCCACAGGCAACAGAAGTAAAGTGGCCAACAAGACTTCCCAGCACACACGCAAGAGAGATGTTGGGCATTTGAGACACTTCCATCAGGACAAGTGCAGGAGAGATGGTTTGTGTGGCTGCTGCCAGGAATGCTGCTGCTCCACAAGCAGAGTAGATAGACTGGCAGTTGAAGTGCTCAGGAGAGGCTAAATGGAGGAGCTCGCCAATGAGCCTTCCCAACAGAGAGCCAGACACAAGTGAGGGCATCACAATACCTGCGGGCACAGCCAGCTGCATGCACAAAGGCATCACAAACAGCTTGATCAGCGTGCACAGCGCCAGGTTGCCGACAGGACCGATCCTTCCTCCCCACGTCGACTGCATCGACTTTGGCAAGTTGGCATCCAGCATCGACATGAACAGCCCTGCTCCGCCTGTGCCAGGTGGCGCAAATGACTCGTATGGGATCGTCAGCCCCGCGTTGATTGCTGCAATCACGAGCACAATCAGATACCGTCTGTATGTGTTCTTGAAGTGGAGTCCAACAGACTTGAACCAGTCGATGATGTAGTCAGAGACAGACTTTGATGAGCCAGCTTTCTTCTTCTTTGCCGATTGGCGTGCAGAAGAAGGTGCCTGCTTGATGACAACCTTCAACCGCTTTGCTGGCTTCTTCACTGTTTGCACCTTGTCGAGCTCTTCGTCTTCTCTGCTTTCGGGCACGGGGGTGCTGGCTGAAGCAGTTGCTCCGATGAAGTCCGGAATGGTTTCTGAGGGGAAGTCGAGCGAGGTCAGCTTCTTCTCGCCTGTCGCACGTGCAAAGCCATAACGCTCGAATCTTCGGTATGCAGTGGCAGCATGTTTGGCCATGCGGATGAAGAAAGCAGCGAACAAGCCGACGATCAGCCCAGTCACGATAAACAGAGGATAGTCATAGAGCTCGGCTTTCTGCTGGTGCTCTGGGGCTTCTCCAAGAGGGGAATAGTCGATGAACCACAACAGACTGGGTGAAGAAAAAAATTATAGGAGGAGCGTGGGAGAGAGAAATTATAACCAAGAGCATAATGAATGCAATATGGAATTAAGAATCGATGCGAAAAAATAAAAGATGAAAAAAGTAATTTCAAAGACAAAAAATATATATATATAAGCACCATAATCCATGCATATAATCCCATCAAAACACACCGAAACACGAAACCGGAAAAAGCAGCCGCGAAAAATGTTCTTCCATAATTTTTTGTCAGAAAGACATCTGAAGTCAGCTCGATGGAAAAAAGCACTCCTCCAACAGGAGAATACATTGTGGCAGCCATTCCCACTGCAACAGCAAATGCAAGTGTTGTTCGTTTGATAGACTCTGTTTCAAGAAAGTTCCTGAAAACAGGAATTTTGGACATCAGCAGATAGCATGTTATAAATGAAACGGATGTGATTGGTCCAACACGCCCAACGTATAGTCCACTCGAAATAGCCAACATGCATCCAAAGGCCTTTGCTAGCAACGCTCTAAACGTTAAAAATTGTGGAAACGGAACACCACTAAGGATTGCTTTGACTTCTGGGATCCCAGAGCCAGAACCAGCCGCAGGTGACAAAGCGGCAGTGGCAATTCCAGAAATAACTCCAAGAATAACAGAATAAAGCATATGGCACAAGATTTTCTGTCCTTGCGTATTGCAAAGAGATAGGAAATAAGACTTTAATTTGCTGAAAGCGTATGTAATCATCCAATCTTGGAAAAATGAAATAAGTGTAGCAGTTGCAGCCATGAGGCACAAAAATAAAACAAGTTGCAGTGTTGGATGCCTACTAAAAAATGCATAGGCTCCGGTAAATCGAGAAGATCTTATATTTTTCGTTTTATCTTTTTCAACGGCTTTCAAAGCATATTTTTGAATTTCGCCCAGTTGCATATTTGTCACTCCTTGCTTCGTTGCTTCATCACTAATTTCCCTTGCTTTTTCATAAAATAGGTCTTGCCTGTTCGATTCTATATTGCGCTCCTTCATACCAATTTTTTGTTTTAATGCAAATTCTGCAAACCGCTCTGGAATAAAGCCCGATAAAATTGGAACATCCAGACACATAACCCCAACTATAGGATCTCCAACATCTTCAGTTATATGTTGCGTTTGCTTCGTTGTCATCCGACAAAAAAATCAAACGGAAAAACTTTTTTAAACTGATCTGTTTCCATACTCGCATTCATTATTTCGCAAGAATTTTTATTTTTTGTGTTTTATTTGCTGAAATGAGTGTACCTCAAGATGAGCAACATGTTTGAATTAAAGTTACTTATTTTTTACACATATTACTAAATTTGTTTTGTCCTTTAATGCAAAGAGCATGATTCAGAGGCAAATGCCGAAAGCAAAGCCGGAAAAAATAGATTCGATTAAATCTAATTCATTTCATATGATCATTATTTTACAACTAACTCAAGAGCTTGAGTCTCGTACTTTTTATCACTTTATGACACTTGACGAAGGGCTGAAAGGCATGAGTTTTTGACTTTTTCATAAATTCATTTTCAACTTATGTGCAAAACGAAACTTTGATTAAATTATAGCAATGTATACATTATTTATGTCATGTCAAAATCATCTGAAGAATCCAGGCAAACCTCTTCCGGATCCTTTACCTTCAGCAAATTGGGAGGATATTGAAACATTTTTTCATGAACTTCCAGATTTTGCTGCATTTGTTATTGATGCAACAATTGGTTTAATCTTTTCTTCTTCTTTAACACGTTTTTATTCTGAAACTTTTAATCATTATTTATCAACAGGAGGGTATCGCAGTTTTAATCAGTCATGGCTGTGCAATGAATTATATCAATATCTCTATCCAAATGACCCATCGCCTTGAAATATTTTTTTCAAGAAAGTAGTTTATATCATTTATGTATAATTAGATATTTGTGATTTTAAAGAAATTGATTTGTTTGTATTTTCTTTCCGTTTTTTTCGTCTTTTGTTAAATTTGCTTATATATGGTTTTTCTAACTGATTTGTTGGGAATACATTATTTCAAAGAATTATTCATCTGTGATAATTCTTTCCTTTCTTTGTAATTTTTCGAATAGCCTATAAAGGTACAAGATCAAAAAATGTTGAAATTATTGTTTTTGTTGAGTTCGGCTTTTTGTACGCTAAATTATAAAAAAGGCCAAGTTTTTACTTATAAATATGATTCAAGAGTGGACATTAAGGCAGTTGAAGATGATGGAACAAAGGGAGCTTCAACTCAAGACATTGTTTGTGATGTCTTCATAAAAGTCCTCGAAGTTAAATCTTCATCTTACTTGATGCAAATGGATCTTAAAAATGCTGCTATTGTTTCACATCTTGGTAAAGAGAGCGAAAGAGGACAAAAGGACAAGAACACGGAACAGTATATTTCAAGACCATTACTGTTTGAACAGTCAAAATCTGGTACAATTTACAATGTCCATGCCCATGCAAGTGATTACGAGGATGCAATTGAGATGAAAACAGGTATTCTCAATCAATTTAGATCGTCAGCTCCTGCAAAATTGGATGCATTTGGTGCTGAATTCACTACTGAAGAAGTGATCGATAATCAAGGATACCACTATGAATATGTGGAGACTGAAAGACGTGACGATATGTTGATTGTGAGAAGTCAATATTGCGAAGATGACTTTATTGGATTTGTAGATTCCAAGGCAACAGCTGATCAGATTGATTTGGATGTTGTAAACGAGCAACAGATTCAAAGCGGAATGATTGTTAACTCTCATTCGGAAATGACAGTTGTTTTAAATAAAGGAGAATCCATTTCAAATGGAGAAGGTGAATCAACAGATATTGTTTCAACAGGACAAGCAAACATGCGTTTTCTTTCAAAAAGTACTTCAAATGATGATGGAGAAGATTACGAGGATCTAGATGATTTCATTAACAAAATTAATGAAGATTATAGACCCATTTCATACATGACAAAAGAGTGGTACGAATCTAGAGAGAAAGAATCAGAGTTTGCTTCAATTGAAGAAGATGAAGGAATATTTGGTGCATCAAGTACCTGCCCCTCTGCTCTTACACTTTGCAAGGGCTTTGATAAAAGTTGGACAGTGGGAAACAGGAATGTTGGTTTAAAATTGAGCGCTAGAGCACTTGCAGGAGTTACAAAAGAATGCAAGATCGAATCAAGAAGCTACATGGTGGGAGCCTATGCATCAATTGATATTCTTATTTTGAAGAAAACAGTCAGCGCTGTTAACGCAATAGCTGAATATGGACTTCTTGACGGTTCACCTTCAAGAAACATGGTCGAACTGAAATTGTTCAATAAAGTGATCTATCAAAAGAAATTCCCATGGAAAGAATGTGTTTATGACTCAGTAACTTTGTGCCAATACACTCGTGACTTTTCAGTTGGATTCTCGATTCATATTTTGGTTGTTAAGATCAAATTCCTAATTGGAATAGAATTAGGCTTCAAGACAGAATTGAAATACAAAATGTGCCTTCAACAGCTAACAGCATCAATCACTTTTGTTCCATCAGCGTCTGCATCTTTGCATGGTGGAGCCGAAGCAAGCGTTATCGTTGTCAAAGCTGGAATTGAGCTTCGCGGTACAATTTCCGACAATTTGGACCCGACAGCATACATTGATGGCAATCAGTGTCGTGTCGGATTTTCTATGTATAACACCTTCAGTCCAATTGAAGCATCGCTTCAGGGTTACTACTGCTTCCGTAAGTTGAAGTTCAAGCACTGGAAGCTCAAGTTCACTTGGGGTAAGAAACATGCACTGAAGATCTGGTCTCATAAATGGGGAGGATCCAGAACAAAAATTATTGACATGTAAAAAAAAGTGGTAATAAACTTTCTCAAAGATGATTCATTGTTTGGGAAATGGATTGTCCTCAAAAGAACACAAAAGTAGTATAGCTTTGCTCGAGTTCTATGTATAGCAGCATATATTGATATTTTATTTGAGGTTTTTTTTTATTCATGTTAGATAGTCGGTAGAATTATTGCTTTAGAATATTCTTCTGTTTCATGTGGATGGGGATTTTTCCGAGATCTTTAAGAAATGTTTTTTTTCTTATACGTATAAAAGAATCCCTGCATCCAAAATCTGTTGATGATTTTTTAGCTTTTTATTTTGGATTTTAATTTTCATCGAATATAACTTAAAGCAATGAGTTGTTATTTCTACAATAATAATTGCTTTTTATTGAAAGATTTTATTCTGAAATGACATATTCAAAAGAAATAAAAAAAATAAAAATTATAAGTACAAATAAAACAAAGAACATAAATTCTTTGGTAAAGTTATTGAAGTTCTCAACTCGAATCGAATTTCATTCACCTTTTGATTGCACACTTGCTTCATCCACATAAACATAATCCTTTGATGCCTGCGACTCAGAGCTGGTGCTGTCGTCGATCGAAAAGTCTTCATCTCCTCTTCCTCCGCCTCCACTGCTTCTGACCCCAGCCAAGTAGATTGTGTCTGCCTTCCGCTTGAAGATGCGGCTCTGCATAACACACCGCCAGACAAATGGAACCAGAAATTCTCCAACAGGCCCTGTCTCCTCGAATGTGTACTCTGAAATCTCCACTTTCTGATACTCCTTCTTCTTTCTTCTGTATTGCTTGTCTGCATCATGCACTGTTCCTCCATTCACATCCAGCACATTCTCGTTCTCCAGGTCACTTCCCCATCCAGCACGGACAATCCCCAGCATCGTCTCCATCGATACTATTGCTCCATCATCACCCTCGCTGTTGCCACTTTCATAGCTTCCTTCTCCTCCAGTTCCACTTCGTCTGTCTCCTGACACCCCCTTTTCTCTTCTCTTCTCTTTCAGACTCTGCTTCTGCCCTGCCAGCGCAGAGGAAGGCATCAAAGATCCCCTCTTTGCTGCAAAGTCGTCGTCAAGGAGAGAGAAAGGCGTGGTGGTTGTGAGCAGATCGCGTATGAATATGTTCTGGTGGGTGTCAGCAGCTGACCGGGAAGAAGAAGAAAACGAGTTTCTGAGCGGAGACTCAACAGCTGCTGTGAATGGAGAAGAGGGCTGGCTGTGTGAAGATGTCCCACCCAATGGTGAGTGTGTGAGAGAGAAGGAAGAAGAGTTGCGAAGATGTGGCGGACGATCCAACTGAGAGGAAGGCGATGGAATTGAAGGATGTGGTTGGGTCGAAACGTTTGGTTGTACCATCGAATGGAAAAGCCTTCCTCTGTTCTGATAGGCTGACTGTGTTGCCTTTGCCTCTTCCTGTTCTCTTTCAGAGGCAGAAAATTGGAGCAGATCTGAGCTGATGGACATCTCAGCAGTGTCAAGTGAGGCATAATCTTCCCACTTGTTTTCAAAGCCAATGCGGACGGCGCTTGGAAGAGAAGGCGGTTTGAATGAGATGGAAGAGGAGGTTAAATACTTTCTTTCTGTTTTGGAGCGTGAGAAGGATCTTGTTGGGCTTTTCTTTCGAGTGATGTTTGAATGTTGCATTGTTGATGGGGTGTTGGAAGAAGGAATTTGAGATGCTTGTGATGAAGGAGATGCAAAAACTGCTGGCTTTTCTGAAGATGACTCAACAGTATTCTCCTTCTTTTCTTGCTCTTGTTGTTGTTCTGTCTGTGATTCTGTCTTGTCTTCTTTCTGAACATTCTCTTCCTTTTTGCCATCTTCCGCTTTCTCCTTTTCTTTCTCCTCCTTCAACCCATGTGCCCTTATCACAGCAAGTGGAATTTGAGTGATTTTGGAGGATGTGATGCCATACACCTCACCTGCTGTATATGCACCTTGAGGAGTCATCCCATCCCTCGCAAAGGAGAGGGACATGCCAACATTGTCAAATGCACCACTGGTTCTTCTGGCTGTGCTGTTGTCTGATGCTGAGCGGGAGTCGGATTGGAAGGCGTTTGCGTTAACAGACGCAGCAGGAATCGCAGAATTTGGGAAAAGCTGTCTGCAAACAGACACGAAATGAGAGATGACAAGGCGGATGTTGTTGATGAAAGGAGCAACAGAGACGAAGAGATGGGGGTACAATTCGACAGGGTGGAAGAAAGAGGAGCGGTGGTAGATGAGGAGGCAGACGAGGTGAGGGTTGCGCTGGATGGAGAGGACAGGGAAGAGGGCAGCATGAAGCACTTGGAGCACCAAATGAAGCAGTTTGTTGTTGTATGTCTTCTCGTCGTTTAAGATGGCTGCTTTGAGGAGCATCGCCTGGAAGGAGGAGATGGCAGAAGGGATGGAGGCAGCAGGAGGGAGAGGAGTGGAAGAAGAGGGGAGAGAAGAAGGAGAAGACTCAGAGGGAGAAGAGGGAGAAATGCAGTTGTTGTAAGGGAGTGATGAAAGTGAAGGAAGGGAAGGAAGATAAGAAGGAAGGGAAGGAGAGGCGAGAGAGAAAGGGATGGAAAGGGTGGGAGTGTTGGAGAGGGTGATTGAAGTGGACGGGGTGAAGCGGGAGGAGAAGGAAAGAGCGGGCGTGATGAAAGGGGAGATGGATGGCGTGGCTGAAGGGAGGCCGGGGGAGAGAGGGTAAGTGTAGTTGAAGAGAGAGCCTTGGGACGCATTTAATGTCAGTGCGTGTGCTCGTGAATGGGATCGGATGTGGAGAGAGAGGGAATTCGAGTCAGATGCCTCAGACAACACAGTCGCGAGGGAGGAAAGAGAGGAGATTCGTGGCACTTCGGGTGTTGTTGTGCTCATCTTCAAATTCTTTGCATCGTCTGCACAGAATTCTCTTGGCGACGATGCTTGGTGCTCTTCATCAGATTTGCTTGTATTTTTAAGCTGAAGTTTGCTGAGTTCAATATTTGTCATTGAAGCCTGTGACAAAATGTCAGAAGAGGAAAAATCTGACTGAGAAGTGGATGTCAGTGCATTCGGCGATGAGGCAGAAGGAAGTGGTGAGCCTGTCAGTTTGTCCCATTTCTCATAAGATCCCTTCAAGCTTCGTTTTTTCTCTCCCTTTTCAGCAACATCGCTTGAGCTAACACGATGTGGAGAATAAAACAAGGCAGCTGTGATTGGTATTTCAGACTCAGATGCGATGGATGTGGCAGCAGAGAGCGAAGGCATCCTCGGAAATGCCCCAGCTGATCCCAGCCGCACAACTGAATGGAGAAGAGAGGCAGCCAGTGAGAGAAGAGCCATGCAAGAGATCGGGTGCAGCTGTCGGGAGTTTCGTGTGGCATTGACAAGAACAGGCAGAAGGCGTTGTGCGGCTAAGAAGGAGTACTCGTTGTAGCGCTGCTTGTCTGAAAGATACCTCATCTGCTTGCCGGCAGGCGATGAGGCATAATAATTATTGTAATTTGTGTTGTTGCCGGCAAACTGTGGAGTTGCC
Organism: Monocercomonoides exilis; assembly: GCF_001643675.1. NCBI lineage: Eukaryota > Preaxostyla > Oxymonadida > Polymastigidae > Monocercomonoides > Monocercomonoides exilis. The sequence goes on from NW_027150581.1 coordinate 792,778, forward strand.
GGCAAAGGTGTAGATGAAGAATTGGATAATGGCTGAATTGGAGGTTGCGGAGAAAATGAAGGAAAGGGTGATGAAGACACCACTGAAGCAGGCAAAGAGGAATAAGACGATTGATCTGACTGCTCAGAATCGAATGTTATTTGCTGGAAGTTTCTTGCCTTTTGGTCTAAGTTTGTATTTGGCAGCGTCAGTGGCATTGATGAAGAGCTTTGTTGAGAAGAGGAAGCCAAATGAATCTGCTGGGTGTGCTTCAAATAGGAGCTTTCTGTGGAACTCCTGAGCTCGATGATGGCATAGCAGAGACAGGCAATGAAGAAGGAGCCCATTGAGAAGAAGTTGTGGCTGATTAACATCTGCTGCTGGCGGAGAAAATCAGAAGCAGAAGAAGAAGATGATGATGATGATGATGATGAAGATGATTTTTGTTGTGAGTGAGATGAACCAATGGATGAAGTGTATGGATTGCGTTTCAGAGGAGTTGGAGACAGATCAGGGCATTTAGATCTCTTTGCAGTGTGGATGAGGAGGAGGGTGATGGAAGAAGGAGGGGTAAGGACAGAGAAGAGATGCGACATGAAGGAGGAGGACTCAGAAAGAACAAGGAGGATGCTGGAGAGGCAGAAGAGGGCAGGTGGGGAGAGGAGGTGTGGGGCGAAGAGGAGGTGGAGGAGAGAAGGGAACCAGGAACGGACAGAAACAGAGGGGTGGGATGGGATGACAGGGGTGAGGAGATAAGAGAGAGTGGATGGAGAAGAAGAAGGAGAAGAAGGAGAAGAAGAAGATGATGATGAAGATGATGAAGTGGTGTGGAGATTGAAGGAGGGAACAAGTGGGGCAAGAGCTGTGGAATGAGAAGAAGAGGAAGAAGAAGAAGAAGAAGAAGAGGATGATGAATATTGTTTACTGTTGTTCTGAGTGAGTGAAGCAGGACGCATCAGAAACGGGGAGTTGAATGAAGAGAGCATCGAAGAAGAAAACGAAGATGGAATCTGATGTGGATGTGTGTGTATCAACTGCTCTGTTTTCATCTCCTTTTCGCTTCTGCCTTCCTTTTCTATGTCTTCTTTCCCCTCAGAAATCACTTGAGGTTCTCTATTTGTTGTATGTGGTGTGTCTTTTGCATCTTTCCTGTATGAATCGCCTGTAATGAAGAGGCGGAAATTTTTGTTGTGCACGACGAGCAGGTAGAGAAGAAGGAGGTGCAATTCTGACTGGCATGTGGTGAGCTTCAGAAGAAGACGTGTGAAGTGCAACTCGGCTAGCGGGGATGTGGAGGTTGATTTGAGCAATGAAGAGGAAGAGGAGGAAGAGGAGGAAGAGGAAGAAGAAGAAGACGATGAAGATGAAGTGTCTGAAAGAGAAGTGGCTGCAGCGAATGCATCGACTGCTCCTTCGATTGTGGAAGAGAACGGCTCGTTTGCTGAAAGCATCGGCGTCTGTCCAAAGAGACTTGGAGAAGATGTCTTTGGAATATTCAATGAAACCTGATCTGCTTGTTCGTTTTCCTCTTCTCCTTTCTCTTCTCCTTCTCCCTCTTCTTCTTCTCCCTTGTTGTCTCTTCTCTCATTCTCCTCACCCTCTCCTCTTCTTCTCCCTTCCTCTGCATTCTGCACAGGTCTGATGCTGCACTGGCAGAGCAGCAGAATCAGCGCCAGCGCTCGAAAGCCGATCGGATCAGCACTCGCAGCGAGGATCGGATGGACTGTCTGTGTGCAGACAGACGCCAGCCAGCAGACAAATGGATGGAGTGTAGAAGAAGGAAGGGAGGTGGAAGAGAAAGAAGAAGAGGATGAAGAAGAAGAAGAAGGGGAATGAGAACGAGAGCGAGAGCGGGATCGTGACTGTGATGGTGAACGTGAGCGAGAACGAGACTTCTCGTTTGACAAGTGCAGCAGCGGAGATATAGTTCTTGTTATATTCTGTTGGCTGTTTGAATTCTTCGGTGTGTGTGTGAGTGGGCGTGTAGGCAGCATTGCCAGAGAACCAGGAAAATGCCCCGATGATTGAGGATTGAAGGTGTCCAGTGCTGTCACTGCCAGCCCTCCCCTTGTGTCGTCAAATGCATCACATCCAAAAAGACTGCTTCCGAATTCGTCACCTTCACGTGCCTCTGCTTCAGCGCCTTCGCCTTTTCTGTCACCGCCCAAAATCATGCGAAATGCACGCATTGAGGCCTTCACGTTGCTCCAAATGGAGGTTGCACCTGTAGATTGATAAGATGAGGAGGAGGAAGAGGAAGAAGAGGAAGATGATGATGATGAATTGTATGAAGACTGAGAAGAATAAGACGAGCGAGAAGAAAGCGGTGGGGTGGATGAATGCGATGTGTATGATGCGAGTGAAGGGAACTGCTGGACGAGAGAGACAAATGCGAAGAGAGGAAGAGACTGTGGCGTGGGGGTGGAGTGGTCAGATGCTAAGTATGCAGGAATGGCAGACGATGGAGGGAGGTTAGAGAGCGCGTTCTCAATGGCATAGTACAATGACTGCTCTGTCTGTGCCAGGAGTGCTGTTGACTCAGCATCTGCACACAAGGCGTCATCACCTTCATCCCCATCGCTGCCTTCAGAGCTCTCCGCATTCTCCATTGTGAACCACGACAGCTGCCGGCATGCATCGCCTGCTCCATTTCCGAATTCTTCAATGAGATCCAACAAAAGTCTGCCAAAGTTTGAGGCTTGTGCAGTTTTTCCATTGGAGAAAGAAGAAGAAGAAGAAGAAGAAAATGACTGCCCTGATAGTTTTGATGCTGATGATGCTGTTAGTGATGAGTATGAAGACTGCCGAGGGAGAATAATCCCATTGCGAGAATAAGGCAGCATCCGCTGAGAAGACGAGGATGAGCTTAAGTCTGAGCGAAATGACGAACCAGCAGCAGCAGAAGAAGAACCATAAGAAGAGCTGCCCTGTGGCTGCGCCTTTGTCTCCTTCAGCAGATTTGCAATCTCTGAAAGAGAAGTGACGCTGAGTGACTGAGTGAAAGGCGTGGGCGACTGCCGTGTCTCCAAAATGCCCAGAACCAAATAGACAACGTGAAGTTGTTGTGGCGTGAGGGTTGTGCCGAGCGAGGGGAGGAATGAGCTGATGATGGGAAACGATTTGTATGCAGCATCGTCGGGGGGCACTGAAGGAGATAGGGAGGAATGACTTTGTGTGTTGGATGGGCGGGAAGAAGGAGAGGAATAAGACATGAAAGAAGAAGCAGATTGAGCTTTCGATTGCATTGGAATTGTTGAGCCTCTCGTTGAGCCTGGCAAGAATGAAGGAAGTTGTGTTTCTGCTGATGAAGAATGGAAAGATATCGTTGAATTTATTTGCTGCTTGCGAAGCGTTTCAATCCATTCTGCCTCCACCTTCCCTTCGTGAGAAGCCTTGTTTGCAGCGAATAGTGGAAGGAGCATGAGCATCAGGGCAGAAGCAAATAATCCCTGTGTCAGTGCATAGCCGGTGAGAGACGGGAGTAACGTCCATTGAGAAGGGGGAAGCGGAGGCGAACACAATAAAGACAACAACGAGTTTGCTAGTTCTGTTGATCTGTGATGGCATGCAAACAATAAATACGGTGGTAAAGGTGAAATGTGAGGAAGCGATGGGTATATAATTGCCTCTTGTAAGTGTATACTTTGCCTTTGAATTGTGTTTGGGTTTGGGTATTTTAAAGCTGAAGTGTTAAGCTGTGGTGTTAACAAAAGAAGCAACACATCCAACGTCGCTTGATGTAGAGGTGCAAGTTGTGGGGTTATCGATACATCTACGAGATAATCAATCATCACGTCAACAAGCTTTGCAACTTCTGTTCCATTTGGAGATGGGACAATAAAGCTTCCTCGAGCAATTCCTCGTGACTCCACTCTCTGTGTTGATCTTTCGTAATCAAAGGAGTGAAATGAGTCCTCCGAAAGAAAAGTTGAGCATGCATCAATAGGAAGTTTTGAAGAGATATATTGCATGTAAAACCAACAGAAAAATAGTAAGTTTGTCAGGGAAAGAGGAACAAAAGAATCGTGAAATAGATCGAAAGATTTTGGAGCAGTAGAATCGGTAGCATTTTCTCCTACTTCAAAAGATGTAACACATTTCGGAAGTAATTGACGGTATCTTGCAATTAAAGTTATTAAAAGAGTATTAAAATTGTGCGTTGATATGTTATTTTGAACTAGCATTTCTCCATGATTTTCAAAGCATTGCAATAATTCGAGTAATGAAGTTGCAGATATTTGCATTCTCAAAGTTTCTAACTGTTCCCAGACAACATGAGTCACTGGTAAAGGGATTGGACCACAAATTTGAGAAGAAAGAGTAATAAAAGATTCCACAGAATTGAACAATGGAGCAGTTCCTAATTGATTCAATCTGTAAGATGGATTTTTTTGGATATAAAAATCCATTTTTTCTCGTCTGTATCTTCGCTAAAAAACAATGTTTGCAAGTTTATTATTTGATCATAACCTTTATATTTTGTTTGCAGAATTTTTCTAAGTGATTCTCGAATCATAATAAGAAATTTTTTAATTCGAAACGAATTAACAATTAATTAACGTCCTTCAATGATTTGTTTGAAATCATTTTTCCACATTTCAAACTTGAAAATGAACTTTTTATAACTTGAAAAAATTATTTTTTAAAATTCCATATGTTTTTCTTTGATAAAGAAATGGGGGAAAATACGGACTTTCAAGCTTTTTTTGCACAAAGTGCAAAAAAACTACCTCACTCATAACTTTGTTTCGCTTTCTCAGATTTCAAAATAAATTAAATTTTCATAACTGCAAACAAACATCATTGAAATAAAAACATCAGGTTTTCCAACATTTCACAAATAACAAAAAATGGAACCATTTTTGTTGTGTTTTTTTAATCCAAAAAAGTCAATGAAATGAGCAAAAATTTTCAATGAAAAAGCTTAAAGAAAAAAATTTTGTCCCAAATATTTTTTTTCAAATTTTTTCTTTAATAAAATCGCTTATCGTTATTTCCTAGATATCTGAAATGAACATGGGTGATAATTTTTGAAATCATATTTTTAAACATTCATAATTGTCAGTTCAAGAATTTTCCTTGAATATTTGTTCATAAACACTGAAAAGAAACAAGCCTATTCAAGAGATCATCATCTTTATTACAGCTCACACATTTGTTTTTTAAACAGTAATGTTGAGTTTTATATTTGAATACAAAATCTCTTCTCAATAACAAACGATTCTTGAAAAAACAATTCCAAAAAAAAAAAAAAGTTATGATTTCAAACATTATCACCCACATGTGTCACTTTGTGACTATTGAAAGACAAAATTTATTTCCTGACGGACTGAGATATAGATTTCAATTCCGAACCTCAATAAAGAGAACAACTATTTTTGAATGCAAATATAATAAAATATTAATCAAATATGCGAAAAATTGAAATACGTTTTTAAAAAGGCTATTGACAAAAAGACATATTTGGAAATTTTTGATCATCGGTCAGTCAGCAACAGTCAATGGAGTCAGTATCTGGTGGAGAAGAAATTTTTATTTTATTTATGAAAAAAGGTGAAGTTTTAAGAATATAATAGAAAGAAGAATTCAATAAATATTTATTTATTTAAAAAATACTTCAATAAATTCACAAAATTAAATATTTTTGAAAAACCATAACTGTCTTGGATTTTCAATTACTAACGGACGTGATATATGCTTTTTTGTCTGTAACACATGTTTGGTTTGAAATTTTCAAAACAATTTGAAATATTATTATTTTTGTTTCCAGTTATCTCACACAAAATTTCTTTATTTGTCGAATTTTTTCAAAAAAGAACCTTTTGATTAATTTTCGAATAAAAATAAAAATTTCATATTTTTTTATTATATTTCTGTTTCCCCTTACGAAGCTTCACTTAAATAAAAACAATAACATTGTCAATTTTTTTTTATCACGATTATAAAATTTGGAGAATGAGAACAGTAATTTGAGAGAAATATGAAATTTTTTTTTTATTTGAAAATAAGTCAAAAGAGAATTTTCATAAAAATAAATTCCGACACTTGAGAATTAACCAGATTTCATATAAAATTAGTTGTCGAATGACAAGTTGTAATTGTTGTTGGAAAATTTAATTATTTAAATAATAATGAGTGATTATTCCATTGATTTTGGTGAAATGTTGAATTGTGTTGAAATTAAGACCCAACAATCGAATAATCAAACACAAACAAAAACAAAAACTAAACGAAACCATATAAAAAACAAAGCAAAATAAAACAAAGCGAAAAAATTTTTTTATTTCATTTATAATAATTATTATAATAATTAAAACAACAAAATGGTAATATTAAACAGATGAAAAAATAAAACAATATCAGAAATCTGATGGCATATGCATTTATGAACATTTTTCAAAGAATCTTGGCCACAAACTTCAACAGAACACACGCTGAAAAAAATATGGGTATTGTCACATTTGAGTTGAAAAATGGGTGATAAAATTTGTTGATTATTTCGATATTTTTCTGAATCAAGTGTGTTTTTGAGAACACCGAATCCTCTTTGAGTTATTGAAATGCATGTATTCTTATCTGTTATTTCTTTTCTGTTTTTTCTTTCATTTTCAACAGTCGGAAACAGTTTGTAATTTTTATAAAAAAGATTATAATTTATTTATTTTATTTTGTTTTTTTTACACATCGATTTAAGTATCAACTGAAAGGAACATATTTATTAAATCAGAAAGTTTTAAAAAAAATAGTTGTTATTATGATAATTTCCAAACTACCATTTCAACAAATGAGGAGTATTTATTCAACATTTTCAACTGTTCAACTCATCTTCATTTCTTTCAATTTGTATCCGAAGAATATGGAAGCGTTGCACAGATCGATCCAATAACAGTTTTAAGTGTTTCAACAAGTACCATTATAAACTCACCTTTCAGTCACACCCCATTTTTTACAAATGGAGGATTAATCCACTTAAAGAACATCTCTTTTTTCAATCATATGCCCAATTCAATCTGCCAATCAATCATTACTGGTGAAATTCAAAATAAAGATTCAAAGAATCATTGCTCTGTTTCACTTTCTCATTCCTCATTCAATTCTCATCGAATTGATTCTCCTCCATTTGTGAGTTCCACAGATGCATATTCTTTATCCATCACAAACTGTTTTTTTTTAAATCTAACATCTCAAAGTGCGAAACGAAATATCCCTTCCAAAGAGTATGAAAACGTAGAAATAACTTCAACTAATATTATAAACTGCATTAATCCTTATAACGGATTGATAGTCACACCAGCCCAATCTTCATTCATTTGCAACAATTCATCATTTGATAAGTGTAGTGCAAACATTTCAACAAAGATTTCTTATTCATCCGGAAACAACTCCTTTAACGATGATTTCTTTTCTATCAGTTGTTCTGGGAATGGAGGAGCTATTGAATGTAATCAAAATGCTTCGTTGAATATTTATAACTGTCATTTTGATAAATGCAATTCCACAAATTATGGAGGAGCCATTAGCTTTGAATCAATAACAGGTTCATTTTTGTGTGATCATTGCATTTTCACAAATTGCTTCTCAAACGAAGGAGGCGCTATTAATTATTTGAATAATAAACAATCAACAACTCAATCAACATTGTTTTCAACAAATAGTGGAAACGGAAAAGGGCATATTATAATGGGCTATTTACAGAGTGGATCTCATTTATTTCAATCGAATATTTTTGAAAAAGGCGAATGCCACAAAGAGTATACTGGAGCATTTCACACATATAACATCAATTCCAGCATTATCCTCTCAAATAACCTATTCCAACATAATACAGCAAAAACGTTTGCACCTTGCATATTACTTGGGCAACAAGGCGATAATGAAAAATTTTCATTTCAATGTACATTTTGCTTCTTCCAGAATAACACTGCACCTCAACAAAGTGGAATGGATGTTCACATCACACAATACATTGCTTCAAATTCTTTAACAAAAGATAATTTTGTTGAATGTTATTCTTTGTCCCAAGGAACAAGAGTCGTTCGATGTATCACACAAAACTGGTACACATGCAAGGATTCAGAGACACTCGATTGGCTTCCAGATTATCAAACAGATTTTCAGATCAGAGCTCATTTCAGTGAAGGAATAAATCATGATGACTGTGGTTTGGTACCTTCTTGCAAAACTCTGAAATATTCTCTAACAAGAAACACTATGAGCGCAAACATTACAATCCTTGCAGATTCCTGTGAATTCTGCGAAGAAACAATTGAAGTTGGTTCAGGACTTGCTTCAATTGCAGGGCATTCCAGAGAAGAAACAATCATCAGATCCCTCGAAGGAAATAGTGTTTTCACGGTGGAAACTGGCACTTTGGATATTAACAACTGCCACGTGAAGCATATGGATGGAGTCAATGGTTCGTGCAATTCTTTTTTAGAGATGAGTGGAAACGGAAAAACAACTGTGAAGAAATGCGACGTTTCTTGTGTTGATGAAGAGAATGAAGTTCACTCGAGTGCATTTAAAATGAATGCAGGATATACCCTTTTGGAAGAAGTGAGAATGTTTGAGATGAGATTCTCCAGTTGCAGTGCAATTGCTTTTGAACAGGAAGCAGAAACATTTGTATTGGAGATTATTTTGACAAACTTTAGCAAATTAACAAGATCAAATGGAGATGGGTCGATCGCTGAAGGAAAATTGTCCTCTGGAGGAAAGATAATTGTATCAAATTGCATGCTGGAAGAAAGTGTGTGCGAAGATGGTAATGGAGGGGCATTGAACATTAATGTGGAAGATGATGGGAAAATTGAAGTTAACGGAACAGAATACACAAAGTTTTCAAAATGTAGAGCTCAGAATGCTCAGAGTGGACAAACCAGACAAAGTGGATATGGAGGAGGAATTTATGTTTATTTCTCTGATTCATCTCACTCAATTTCGTTGACAAATGTTTCATTCGAAGAGTGCGGTGCACTGGTGGGCTCTGATATGTTCATTAATGGAAATGTTTTGAAAGAAATTGTGAGCAATGATACTTTTAATTTTTCTCTTGACATGAACAACCTGTCAGCGTTGAGCGGGATGGAAAGATCAGCAAGCTCAACAGTCATATTTCCACTTGTATATTTCTTTCGCCAATTGAACGGTTCAGCGCATGTGAATGGAAGTGAAGGAACAGATTTTAGTGGTTGTGGCTATATTGACTGTCCTTGCAAAACAATTGAAGCAGCCGCACTGCGCTTTCATGATCAAAAGAGGATGATTTTTTTGCGTCAAGGTTTTATTTTCGATCATGAAGTTCATTTAGAAGATCATGAATATGTAATTGGAGAAGAGAATCTGTCAGTTTCCATTAGGATAGATGGAAGTTCCGAAAAGAAATCTGATGAACTGTTGCTTGTATCTATTTCAACAACTTTGGATGGAATCTCTTTTATTCTTCCATCCTCTCTCAATCAACGATCTTCATTAATCCGTTCCTCTTTTGATTTGTCCAGTCCTTCCACTCTTTCCATCAAGAAATGTTCATTTCTTCTTTATACACCAGAAGTTATATCTTACGAATTGACCTATTCGCTTCTGTCTGCAACTGGAGGAAATCTCATCATTGAAAGAGTTTCTGCGTCAAACCTGATTTTTGGAAGATGCTCTGCTTTAACTGTTTTATTAGTAACACTGAATATCACAGAAATGACTCTGTATAAAACACAGGCAACTTCAATTTGTGGATTGATTTCTCTTGGGAAAGAAAAATTATTCTCTTCAGTCATTTCATCACCAAATGCCTTCATCGACAAAATGCCCGAATCAACTGATATCCTTGTGAATAATTCAAACTTTATCAGTTGTGAAGCTCAAAACTCGTTGAATGGAGGCTGCACGTTTATAGAGTACCGCGAAGGAATGAAGTTAGAGATCAAAGACTCTGTTTTTATGCAGTGTAAAGCACCAAGAGGAAAAGGAGGCGGGGTGTATCTGAACTGCGGTTGTGAAGGTGAATTGTCATTTCAGTTCACGGACGACGTATTCAACATGAACGATGCATTGAGCGGCAGAGACATTTTTGTGTATTGCACAAGCCTTGAAGCGCAAATCAACGAGAAACAGTTCAATTTCTGCATGGAAGAACCTATGTATAACACAAAAAATGCTATCTTCGGTTCCGATATTCAAAGAGGGGCAGACGAAGAAGATGTGAACATCATTGATCTTATCTTGCGCTATCTGAGCGATCTGATATTCATCGGCAGCGAGCTAAATGGCGGAACAATTCTGAAGGACTGCGGACGCTCAACTGTGCCTTGCCTCACACTGAATCATGGGCTGGGACATCTGATGCAGTCTTTTGAAAGTCGGATTGTTGTGAACGGAAGCAGCACAATCAGCAGTGAATGCAACCTCCAAGATCTCAGCATACGCAGTATCTCCAAGGCAAAAACATCTCTTCACGTCAACTCTGATATCAATCGCACTCGAGACAGCTTGATGCACTGCGCAGGAATTGTCAGGATAGAAAGCCAGAACTTCATCTTTGAAAAGTCCTTCAGATCACTTCACCTGGCTTTCTTCTTTTTCAACTCTGGTGAGGCAATATTCACAAATTGCTCGTTTAGGCCTGCTGAAGCTGAATCTGTTCCAAATATTCTACCAGATACAATGGCTTCAATCCCTTTCATTCTCATGCTCGTAGATTCATCAGATGCAATTTTACAGTCATGCGAGCTGGAAGACTCCAGCTGCAAAAACTCATGCTTCATCTGCAAGAATTCAGCAAAACTCCAAATCCAAGATTTCTTATGTAGACGAATTGTGCTCAATTCTGCTCTTGTGATAGATATGGCAAGTACCGAACTGTCTCACATTTGCCTTGACACTGTCACCTGCATGACATCAATATTTGAGTCCAAAGGGCTAAATAAAAACACCTCTCTCGAATGGATCGATGCCAGAAATATAACATTGAAGAAAGGAAGCGTTTTTTCAGTGTATGATGCAGTTCAGACAGAACAGAAACAGCCTTTTGTCAGGAAAAATATGTCTTTTTCTTCGTTCAGAAATGTCACAAGCTCTGATAGTTCTTCAACAATTTTCACGTTTGCATCTCGAAGTTGTGAAGTTTTCTTGCAGAACTGTAGCTGTTCTTTGAGTTCATCATCTGGTGACAAAGGTCAAATTGCTTCATTTTCGTCGCTTCCGAAACTCAAATTGGATTCGTGCACATTTGATGGGGCATCAATCAAAGAAAACGAAGCTTGTCTTCATGAAAGAAATCATGTTGATTTATTTCACAATGATGCTTCAAATCATTCCGAAAATGAAATGAGCCTCAATCCACAAAGAAGCAAGATTTCATCTTCAACTGTTTCAGAAATATGCAGCTGGAACTCGTCGATTGTGGATATAACTTGCTGCTCAGTTGAAGACGTTGACTCTTCATTCGTCAATGCCCCATCTGGAGCATTATCAGTATCAGGTGGAGATATTCGACTGAAAAAAGTGGAGTTCAGAAACAATTCACCATCAATTCATTTCTATGAATCTGCCCGAAGAAATATTCTCTGTGAAGATGCTGCACAGATTGATGTGGAAAGTTTGAAAAAAGATGATGAAGCAGCAAGTAGATCTTCGTCGTGGATCCTAAATAATGGTTGCAATCTATCTGGCATTCCATCGCTTATGGCTTCTCCCTTTTTCATTCCTGTTCTTCATTCAATTCGAGCACAACAATCGGAAAATGAAATCGAATTGTTCTTCGCTGGTTCTCTTCTTCTTCCTTGCAATCTTTCTTTCCAAATAATAATTTGTTCAGAAAATGAAGAACATATTGAAACATATAATTTTGTTGTTGATGATTATGTATCAGAAAATGAAATCCATTCCTCAATTACTTCTTCAGACTTTGCTTCAATAACAGGAAACACTGAAGTGAGAGCATGTATTCTGTTTGGGAGTGCAGAATCTCCTTCATCAACACAGTCATTCGTTCTGAAAAATAAAAGCGAAGCAAATGCGAATGGAAATGAAAGGATTGCCGAAGGAGGAAAAGAAGGGAAATCGTATTGGTTGTTGATTGTTGTTGTGCTTGTTGTGATATTATTGATTGTCCTTATTGGATTTATTTTGTTTGTAATTCGATGGAAGAAGGTGAAGAATGAAGCAGAAGATCTGAGAGAGATTGTGAACGATAACATCAGAAAGGATCCGAAGGCGTTTGAGATGGTGACGATGGAGATGTCACCAGAGGAGCAGTGGAGGAGAGCAGAGAGGGAGGCAGAGAAGAAGAACGATGAGAGAATCAAGAAGAGGGTGTATGCGAAAAGTTTGGGACATTCAGAGTCATCGGAACATCTTCTGTCTGAGAGTAGATCGACTGAATACATATTGGGGAGAGACTCAGACAAGATTCCTCAATGGATGCTAGAGAAGGTTGATGAAGAAGAAGATGAGGAAACAAGAAAAAGAACCCCATCGCCATCCATTTCATCCACTTCGACAACAGACACTTCAGACACAGAATCCACTTTTGTTCGAGGGGAGGATTTGTGTCCAACCACTTCATCAATGTCGAATCTGGTGGATGCGATGGCCTGTTCATCTCCTCATGAGAAATTGATTGTGGATCTGAGGGATTCGCTGTTCATGCTGCTTCATGGGAAGAACGAGAAGAAGGAGATGGCGATAGGCACTCTGAAGGAAAGAGAGCAGACAGCTGCCCAGGTCTTGTTCTGGGTGGCCAATCTCGCCCTCCACTCATTTTCCGAGATGGACAACCCTCTTCAGTCACTTGTCAATCTGAGCCCACACATTGTGCTGTTCTCTGAGCACATGGTCATCTGCATTGTGATGCACTCCGACTTCTCATCTGACGATGATTCCGATTCATCCTCAATATCTTCCTCAACCGTTGTCACATCAGCAAGTGATGATAATGAGGAGGAGGATGACTCTCTGCCCTCATCTGCATTTGAGGATGAGGACGACAATTTCAAGAAAGAGTGTCTGAGGTGGAAGGCGCCAGAGCTGCAGATGAACAAGAAGATGGGGGCAACAGAGAAGTCGGTGGCATTCTCGATCGGGATGATGCTGTGGGAGTGCCTGACGCTCCAGATCCCGTTTGGGGAGTATGAGGCAGAGGCAGCTGGGCAGAAGATCGTGAATGGGGAGAGGCCGAACATAGAGATAATCAGCGAATCGCGGATGAAAGGAATGGTTGAAAAGGCGATGAGCATGAACGCAGAGCATCGCCATTCTTTGACACAGATCAAGCGGGAGTTTGTGGAATTATTTCCTCAAAGTGCAATGATATTCACAATAACTGATGCTATATGCTTGGAAGAGCAAAATAGCAACATTGATTCAATGATCGAAAGACATTCATCTCAGACTTCTGCTTTGAAAAAAGATTAACCAATGTTGTCTTTCAAAAAGAGTTAATCTATTCAAAAATGCAAGTACGATTTCATAGATTTCATCCTTTTCTCTGAATATATGAGAAAAATCTTCTGGTTTTTATCCAATTTGTTTGTTGCTATTAGACTTTGTTAATTTCGTAATTTTTTTATTTGTTGAAGCAGTAAAAAGCTTCTTGAAGAAAATTTGTAAATATAATTCTGTATAACTTTTGTATTACTGCGTCATTTACGTAATGTTTTCATGGTTGCCGTTAGCACTTCAAAAGACGAAGCAACTTTCTTTTTTCATGAGAAAAAATTTTCTTCTCTTTCTGCTTGTGCTATCTCTGATGAGATACTCGAGCCTATGGACATTATATCAATATGAAAATCTCTGTTTTTCTTTGTTTATTCAGCTGCAGATGATGTAGGACAATTAATTGATTATTGTCGGAATAAATTTTCAAAAATTCGTAATCAATGCTGATATCACACAATTATTGATATTCATTTTTTCCCTAATGACCATTGAAATTTCTTTCCTTTCGTTCGAATGATTCTCAAATAAGTAAGAGGGTTCATTTTTTAGTCTCTTCCATATGTGCAAAGATCTCTTTCAGAGACAAACCCGACCAGAATAAAAAACGTTCTGTTTTGTCATCAGACAATAATTCGACTTTAAATACCACATCTTGTATAAGAGATGCAATAAAAGCGCATAGTGGACAAGTTTGAAACATGTGATTTCACAAATCTTGATTCAAACGTTCAAAAACGTCTTTCATGAAAAGTTAATAATTGAACCTTTGCAAACCTTCAGATAATTTCCAAAACATATTGCACATTTAAATCATATAATTGAAACATTGCCACATTAACTTGTATGTATTTAATCAGCGCATTAGCAAGAAAATCGATATTTATCATTTGTTGTTTTAAAAATTTCGTTATGGAACGTCAAAAACATTTATAACTAATTTCATCATTTGCATTAAAGTACTTCATATTCTAGCTAGAAATTATTATCCATCTTTTATGACAAATAATTTTATGAACAGATTTTTTTTTTTTTAATAAGAAAATTTATTTTCTCAAGAAATTGCATAGAGTCAAATTAATTCATTTCTAAAAAGTAAAGGTCAAATAAAGGCATAAGTGCTTCATCACTCTCCTAGAAAAGAAAATGATTTCTCCCTCTTTTCAAAAAATTTTATTAAACAAATGAATTGACACTTAAACCAAAACTTTTAATAAAAAATTATAAAAAAATTAACAACAAGACATTACTGCAAACGAAAATGAATTTTTAAATTGCTTGCTGAAGATCTATTCCATTTTCACACTACGTCTATGTGATGTAATTTCTTTTTTCTATGATGCTTTTTATGCTTTTGTGGAATTTCCCGAACATTTTTTTCGTGAACATCATGAGAAGCATTCTTCAACACAGTCTCTTCAGAATCCAGGTCATTGAATCGCCTTGCATCAGTCTTTGTCATCTGCTGGTACAAGAAGGAAACAATTCCGCAAAGTACACCCACAAACAATAGAAACCCTGAAATAACACACGAATAAACAAATGAATTAATAAGAATCGTTGATTATTTTTGAATAGAAATACTTCAGCCAAAAATTCATTTATTCACAAAATGATGTCTCCATCAAATCATATTTGCCATTCATATGAACAATCATTTTTTATTATTTGTCTTTATTTTTTTTCTTATTAAATATTTCTTAACTTTTTCTATGTGTGTGCTTTATATTTCTTTGGCATACCATTTATCCCCCCCAAAGTGAGTGTGTCTGTTGTAAGTCTTGTAACATATTGATTTCTGTCTATTTCTGAGAAGTCATTGACAACATCATACACATCCTTCAATTGAGTCAAATACTGACAATAAACAAAATATTCGCCATATAAAACACAAAAATAAAATTGATTAATTAAAAAGTGATAAAGTCACATAAAACTAATATGTTTGAACAAACATCATTATTTCCAATGAGGATGTTATTTTCCATATGCTGCATGCGAATCAGAATCAACAGAGACACAATAAAAAGCCCAACAAGAGACAATGAAATGCATAAGAAGAAAAACAGTGAGGCGATGGATGAAGAGAAGAGTGACTGTGCACAAGGGCAGCAGCGCAGCAGACACGAAGAGCAAGACTGTTCTGAGTATTCATATTCCATTGAGAGTCGATCAGATGACTCAGAAAAAGGGATTGTTGTGGAGTGAGATGAGGAAGACGAAAAAGCAATTGAAAATAAAAGGATTGCGTAAAGAAGGAAAAGCAGTGAGAATATCAGCAAGGCAAGAAATGGCTTCACATGTGAATATAATAAAAAAATAAATGATGATGATTACTAAACAAATAAACAGCTGTGCATACCCATTGCAATGGCTTAAATTTCTTTTAAATGTTTTTCCAAAATAAATTGGAGAAGAACAATTGTATAATCAAACACAAACATTGAAAATAAGTAACATAAAGAAATAAAAAATATTATTCACAAAAATTTGAAAATAAATAAAACGAAATATTTCAAAAGTTTTTGAAAATATTAATTTGAAAAAAACTTTCTTTTCATACCAAACAAGAAAGTGAAGTAGCCGCAAATAAAAGTGTGATAATGGCATTGGTTATGACAACAACAGAAGAAAGTGATTGCGACAAATTGCGTATGACACCCTTTTTATTCATGATGCTGAAAATCACCAACATTATTCCTGATGATATCACAAGAAGTAGATTCAATATCGGCACAGAAACTTTTCGAGACTCAGATTCACGTGCTAGCTGTTGCATAAAATGAACAACAAATAAAAGTCACTTCAATGCGAAATAGCAAAAAAATTGAAAAAAAAAGAACCTTATCTATGCAATCAAAATTATGTGAGTCGCAACTGTAACTGAGAAGAGATTCCAAACTTGTCAAACCATCTGTCGTAGCAGCTCCTGTACAATCAGAAAAATATAAAAAAAACCTTAATCAACTTTGGATAAAATGATAAACAATACTTTGATAAAGAAATCCAATCGTGAAAAATAGGGAAATTCCACAAATCAAAGACAAGAAAAATTGCAAAATTGCCATTGAAAATGAAATTTTTGTGAATATTCTATTTGATTTTGTATTTTTATGAGAACAATCTAATTTATTTAAAAAAAAATTAAGAAAGTTGAATTATTTATAAAACAATTCTTTAAAATAATTTGAACACAAACTTGATAGTATGCCAAATACTGGTGCAAAAAACGCAAAAGCTCCATTCTTATAAATAGTGTTATATGGAGATTTTCAAATAACATGAATGAAAAACATTCAAATATTTAAAGCACACAATTATGCATATCCAATTGAACTGAGAATAAGCAGAGTAAAAAAATCCGACAAATACAACAGAAAATGCAAGCAATAAAGATGCTCCACATATTATATAATATAAAACTCGTAGGACAACAGAAGAAGGAGTTTCATCCATGGCATTGTCTCGGAATGGGTATTAAAGAAAATGTGAAGGTTAAGATCAAGAAAAAAATTTTTGGATAATTTAAATTCGAGTTACATAAGATTGTTTTTGGAATGATTCCATCAACATTTCATGGTCCACATCCAGGTCCAAAATTTGGCCGGATGGAATCTGGCTCTTCGCATAAACCAGGCGCTCCAGATAAAGGAAACTCAAAAACAAGCAAACACACTGTTTTACTTCTTCAAACTTCAAAAGATTTCCAATCTCGGACTTACCTTCATTTTTCTAGTGTCGGAGAAGCTTTGGATGGTTTATATTTCACTAAGTTTTATGCTCTTAAAAATTATTATAAATGATCAATTTACCAAAAAATAGGCCTTGTATTGATGTATGAACAAGCACTCGCTCATACAGATCCATCATATACGCCAGCAGTACGTAAATTTACCGAAATATACGAATTTTTTGACTCTTTTGTTGATCTTGGAGTGTTAGTTTTTACTCCTGCAGTGAGTTTGAAAAATGTTGCTTTTAAGAAATTTCAAAACAATATTTATGTATTTTATTTTTTAGACGGATATCGGCCATACACTAGGCAATGGTTAAAAGAAAAACTATTCGAGCATCTCAAACGAGAGCATTGCATTCATAAAGATGGAGAAACTTGAATCAATCAAAAAAATGAAAAGAAAAAAATCAATTGGAAAGATTCTTTCCTTGAAAGTCATTTCTCTCATTTCATTTCGAGCTTCCGTTTCGTTTAAGTTACTTTCACTTTTCATTTCAAAACATCTCTTTTTGCATTTCTACAAGAAGTTTATTTTATCGCTTGAAGTGAAAAAAAAAGGCAAATATTGATTTAATAAGTTAACATAATTAATTCGAAAAAACAATGAAATTACACAAGTAACAGATGCGAATTACCTACTTTTCAAACAAATACAATCTTCAAAAAGCAAAAAAGAAAAAGTCTTAAAGTTAATTCAATAACAACATCTCTATCTATCATTTCATTCGCAAAGGAAGAAGATTTTGTCGAAAACTCTTTCCATCCATGTGATGATGTATCGATGCGAATGCTCGTCCTTCATGCGAACAACTCCTGTCTCCACCAACTGCAAAGGCTTAGGAGGAGGCGGAGGATGACGCTGTCTCCTCTCATTCATTCCGTGCACGCCAGCTGCTCCACCGCCTCTTCCTCCTCCTCCTCCGACATGAACAGGTTGAACGTTACCTCTTCCTCTTGCAAACGCATTCCCCCTGCCAACATGATGTACCATTCCTCTTCTTCCTCTTCTTCCCCTCGCTCGAAATCCTCCTCGTCTGCCTCTGCCTCCAAACCTTCCACGAACACCAGGTCTTTTTATCTTTCCTTTGCCACGTATTTGCAACTGATAGTGGCCATACCGCGCCATTCCCTGCTCCAGCTCCTGTGTGAAGTTGTCTCTTTTTCTCAAAAGAACGCTGTGCAGCTTGCCAGATGTTGTAAGAGCATACAGGAAATTGGATGTTAAGCAAAGCTTCTTCAGCTGCTTCGTTGGGAAAGGAAGTTGGCGAACTATAATTGGCTCTGTCAGCCATTCGAATATCTCTGGCACTGTATGTTCACGAGGATCGAATTCGCATATCATAATACGCCCATTTTCTGTCAGCGCCAGCATTTTGCCGTCTGAAAACATTGCCTCCACCAGCTTTTCTCCGAAGAAGAACAAGTTTGGATCAACCGGAGTGAGGAACGAATTCCCTACGCCGCGTGTGAGGATCCAGGTCTCCATGAACATCACCCCTTCGGCCGATAAGAAGAACCGAGCGCCTTTGTTGTACTTGACAATGTGATGCTTCCCAAACAGCCCGAACTGCCCCGCCTCTTGCGGCACAAGCCCACTCAGAACCTCCACAAAACGCGGCTGACGGAACATGTTGGAGTTAGTCAGCTCGACCAGACCAGAAGAAGGAATACTGTTGTGGAACTTCCGCATCCAGTCGATATCGCCAAAGCAAAACACTGCATGATTCTCAAGAATGATGATCACACGCTCCCAATCCACACATATGTAAGCAACACGTGACGGCCCAAGAGACGATTGTGCAAGTCCGTCAGGTGATGAAAAATGAGGAATCTTAAAAAAAAAAAGATTAAAAGAAAAAATAATAATTATTTCATTTAATTTTAATCACACACAAAAAAACATATTCATTTACACACCATAACCCATTTCCTGTCTCTGTACTTTCGCTCTCCATTTGCTTCCCATCCATATACCATCAGCTGCCCATTTATTGTTTTAGCACAGAAAAAGTTTCCATCTGAGCTAAGTGAAGAAAATCGATACTCGCGTGGAGGCGCAACAAGCCCACCAAACCAGGCCTCTCTCTTTCTCTGTTTTTTGTCAGAACGAAGATCACCACTTTCGACAAGAGTTTGCCCCATTTCTCCATTTGGAAGAATATAATATGCAGAAAAAGCCGGAATATTTGGCAAATTAAAATCTTTCAAATATTCTGTGTTACAAATATTTTTTCAAATCGTTTTTAAAAGCAAATGAAATAAATATGCAAATAAACACAAACCAGAATGAAGACACATCGCCTGAACTCTTTCAGGAACTTCAATTCCCTTTACAATTGCAGTTTCAAGAGGATGCGATTCAATATGTCTTCTGTTTCGTTTCTTTGGGTTAATTCCAGTGCAATTTGCTTCGAAATCCATCAACCCTTGGCATACAAGTCGACGCCCACCAAAATCATCAAAACAAACTTTTAAGCAGTTCATGATAAATAAAATAAACTTGATAATAAAAAAAATTCATACGTGATTTTATTGCTCTTCCAAAATTTTCATTTTGAATCAATTGCTTTGTTCTTTTGTTAACTGCAATAAACTAGAATTTGAAAATAAAATCATTTTTCAGTTGAATTTCATGCACAAACGTTAATGAGATCATTCATTGAAGCCATTTCTTTTACCAATTCTAACATGATGTGGTCAGGAAGATCTGAAAACGGATTTGGTGCAGAGCCGCTTGGGACTGAAGACGATGAAGCCGCTTCTTTTGAATCAGATGGAATTAACGAAGATGAAGGTCTTTCATTTTTATAACTTTCAGAATTTGGAGTTGCCATTTCAAAATAATTAAACCTTAATAAGCAATTTTTAACGAACAATTTTTTATTGTGGGCAGTGGCAATTTCGTTGGTAATTTTTTTCAAAGAAAAATGTCAAATAATAAATATTAATAAATGTGTTCACGAATGCTTTTTGTTAAAACACTTTTGAATCAATTCTTTTTTTCATGACGATCATTTCCCTACATTGGAATCATATTTCAATTTTAACGACTTCATGGCTTCACGGGAGGAATATGATGAATCAGTCGTTGAAACTCCAAACACAAAAAGAACTGTAAATTCTAGGACGCCTGATGTTTGTTTTAAAATTATATATTTCTGAACTTTGAGGATTTTTAATAATTCTTACTTTTAATTTTTATGGCTTTAGAGTCCTCTTTCAAGATCAGGGAATGAAACCTCACGTTCAAATCAATTAAGCACATCTAGGGGAGAAGACAAAAGACGTTCTTCTCAGTCAAGCCCAACACAAAAGTCAAAAAAGGTACTGCAATGTTTTCATTTTATCACGGCTTCAGTTTGAAAAATCATAGTTACCATACGAGACTGGTTTTATTCCTAAACCAGGTACGGAAAATATTGTTCCCAGTTCTATTCCGCAACGTCCGGCAACTGTTGATGATTTGCCCCCAAATGACTGGGAAGACTATCGCATTATTCATGCTTTTCGCACACCAAAATCTGTTTGAGCTTTTCTCATTTATTATGTTATTGACATGATATTAACTTTATTTAATTCTACAATAGGATGCAAAACCTTCAATTTTATCTGAAACGATTGGAAGAAATCAAACTCTCAAATCATCGAGTCAAGAAAAACATCAGGATCAATCCGCCACACAAACAAGGGACTATGAGCGTAATACTCCAACCTCTCCTCGACAAACTGAACGAACCAAAAAAAGTTCTCAGCACGGAACTGAAGTCGATCCTTTGTATGAAACTCCGGAAGATATCGCTTCAGTGCTGTCAGAACTCAAAACAAAAGATCCCTTGATAACAACATCGCCTTATTTTGCTTCTCCAAGACAAATTGCATTGCGAAGGCCTGTGACACGAACGGCGACGACAGGAGTGGGAAAACGGATAAAAACAAAACCACTTCCTCAAGGCACACTAATTGTGAAGCCATTTATTACGAAATCTCAGAAAGAGAAAGAGAAAGAGAAGAAAAAGAGAGAAGAAGCAAAGCTTAATGGGGAAACGAGAGAAAGGGCGACATCCAGATCTCGATCGAGGTCTCGTTCGAGAGGAAGGGCAGAGACGAGCCGTGGCGGCGACACAACACGAAGAACAAGCTTCAATCACACAGCACAAAAGACCTCGTCTCCTCAGCAGAAGAGCCCTCGTGGTGGGAGGGCATCTGCCGAAGGGGCAAAAGGAATGAAAGGAGCAAAAGGAGCAAAAGGGGTAAAAGGGGTAAAAGGGGAGGGGGAAAGAGAAGAGATTCAGGAAAGTGAAAGAGATGGAGCTGAAAGGAAAGAAGGAGGAGAGGGAGATAATAAAAGTGAAGAAACACAACATTTGGATAATGTAGATAACGAGCAAGGGCAGGAAGAAGGAGATTATGCAGAGGATGGAGGAGAAGAATACAGGGGAGAGGGAGAGGGAGAGGGAGGAGAAGGAGAAGGAGAAGGAGGAGAAGGAGAAGGAGAAGGAGGAGGAGAAGGAGAAGGAGAGGCGATGGGGGATGAAGAAGATTGGAGGATGACAATACGAGATGAAGTGTGGGCGAGTGCGTTTGAGAGGATTAAGGAGCGTATTGAAGGGCTGATGAGAGACGAGGAAGGGAAAAGCAAGCGGATGATGACAGCGCGAGAGAAAGAGGAAGAAGAGAAGCAGCAGAGGCAGAGGAAGATTGAGGAGAGGATGAGGATAGCGGAGGAATGGCAGGAGAAGCAGAGAGAAGAGAGGAGGAGGAGGAACGAAGAGAGAGCGAAGGCAGAGGAGGAAAAATATTGGCGGGAAGAAAATAAAAGAGAAAAGATGATGAACAAGAAGCACAGAACACCTGAATATGCGAAGTCGCACTGGAAGAATGGAAAGAAGAGTGCAAAAGAGACAAATGCAGATCAAAAGAAGAAGAAGCAGCACAGCCAGAAAGAAGAAGAAGAAGCAGGAGAAGGGGAAGGGTGGAATAATCACAATGAGCAAGATGCATATGACGAAGGAAGGGAAGGAGATGAGGAAGGCACAAGCGATGCAGAAGAGAGAGACAGAGGAGAAGGAGCAAATGAAGCAGAAGAAGCAAACCAAGCAAACCAAGCTGAATCAGCAGAAAGCGAACAGCCAAGCAAGAAGGATGAGTCATGTGCTGAACAGGAACAGGCGATGAATGAAAGAGAAGGTTCAACACAGCAAATTAATCAAAGTTCTTCAGAAGACGATGATGGCAGTTCAAAAAAGGATGATAAAATTACTCTTACCAATGAAGACAATTCACAACACAATTCTTCACAGATACAAGACACGCAACAATTTGAAGAACGTAACTCGGCTGAACGCGGGAATGCGGGATGATAAATATAAAAAAAACATATCAATATTTCAAAACGAAAAAATATTTTTAATTTTTCTTGTATTCCTATATTTTTAAAGCCTGTTTTTGTTATTATTTATATGCATCGATGAAGAATCGGAAAAAACTTTAGAAAACATATAACCTTATGTTAGAATTGATATTTGTTAAGCAAATAGATTTAGAATCTCAAATGTTTGATTATCATAACCATTATACAATTTTTCTTTTTTTATTCGAAAAGTTAAATGAGTAAGACTGCTAGAGAACAGTCTCAAGCTCTTCACGATCTCAGAAATTATGCAGTGTTCTCTCAGCCAAAGTATCTTTCAGACACAGTTTAAAAAATATTGTTTTTTCACATCGACAATTGCTTCGTAACTTTTTTATTTTTTCAGCAACAACCTGGAGATCGAAAACGTCCTCAAAGTGCTTACCCAAGTACACATGCAAAGCAAGTTTTGACCAGTCCAACAAAACATGGTACAACGCCTGATGTTTATTTTCAAAGAGAGTATAAACCGTTATGTGTTGTATGTCTATTAATTCCAT
Organism: Monocercomonoides exilis; assembly: GCF_001643675.1. Classification (NCBI taxonomy): domain Eukaryota; phylum Preaxostyla; order Oxymonadida; family Polymastigidae; genus Monocercomonoides; species Monocercomonoides exilis. Next base: position 815,834 of record NW_027150581.1, read on the forward strand.
CTTTCTTCCTTATTTACAAATTCATTTTGATGAATATTATTTGTGACAAAAATATTATTTATTTGCATGTTGTTTTAGGGAGATGAATATATTGAAATGGACAAAATTGAAACAAGAAGAAGAATGGAGCAATCGAAAAAAAATATTTCTACTCGCCCATTTGTTCCTTCAAGTCCTCCTAAGAAAAGGTTTGCATTTGAACTTTGCATTTAACAGTTAACTTATGTTCTCAGCGCAACCCCAGGAGATAGATACGGGCAAATTGGAACTCCACCCGAATATAAACCAGAAATAGATCCATCCACTTCAGTTCTTCCACGTAGGCCTATGTCTGCACGAAATATTATTACAAATCCAGCCAAAAAAGGAGGACCAGGATATTCGCATCTTACAATTGTTTGGACATTTTTATTGATAAAAATATGGAGTTAAAAAATGTATAAACATTCAACACTTCAACAAATAAATAAACATATTTTAGGGAGAAGAATTTAAATACATTTCTGAAGCAGAAGTTCCACCGAAAAAGCCTCCTGTTGGAACAATACAGCCAACATACAAGGCACCAAAGCCATTTGTGCCAATGATACATAGACAGTCACTTTTTGATGACAAAGTGTATTCTGAGCCTCAAATTGATCCAGAAACATTGAGGCAGCGCGAAATAAAAGCGCGAGAATTTCAGCTCAGTGGCCGTTCACCAAATGCGGGGTTTTACACATCAAAGAAATATGTTTCTCCAAGCACAAATCGTAAAAGGCCCTCATCCGCAGGCGGTTATGTTGCGCATCCTCGTCCATGGTCTGGATCTTGCCATACTCGAGGTACATTCTCAAAATTCCCAGAATATATAATGGACAGCGGACCGAAAAAGACCACTCCAAAGAAACCAATTCAACCTTTCATTCCTTCTGGCACTTCATCATACACAAAACCAACACCATCAGTATGCTTTTATTCTTTATTTTTCTTTCAGTAATTTTACAAATTATCTTCTTTTTGCATTATTCATTTTTCATCCACATTTGAATAGATTATTGGTGCACATAGATATACAGGATTTTCTTAAGAATTTTATTTGCATTATATTTTTTTATTTTCAAACATTTTCAAAGTTTTTAACAAAAAAAAATTTTTTTTTCATTCAGTTATATAAGATCAATTTGGAAAATTTGTTTCCCATATCATTTTAACATAATTTTGTTGTGTTTTCACATGATAATTTCTTTATTTTTTATTCTTTTCCACGAGAAGTTGTGAATGCATTAATTTTTACAAATGTTACAAGAACAAACATCATTATTTTTTGAAAATATATGATTAAAGGTTGTAACCATACTTACATGGCATTTTGAGGTACTATAAAACAAATTGATGGAATAAAAAATAAAAAGATAATTTTTGTTGATAAATATCTCAAGCTAAATGATTGTCATATGTTTAGAAGGATGCCACGGTTTGCATTTTTATATTGAATTATTTAATAATATACGAAAACGGATTTTTTTAGGTGTTGGAAAAACAATGCTTATTTCTCAGTTTAAAAAGGCAGGTTTTCAAGTACTCGATGAAGCTTTTATGGAGATGCCAGAATACGCATTACATCCTCAAACGTTGGTTATGGAAACTGTGTGGTTGTCAAACTGGTTTATGAGATTGTTAAAAATGACCCAAACAGTAAAGGATCATGATTCAACGATATTTATTGCAGATAGATCGCCATACAGCGCTGAATTTTATGCTCCACACGGACATCTTCTTGGTCCAGTTATAAAAGAGCAAATTGAAGAGTTGAAAACAAAAAATATTTATATTTACACAGTTCTTATCAACGTTGACAAAGAGCTTCTTTGGAAAAGAATTCTTGAAAGATTGGAAAGAGAGCCTCACAGGGTTAAATATAATGAACACAGCAGAGAATGGATGGAGAAAACTTACAATTGGTACAAAACTCACGAGTGGGATTTTTGTATTGATAATGGGGAATGGGGAATTGATACTACTCAAATTGTTTTGATGAAAAAGCTTTCTTCATATGCAAGAGAACACGATTTTTCATGTTGGGAGCATCATGGACTGTTTCATTATTGCCCAGAGACATGCGTTTGTGGATGAATGTTGTATTTATCAAATGTTAAAATTATCTTTTATACACTTATTTGATGTTGAGTTGTTAATTTGATATTTTTGTTAAAATTTCCTTCTCATTGTGTTTATTCATCTCATTTAGATATGTTAGAGGTTTTTTTGAAAACCAATATTTTTTTTTTGAGTTGTGAAAATGAGCTTATTTTTCATTAGAAACAAATGAAAAAAAGTTTGAAGATAAAAGAAAAGAAAAGAAGTGAAAGTGAAAAAAAGTCACAGAAGTGATGTGAAATAAATAAAAACATATTTTTACCTCTGCTCCAAAGAGAAGTCGCTCTGGTTCCACTTTTCAAGGCTGTACACAACTTTTTCAAGTGGTCTTTCTTTATACTTTCCCTTTTTCGGAAGAATTTTATTTTGAAGCTCAATCATTCTGTTAAGCTGTGTGTTCACCTCGTTCATTTCCTCTTCAATTCTGAGGAGTTGGTTGTACTTCAGAACATTCTCTCCTCTGTTGGCACCTCCAAACATCACCTGCCCACTTCCTATTCCCACCGCAAAGTCTGCCAGGAACGTGTCTTCCGTGTTCCCTCCCCCAACCCAAATCTCCTCCTCCCCAAGTTCAAACCCAAAGTTCACCCCTTCCACATCCTCCTGCAACTCATTTTTCTCCTCTTCTCCTTCTTCTCCTTCTCCTTCTCTTTCTCCTCCTTCTTCGCCTTTTGTCGAAGCCAAATCACTTCCTTCTTGATTGACTATCGGAATTTTCTCAAGTCTGCCTCTTTTTGACTCCGAGCCTTCGCTCCCAGCAACACAAACAGACCAGCCCCTCTTCATCGCTGCTCGTGCAGTGGCGACAGCTTCTGTGACTGTCTTCATTTGCTCCATTCGAAACAGCACAGTGTTCGCTGCCTTCATCGGGACAGCCTTTGGAATCGTCAGCTCAATCACTTTTTTGTCGATGTCTTCGTATTCCTCCCTCAGCTCCTTCTGCTCCGCGCTGTCTTTCTCCCACTGCGTCTCCATCGTCTCCATCCACTTCTCCACTTTCATCTTCCCTGCCATCCGAACTGCCTTTTCGGTTATCACTTCTTCGTCGCTGTTGCTTTCGGCCTCGACAATCGCTGCTGTCAGTGTTTCGCTGTCGCCTTCTGCATTTGCTGCACAAGAAGAAGCAATCACATCGCTCATCACCTGAAACTTCGAGTCCATAAAGTCAGTTGGATCGAATGATGGAACATTAATTTTGACCTCTTCCTCTTTCTCTTTCTCCTTCTCTTTGCCTTTCCCTCCTTTTTTCTCTTTGGTTGCTTCTTTTTCTTCTTTTGCTTTTCTTTTTCCTTTCTTCGTCTTGCCTTCAGCTGCAGCCAAAGCAGCAGCCTCTTCTTCCTTCTTTTTCCGCTCTTCTTCTTCTCTTGCCAATCTTTCCGCCTCTTCCTGCTTCCTTTTCATCTCTTCCTCTGCTCTTCTTTGCCTTTCCTCTGCTTCTTTCTGCTTTCTCTTCCGTATCTCCTCTTCTTCCTCCTCCCTTGTGGGCTTCTGTCTCTCTACTCGGTGCATCGCATCTGAAAGCTGAAGATATCCTTCAACGTCTTCACTTGCGAATGCATCAGACAACGAAGCAATTGGATAGCGACGAACAAGTGACACATAATATGCAACAAGCTCCATCTGATTCAACACCCACCTGTGTTTGCTGCCCTTTTCGTTTTCGGTATTTGATGGAAGCTGTGAGGATGAAGCAGTAGATGAGGATGAAGTAGAAGCTGAGGCAGAAGCAGAAGCAGAAGCAGAGTCAGAACCTAAAGGGAAAGCGGTATCTCCGTTCATTTCAGAAATATTCTCTGCATTAACCTCTGACGCATCTGCATCAATTTCCTTCTCTTCGTGTGAAATTTCTCTTTCATCGTCTTCGATTTTACTCTCTGCCATTTCTTCATTCGTCTCGTTGGCTTCTTCCTTCATCTCGTTGGTTTCTTCCTTCATCTCTTCATTATTTTCTTCATCTCCTTCTTCTTCACCAGTCTTTTTCTTTCTTTTATAGCCAAGATAATACAAATTTCTTGACTTATTATAAAAATCATCTGCGCCAACTACAATAAAGATTTTGACAATTCCATCATTTCCACTTTCCTTTATTGCTTCTGTAATCATTGTCAGCGCCTCTTCTTCGGTTCTCAATGGTGGAACAAATCCACCCTTTTCATTAACATTTGTCCATTCTAATCCATATTGTTCTTTAATTTTCCTTTTGATTATTTGGCTGATCTCACTTCCAATCCTTATCCCTTCGTGAAATGATGATGCTCCAACAGGAGCAATTTGGAATTCTCGAAATGGAAGTTCATTTGCAACAGGTAATCCACCATTTATAACATTAATTATTGGTACAGGCAAACGAATAGCAGGATTTTCCATCATGTCAGAAATATGTCTATAAAGAGGTATTCCTTTTTCTGAAGCTGCTCCTCTTGCGACAGCCATGGAAATAGCCATTGGCAAATTAACGCCAAGTGCCTTTTGACTTATGGATAAATCAAGTTCGCTGAGAATTTTATCGATTGCATGCTGCTGGGTAATGTTTTGGCCAATTAACAATGGAGTCAATTTATAATTAACTGTATCAACTACAATTGACGAATTGTAACATGAAATATTACTTAACTCTGAACATTCTGACGAATCACTACGAATATCTTGTCGCGTTGCAGAAGGAACGGAAGCACGATAAAGTCCATGATCGGTAAAAAGGTCAATCTCTATTGTTGAAAAACCGCTAGAGTCCCAAATCTCTCTTGCAAGTACATGCCTAATTATACTCATTAGCTTTTAACTTTTAAAATGTTGTGAATAGCTTTGCTTGATTGTAATGAAGTGAAACTTGAAACAACCAAACTCGCAATATGGGAACAAGTTGAATTTTTATATTCATATAAATTCTGACATATTCGAACCATATCATTTAACAATCAGAAAAATAAAAAAGCATGTTATAATTGACTTTTCTTCAATTTTCACATTATAAGTTGATAATTTAATATTAAAACAATTAAAAATATAAAACATTCTATAATAAAAAAAAATAAAATAAAATAAAATAAATACACTCTCAATCGGAAAACATTTAATATCTCAAATGCATAACTAAGTGAAATAAAAATAAGAACAATAATCATAAACATAATTGGAAAAAACAAAAGTATTTTAAAAACTTACAATGAAATAATTCCATTTGTCACAAGTAGTTTTTCAGCTTTTCTCCAAAGAGTCAAGCTTTGCTTCCTCCAACTCACTCCGTCTTCTTCAAAGCGCAAGCTCTTCCAGTTGTCCTCTGACTCGTCGTCTTCCTGAGCCGATTCTTCCTCTTCCTCCTTTTGGGCAGAGATTCCCGTGCCTTTCTCGTTATGAGGGGTAATTTTCTGTGTGTTTAGAGGGCAGAAAGAGAGGAAGAGGGATGAGTCAGCAGAAGCATCAGAAGCAGCAGCAGAGCAACATTCTTCGTCTGCAAAGCATTTTTCCTCAAAAAGAAGGAAAGACGCGTCTGCAATCACGTGGAGCGGGTGGAGCACAGCAGAATTCTTCAGAGGAAGATGCAATGAAGAGCAGGATGGCAGCACAGATGCTGCTGATTGAGCAGCCGATGAGCTGAGGACAGTCAGAGAAGACAGGGCGTGGAGTGTCTGAGGAAGCGACACTCCTCTCAGAAAGGCGAATGCCTCGTGCGGAAGAGGGAAGAAGAAGTGAGGGCGCGAATGGCGCAGCAGCTGGGCAGTGCGGAGGGTGGGGCGAGGAGCAGAAAGGGCAGAGTCAACAAGAGAATTGGCTGCTTTTGGTGAGGCACGCAGCTGATGCGACAGGCCTCGTATGATTTCAGCCTTCTTCTCAACCACTTCGTCGATGGGGAGGATGAAGTAGCGGGAGAAGCAGTGGCAGGGCAGCTGGTTGCAGAAGAAGGGAGAGCAGAAGGAAGGAGATGGAGAACCAAACAGAAGACGTTCTGAAGGATCAGTGTGCGAAGAATGCGAATTCATGCGACAATAACTGCATGTGCAGCTGTCAGATAAAGTGGATGAGTTCGAAGAAGAGGAAGAAGAAGATGATGACAACGATGAGGCATTTGAATTCAAAGTATCTTCCTTCTCATCTGCATCTGCAGTCGCAAGCGACAAGAATGACATCAACTCGTGACGTCTTGACTCAGCCGGTGGAAGGCATCCTCTCTCGTTTGCCTCTAATGCAGCTGTCATCGTTTTGAGCCAAGTGGCAGCTGTCTTTCTGACAGGCGCGCTTTTCTCAAAGAGCAAAGCAGACACGTCTGCGTAGAATGTGTTGATGCAGAAGGCACAGCGATACTCCAGTGCTGCATGCGTCAGTGAGAGAAGCGTCTCTGCCACAAGCACTTCCTCTTCGCTCTCAGCGGCTGGGTGTCTCTTTCTGAGCACACGAGGAAGAGAGGATGAGATGGAAGAGGGAGAAAACAGAGAGGAATGTGTTGATTGTACGTTGAGTGCAGGTGATTGAATGCTGGACAGTTCTCCTTGTGAATGATTCTGATTGTTGCCAACAGAAATAGCAGAACCTGTTCCAATTGAAGTTGTCTTCTTCTTGTTTTCCTCTTCTTTTTTGTTTGTCTGTTGAGATGCCATCCAGTTGTGTGTCTGCTGCTCAAGATTCGAATGGAACAGAACGTGGAATCGTGTTGACGGTGCTTTTAGAGGTGCGATGAATGAGTGATGCATGACTTCTCTTTGGAGAGGAGATGGACGCAACGAAGAAGAGGAAGAGGAAAAGGGAGTTGATGAAATTGGCATTTGTGAATGTGCTTGTGTTTGTGATTGTAATTGAGTTTGTTTCTTTTCTTGTGAAGCAACTGCAGCATCAGAAGTTGCAGAAGAAGCAGAAACAGAAACAGAAGAAGAAGAAGAAGAAGATTCCAATTTCTGATCTTTTTTTGTGGATTCCTTTGAGATGCTCTCCTTCGCATTCCTTTCCTGTCGTTCTGTCCCTTCTTTTGTGTACATTCCAACTGCCACCCATTCCTTTGCGATCTGCTCACACGATGTTGTCTTCATGTTCTTCACCTCCACACACATCCGAATAAACTGCATAGCCTCGTTCATCCCAAACACTGATGCGTTGATTGAGTTCAGCAGCTCATGGCACGAATGAGAGAATGTGTATGGAGTGAGTCTCAGTCTGTTCAGAATTGACAGACAATAAAGCAGACGAACACCATAACGACACTTCGGACTGACTGCATTTTCGATGGCATCTGAATGCTCTGGGTGGCTGAACGAGGTCAGAATGACAGAGGAAATGTACTGGCAGCAGGAGACATAAGGAGCCAGTAATTGTGCTCTTGTTCTCTTTGTGCTCTTCTCAGCATCATCTGACTGATTATCGTCTGTCTCCTTCTTCAGTACATCTTCTTCTTCACTTTGTTTTCTATCCTTTTCCACAGCCATCTTCTCCTCTTTCATTGCCTCCTTCATCACATTGCAATCATCTGTTGTGATTGAGCTGATGAACAGCCACACTGCATTCACTCCTTGCCCTTCTGTGACACACGTGGGGGTCGAAGGGAATCCAATCACCGATCCCTTTTTGTGATGAGGCGGAACAAGCGAGCTGTCTGAAAGAGCCAGCGGTGAATGGGCTTCTTTGCCAGACGAAGATGCATTCATCATTTCTGCTACTGCTATTCGACTGGCTGCTGTCATCGGCTCTGGGGCATCTTGTGACATGGTGGCACCTGATGAATTGTCTGTGTGAGAAAGTGGAGAGTGCTTTGATGGAGATGAATCAACAGCAACAGAAGAAGAAGAAGTTTGCTGTTTTGATGTCTTTGCTCCTCTCTCCAGCATGAGAGCATATCCATCTTTGATTGGAGTGAATGCCTCTTCTGACGAAAGTGCAGGGGCTGACAAGAACAAGGCCAGTGCGGCTGGAGTGAGCCATTCCATAAAAGTGCCAAGACAATTGACCAGAAAGTGAGTGGCAGAAGGATTCACATCGAATGGATGCAAAGAAATAGGAGAGGCAAGCGTCTTCGAACGCCGGCGAGTGGAAATGAGTGAAGGAGATAAAACAGATGATGATGATGAGGAGGAGGAGGAAGCACTTGTATTGCTTTGTGATACAAGCGACTGATGTGCACTATTATCAGCAACTGAAGCAGAAGCATTTGATGTCAATCCATCAACACGCACACCATTAGAAGCAGTCGCATTCAACAGCTCCATTCCATCAGGCTGTTCTGATCTGTGCTGGAGGATGGGGAGGCCCAGAAACGAAGTCTTCTTCATGGCAGACAGGAGCGATGACACAGCTGGTGTTCTCAGAGCAATTGGCACACAAAGCAAGAGACGCAGCATCGACCGGAAGAAAGGCATGAGAAGCTGGTCTATCGCCATCAGGACAGCAAAGTAGAAACGAGGGGGAAATGTCTTCGTTGAAGAGACACTCATCTTTTGCGATTCTGCTTTCTTGGCAAATTCAATGTGTTGCAGCTGTTGAAGAATAGATGCTTCTTTTTCTTTTTCTTTCTCCTTCTCTTTCCCTCTGTATTTCTCTCTCTCCGCCTTCAGCTGTGTCTCCCTCATCTCCAGCCACTGCCTCCTCCTCTCGTTCTCCTTCCATCTCCCTTCTTCCTCAATAGCCAGTGTGGTGGCATATCCCCATAGGGATGCTACTGAATGCAGAAGATGCACTCTTGTTGTGAGAGGAGCATCAGGTGACTCAGCAAAGCGGATGAGAGAGGGAAGAATGACAGCACACACAAGATGGCGGCGGTATGAGGGGTCGTTCACTGAAGTGGTGGAAAAGGAAGAGGAAAGGGGAGATGAAGATGAAGATGAAGATGAAGATGGAGAAGAAGAAGAAGCATTAGAAGAATTAGAAGAAGAGGAGGAAGGTGAAGAAGGTGAAGAAGCTTGTTGGTTTGGTATTGTTTGATTCATTGACTGAGCTTGTTTAGCATTCTCGAATTGAGGCAGTTCTCTGGCAACCAACAGGAAGCAGGCGATGACACAGAGAGAGTTTGCAATGGCAGTTGCTGAGTCGATGTCTGTAGTGAATGCACTGAGTGGAGAAGAGGAAGAAGAATCGGTTGAAGGAGAAGGAGAAGGAGAAGAAGAAGAAGAAGAGGATATTGATGATGTTTGAAGGATTGTGGCTGATTGTGATGAATCAGATTGATTAGAAGATGATTGAGAAGATGAAAAGTTGGTTTCTGAGATGGAACTGTTACTATTATTAATATTATTATTAGATGAAGAGGATGATGAATTAAGAACAGAAGCAGCATTCGAAGAAGAAAGAGAGGAATAAGCAGAAGATGCCATGATGGGTGACGATGAAGTTGGCACATATTTTTGTGTGTCAGACGAAGCAAGAGAAGTCTTTGCAGAAGGCGACGGATGAAGAGAAGAGGCAAAAACTCTGCCATTTTTGGAGTTTGCATTCACTTTTGAGGAGAGGCAGCGGCAGAGCTTGTAGACAGCAGTGTAGCAGAGGAAGTGTCCATCGACGAAAGGAAGGAAGCGGGGGAGGAAGAAGAGGAAGGAGGAAATGTCGCAGGAGAGGTGAGATTCGAGGCTGGTGAAGAAGTCGATGATGAAGGAGTGGATGATGGAGTAAGGGAAGAGAGAGTTTGATGGGACTATTGATGTGGATGAAGAAGATGATGGTTGATTGTTTGATTGAGAAATAGAAGAGGAAGGAGAAGAAGGAGAAGAAGAAGAAGCAATTGATTGAATATTTTGAGCAGAAGATGCTCCATCACTCTCAATAAGAGCACTGAAAGGCATAATACCCACGTCCACTCTGCCATTTGTGATCTGTGCAGATGGATGGCAGGGAGAGAAAGAAGAGGCAAAATCGCATTTTGTGTTTGTCGGGTGGAGCAGAAAAGGCTGATGAAGTAGAGGGGAGAAGGCAGGCAAGGAGCATGAGGCAAAGGAAAGAGTGGAGGAGAAATGAGAATGAGAATGAGAAGAATGAGAAGAAGAAGAAGAAGAAAAAGTGATTGGAGTAGCTGTTTTCTTCAGTCTGTAGAGCAGATCAGCAGACTGGCACATGACACAGCCAGCACATTCGTCTTCATCAGGAAGAGATGGAAGACGAAGGAGGCGATGCAGAAGTCTCCTTGTTTCATCTGCACTTTGAAAAGTTTTTGAGGGAATTTCTGTGTTTTCAGAGGGAGAAGAAGAAGAAGAGGAGGAGGAAGAAGAAGAAGAAGAAGAAGAAGAGATGAATGCCTTCAAATGATTCACAAAAAGAGCATTGCGAAGAGGCTGAAGGATGACAGCAGATGCATTCTGAGCAGTCTGCACAGTTTGTGTGCTCATCAGCTGGTGTGTCTGTTTGGATGAATGAGAAGAAGAGGAAGAGGAAGAAGAAGAGGAAGAAGAAAAGGAAGGAGAATGTTGATTCCTGTAGAATGAATAGAGTGTGGATGCATCACAGAGATAGGACATGTTCTCTTCGTGTGACAGAAGAAACGACAGAGTCATCGAACGGAAGAAATGTTGTGTCTCTTTGCGACGAGGGCGAGTCCTGAAGAAGTGAGAGGGGAGAATGGAGGAAGCAGATGAGGAAGAGGAAAGAGAAGAAGAAGAAGAAGAAGATGATGATGATGATGAATTGTGTGAGAGAAGTGAATAATCCGGCTGAGAAGGAGCAAAAGGCCTGATGCAAACGAGATGAGGCACGTTTCTGTTGTGGAGAGGGACGAAGCATTCAGACAGAAGAGGCTCCAGAGCTCTTATGCTGAGTGACTGCACATTCAGAATCTGCTCCACAAACAGGAATGGATTAGCAAGAGAAGGAGAAGGTTGCATGATCGACGATTGGGAATATGTTGGATGGGATGGGAAGGCATTTTGGCTTTGGGGAAGAGAGGAAGAGCGGAATGAGCTGAAGCATCCCTCAGATGCAGCTACTGTCTTCACAGGTGCGATGATGTGGTAGATGAAGGCAAACAAGAAGGAAGGCGTCAGACTCAACTGCTTGGCAGCTGAACGAGGTGTGACACAGCACTGAAGAGCTTTCTCGCAGATCTTCAGAGGATTCGCCTCTTTCTTCAAAGAAGAGAGAGATGGATGCTGTTTGGACAGAGATTCCTGTGTGGATGGCTCATGCAGCATTGGAATAGCATCCTTTGAACCAGAAGCAGATAAAGTTGAAGAAACAGAAGAAGAAGCAGCAGCAGCAATTGTTTTCTGCCTTGTCATCTCCTCCTCCTTTGCTCTCTCGTTGATCTCTCTCCACTCCTCCTCTCCGCGTGACTGTATCCGCAGCACATGCACCGTCATAGACACACTTATCCAGTCTCCAAGAGATGCTCTGCTGTGCGGCGGGCGCAGCTGAAGAGAGCCAGGGGTGGGCCACATGAAAGGAGAGGAGCACAAAGGGCGGAAGGGACGGAGGGAGGAGAGGAGATAGCTAGCATCAGGGATTGGGAGGAAGGGAGAGAGAGAGTGAGATTGAGATTGGGATGGCTTTGAGGAGGAAGAAGACAATGGAGAGGGAATAATCTCGTTTGAAGAGGCATTTGTGGATGTGGTTTCATTGATTGCTTGTTCATTTGTGTTGTGTGGCTTCACATCCACTCCAAATGGCTTCAAGGAATCGAGAAAAGAATTCAGAAAGTCTGAAATCTTCACAACGGACGGGTCTGTCAGCACTGGCGATGCTTTCACCCCAGCATTTGAGTTGGATGAAACAGAGGAAGAAACAAAAGTGTTAGCAGAATGTGACATTTGAGATGCGTTCTCACCGTTTGCTCCTTCTTTGCTCTTGTCTATCTTTGAAGTTTGTTCATCATTTTTGCTCATTGCCTCAGAAGATGCTGTTCTGACTGCTCCAACAGATGGCACAGATTCAACTGCCCCAGCAGCAGAAGCAGAAACAGAAGAAGAAGAAGCATAATTAGAAGCTGTCTGCACAACAACTTCTCCTCCTTCTTGTCTGCCTGCACCTTCCTTTTGGCTCATCTGCTCATTCACAAATGAAAAGTGCTTCTTTTGCAGATCTTCAAACGCTGCAGCCATTCTGGCGATGGCATCAAAAGGCACTTGGAAGGCATAGTCTGGTCCAAACAGGGCAAGTGGAAGATCAACACGGAGAAATGGAGGAAGCTGGTAGACAGAAGGGATGGGTGGTGCATGTGTGGATGGAGAAGAAGGAGATGATGATGATGAGGAGGAGGAGGAGGAGGAGGTAGATGAAGAAGAAGATGATCGTTTGTTGCGGAGAGAAGAAGCTGAAGAAGACTTTGCGAGTGTTGAGTGAGATGAATGAAGAGGAGAAGTATTTTGTAGAGAAGCAGACGAAAAGGAAGAAGAGGAAGAAGAAGAAGATGAAGATGATGATGAATATCTCGAACGAAAAGCAGATCCCAAAGTGAAAGGAGCCGACGACGACGAATCCAAACTGCGTCCAGAAAGAGTCCTGACATGCCTTGCTCTTGTTGATTTCTTCGCTTCTTTTCTTTTTTGTGTCTCTGTTTTCTCTTTTTGTTTGCCTCGCTTGTGTTGAATGGGACTCTGAGAGGAGTTGTGTGTGTGCTCGTGTGAGTGAGTGGAGGAGTGCCTGTTGTGCTGCAACAAAGTAGAATGGCAGGATTTCAAAGTGTTGTCGCCTTCTTCGTCACTTCTGCCGAGCGTGTTGATGTCTGAGCATAAAGTGCTCCCCTCAAACTGGTCTGTGTCTTTCTTATCCTCTCCAGTTGCATTCGTGTTTGTGTTTGTGTTTGCATTTCTATCAGCCATTTCTTCATCAATATCTTCTTCACTGTCATCAACATCTTCTTCTTCTTCAGAGTCGCCCATGATGAAATCACTGCTTGTCTTCGTCTCATCTTCCACATCGTCTTCCTCCTCTTCGCTGGCTGGTGGGCGGTAGCTTCCATCGTCTTCATCCAGTTCATCATCAAATGTCCCATCTGACGACAGCTCACGCGGCAGAGAAAGCGTCTCCTCTTTCTCGTCGTCGTTTGCCAGTTTCATCCGCTCCTTTCGATAAGAATGCTCTTCTGCTCGCGACTTGTACTGTGCATGCTGTCTCTTCCTGTGCAGATGAATGCTCTTTTTTCTTTGTTCCGCTTTTCTCTGCTTTCTGCGTGCTGCTTTTTCCTTCTCTCTTTCTCGTTCTTCTTCTTTCTCTCTCTTCTCTTTCTCTGCTGCTTCACGTTCGGTGTTGAAGACTTTGAATGGAATGATGAAAGGCGAATCAACAGAGAGCGATCGCGGATGCAGAAAGAACGCCAAGTCGTCTGCAGTCAGCCCAAATGGATTGTCTGGATTGACCATCAGATCAACCTCTGCTGAAGAGACACCAACAGAAGAGGAAGAGGAAGAAGGCACATTGCTTTGTCCTTGATTGTGCATTTGATTGTGTTCATTCGCCTTGTGGCTGTCTCGGAATCTGAAAAAGGGATCAACTGAGGCAGAACGTGCTAATTTTGGCTCATCAGGCAAAAGCAGGCTGTTGAAAGAGGCTTCTTTCTCTTTCTCTTTCTCTTTCCTCCCTCTTTTTCGTTCGCCATTCACATTCTCTTTGTCTTTCTCTGTTTTCTCCAGCATCACCAGCTGAGGAGAAGTGATAGAGAGCGAGCGAGAAGGCGAGGGCACTTCTGATGTTGTGTCTGAAAGTGCAACAGTTTGCGAGTCTTTGAACGTCACACTGACACTTCCTTCTGCCTGTTTCTTGCTTCTTTTGCTTGTCCCTTCATCGTCTTCTTCATCTGCATCACCTTCGATTTCATCATCATCATCATCCTCATCCTCCCCTCCATCTTCTTCCTCTTCTCCTTGTAATGTCTCCCTCTCTTTCTCTTCTTCGCTCAGCTGATGCGACACAAACGAGTCAGGAAGCGTTCCTATCGACAGCTCAGTCGAAATAGAGCCAGTTGCCGAGAGCGACCCAACAGTCACAGACATCGGCGTCTGCATAGAAAATGTGTTCGTGTTTTTCTTCTCGTCGTCTTCGTCTTCTTCCTCCTCCTCTCCTTCTCCTCCTTCTTTCTCAGATCCTTCTTCGAGAATATGGAGTTTATTGTCTCCCGGTCCGTTCTTAAGCTTCAACTTCTTCTTTTTCTTCTTGTCCAAAGATTGCTGCTGATTCTTCTCAAATTCCTCGTCCAAAGGTGCTGGGACATCGTCAAAGCTATCCACCTCCTTCTCTTCATCCGCATTTGCCTTTTCTTCCTCCTCACCCTCACTTCCCTCCTCTTCCAGCTGTGAATGCATCTTCTGCTGTGTCTGCAGTTGAGTGTCCATCAGTTGTGGAGTGCTGTCTGTGTGTTCGTCTTTCTTCTGCGAAAAATACTTTGCCCTTTCTTTCTGAAGGAGCTTCTGCCTCATCTTCGCAAAATGCTTCCTCCTCTGCATCGCTTTGCGCTCATCCAGCATTTCTCCTTCGGCGTCTTTGTCTTTGCTGCCTTCATTTTGATTAATTGTTCCTTCTTCCTCTTCACTCGATTTTTCGTGTTCTATTCCTTCATGTTTGCCACTTCCATTTGCCTTTCCTTCTTTTCCCTTCTCTTTCTGTTTTCTTTCTTTTTCGCTTTTCTTTCCGAATGATTCGTTTTTGTAGCTCTCCTCCTCATCCTCCACTTTCTTTGGCTCAAATTTCTCGTTTTGCACAGAATCTGTTCTGAAATGCTTTTTGGTTGCTTCTTCATTGCTTGTGGCGCCATAGTCAGAAAACGAGCCCGTCAGCTTGCTTTCTTCAAACTCGTCAAATTCATCCTCATCTTCCTCTGCAACAGCCATCAAAGAGTCGTCGTTGTCTTCATCATCCTCGTCTTCCTCCTCATCTTCATACACATCATCAATGCTGTTCGCGTCTCCTCCTTCGCCTGTCATTCCATTCCTCCCACTCTTCCTCCGCTTCCTCCTTTCTCTTCTCATCCTCCGCTCGTCCTGCGCATCCACCGATCGCAATGTCTCTTCCCAGTTTCCTCTTTCTTGTGTCCTTCTCAACTGCCTCTGCGCAACTCTTTCTGAGAGCTTATGAAAAAGCCCCACCGAATTGTTGTTTGAGTCATAAGCACTCTTGTTCTTTGAAGCTACCAAGGCGCGTATATCAGGCTCTGCTTCATTGGCTTTGCCCTCTTTAAATCTCGACTCCTTTTCTTCTTTCTCTTCTTTCTCACCCAACTCACTCTCTTGCAAACTTGGCGAATGTTCAACTTCTGAATGCTTTTCTTTGTCCTTTTGTGCAACCTCTGATTCGTTCGCTTCGCCATCATCACCATCCCCTTCAACTATACTCAAAGCTGTTTTTGTGTGGCAGCTGTCCAAAGTCCACGTGCTGCCTGCCCTTTCTCTTTCATTTCTTTTGCCTGCAACCTTTCCGTCTTCTTCTTCTCCTCCGCCAATCGTCTCTAATTTCCCGCTGCTGTTGTATCTTCTTTCTCCTCCGCTGCCAGAGACTGGGGAGTTCCAGTGGCTCTGCTGCTGCTGCTGATGCTGCTGCTGGTGCAGGCGCGAGGGCGAGTGGGAAGACGACCGCGAGCTGCATGTTCTGACGGGCGAGTGGCGCATGCGGAGGCGGCTGAACGGATGGCCCGGGTGCGACGAAGAGGAAGTGGAGTGGTGCAGCTGGTTGGACGAGAACAGAGCATACGTCCGGTCGCTGGCATTTCCAAACCCTTCCTTCTCTTTGAGCTCCCGCAGCGCTTTTTCTTCTTCGAGTTGCCGCTTCAGCTTCAAAAGCTTCCTTCGAGATTCTTCTTCTTCTTTTTCCTCCTCTCTTTCATCTTCTCGTTCTTCTTCAACATTCTGCATCGGGTAATCGATCGAGTGGACATTAATGTGCAAAGAGAAAATACTCATTGCAACAAAAAAGAAAGCCACCAAGTCTCGGATATGGATGTGATAATTACTTGTTTTGGCGATGTCTTCATAATAAAAATAATGAGGTAGTAATGGCGACATGAGAGAAAATCCTTCTTTCGAAAACTCTGTCGGAAAATTGATTCCGCTGTGACACAACTCAAAGCCGGATAGCACCCAACGAACTAAAACGAAAGATAATTTACATAACTCTTGACAAATTAATCTCTCCAAACCAGGTTTTTTTTTAATAATAAAAATTGAATTTAAAGAAAGACTTCCATGTTGAACCCCAACGGTGTGATGAAGAAAAGCTAACGTTTCCTTTAAAAAAAAATAAAAAAAAAAGAGGTGTGAATCGAACTATACTTAAATTTTTCAAATGTTATTACAAACTAATATCTGACGAAGACCCAAGATAATTTCAGCTCTTGTCATTGATATAATAGCCATTTTCAAAGAAACAACTTTTTCAGTCATTAAAATAAAATGATCTTGATCCTCATATTGTTTTGAAAACTTCAAAACTCCGTGATGACACAAAGTTTTCAGCCACTGAAAAAAGTTTGTTAAAGAATTCGATGAAAATTATTTCAATAAAAGACATACTTTCGTATTATTTTTTGCAAGTTTTTGACATATATTTGGAACTGATCGCTTTGAAAAATAAAATATTGAAACTTTATCAGAACTTCCGTTAACAGTAACTTCTGGATAAAAGCAATAAAATCCGCACGGATAGCAGCATTGTCCATCTAACGCAAAGGGTAATATCGCAGAATTGCGCTGCCCCATGCGAAAAAAAGCAGCTTTAAGGAATTGATCAAATGGTGAATAATAAATAGATTTGTTCAAAAATTTTTATGTGGAAAGAATTGTTCATTAAAAAGAAATAGTAATTTCATTTTGATTTAATTGATCTTAAAGGCTTATCGTTTTTGATTTACAAAACTTGGAATGATGTTCGAACAAATCTTAATTATTCTTTTTATTCTAATTAAAATGAAGACAAAATGCAGTATTAATAAAGATTATTTAGCATTTGATTTTTTCTTTCACATTTGAAATAATTGATCACTAACGTTTGCGATTTCATCAGATTTATTTGCATTTTTTGACTTTTTTTTCGATTATTTGTAAACTATTTTCAAAAAGAAAGTAATTAATAAAAATTTTTATTCGAAAATATGTCGAAATGTGTTCCAGTTTCAGGATTCGTTGGTTGTATATTTGTTGTTTATGTATTTTGCTCAAAGCATTGAGCATAAAAAGAACCTTTTCGAAAAATTATACTTCAAAATGAGAAAAAGAATAATAGGGTGATTTATAAACCCGAACATTTTTATAAACCCGGTTATTTTTTTTGTTCGTTGAAACAGAATAAATACAACATAAAAATATAAAAAGCAAACTTTTATATGTTTATTTTACTATTTTATGGCAGTGCAAAAATTTTTTTGTTTCAATTTTTGTTTTTGATGAAGATCTGAGGAATTTTTAATTTATTTTCGATCATTTGTTTTGCTCATTTTTAACCAACTCTCTTTTTCTGTCAATTTTTAGGTATAATGTCATAAAACATACATAATGAAGTTTTATTATTCGAAATGTTTTATCTTTTTATCTATTTTTTCTGTTGTTTTTTTCATTTCATCATTTTTGACAAAAAGTTTGAAAAAATGAAAATTTCTGAACTCTTATTTGATATTTAGATTTATATGTTATGATAATATGTTAATAAGATAAAAATGCATTGGAATACTTCATTATAAGTCATTTTAAATTAAATTGAAAACAAAACAAGCATTTTTATCATTTTCAAAAGTTGATGTGCGAAATGAATGCAACAACATTTCACAAAATTTTAACTCGGTGAATGCTTTATTCAAACCTTTTTCTTTTCATGCACATCATTTTTAATATGCCAAAAATATTGTACAACTCATAATTTTCATTTTTTCAAACTTTTTGTCAAAAATGATGAAATGAAAAAAACAACAGAAAAAATAGATAAAAAGATAAAACATTTCGAATAATAAAACTTCATTATGTATGTTTTATGACATTATACCTAAAAATTGACAGAAAAAGAGAGTTGGTTAAAAATGAGCAAAACAAATGATCGAAAATAAATTAAAAATTCCTCAGATCTTCATCAAAAACAAAAATTGAAACAAAAAAATTTTTGCACTGCCATAAAATAGTAAAATAAACATATAAAAGTTTGCTTTTTATATTTTTATGTTGTATTTATTCTGTTTCAACGAACAAAAAAAATAACCGGGTTTATAAAAATGTTCGGGTTTATAAATCACCCTAATAAGAAAATGATCAAGATTTATGTTTCATGAGTTTAACAAAGATGCTAAAAATGATGTTCGAAAGCTTGTGTTGTTCTTTTTTTATTCTATGACTATGGATAATAAACGCCTCAGAGTTTTTCATTTTTGTGATTTCAAAGATGACAAAATCTTGATTGATGAATATTAATGAATGAGGAAAAATTACAGAAAGATGAAGTGCTCTTTTATGCTTGAATTATTGATGGATATGTGATATGATAAACAATTGCAGAAAGAGCTGAAGTATGTGTGGAATATTTTTGAAGAATTGTATGGAGCAAATGAGATTTATGAGCAATCTTTCGATAATTAAAAATTATATTATTAATTCTTCTCTTGCGTTACGCAATGTCTCTCCAAGAAGTAAATGATTTTTAAAAGCACAGAGTCAAAGATAAATGTGATTCAAAGCTTGAGAATTCCGTGTGAAGCACTCATTAAGCAATAACAGCTTTGAATAGCAATGGATAGCCTTTTTAACAAGCAGAAATAGGGAATATTTTCGAAATCAAGAAATTTATTGAAATAAATTTATAAAAGCAAAAGAAAGAGAAAGAAGAAATTTTTGCATTTTTCAGTGGTTTTTTGCTTCCATTACGTTTCGTTTTCAAATTGCCGGGCGACATGCAAGGGAATATTCAGGGAAGAAAAAGTTTCTTTCAAGATATCTTAAAAGAAACGAGAAAAGTGAAGAAAGATATCGCCAACTTCAGTTTTGTATCGCTTGAACAAAAAATATTCAGCAATTAAAGTATGGATTTGATTTATTGTGTGATGAACTTTTATTTTGTAAATTTTTTGTTTTCAATTTTATTTTATTTTATTTTATTTTATTTTATTTTATTGACGATGCTTGCTGTTTTAATCCTTTTTTAATTGAACTTCGAATCATTCTTCTCAAATATGCTATAAGGCCTAATTTTTTTGATGAATTAGAGAAAAGAAAGAATCATAGCACAAAAGACATGAAGCGGTCTATGATTGTCGTAAAAAGGCACAACGACTTTTGATTGGAAGACATAAGAGAAAGTTGGACAAAAGAATTCTTTTTCTTTGTTGAAATGGAAACTCGTTTTTTAAATTTGGTGCCTTCTTTTAAAAAAGCTAAAGTTAAAGCTATCGTTCCTGTGAGTCTTGCGTGCTAATGATGCGACTGTAACAGAAGGGCTCATGCATGTGAGGTTTTATAAGTATCGATATTTGAGAATGAGGCATTTCGTAAAAACAAAACAATATTGAAAAAGGTTCAACACAATGAAATAGCTTGAATGAATACAATTAACAAAAACGCCTTAGTGCATTCAATGGCTGAAGATAAAAGAAACGAAGCTTTTGCAAAGGTCCATTGTTGAGCAGGTATTATATAGTGGTTATATTTACAAGAAAAATGATTGTTGAAGTTTTTAAATTTATTGTTCTCTTTCTTTATTGTATTTTTAAAATATTTTTATTTTTCCTTTAGACTGTTCGAAAAGTGCAACCACTTAACTTGAGTGCTCATAAAATGGCTGATCCTTTTTGAAATCATACTTTCGTTCGAGTTTTGATCAAAATTTTGCTTTCAACGGGATTTTGAAAAAAATGAGTTGAAATTGAAAACACTTATTGTTTATGATATTACTATTGCAAAAACAAATTTTGACACAAATCCCATTGAGATTATTATTTTGATCAAAACTCGAACGAAAGTGTGATTTCAAAAAGGATCAGCCAAAAATTATATTTTCATCTAAATGCGATCTTTAAACTTGCATTTGATGAATTCGAAAGTATTCAAAAAAGATCGGGAAATTTTTAGAAAATATTGATTTAAGGTGATTTACAACAATTTTGGATGAACTCAATGGATTTTTATTTCACTCTGAATATTTGCTGAAAAGCCTTGAGATTTTTTGTTATTATCAATAATGAGGAAACTATTATATCCAAAAAAAGAATTATGCTTTCATGAATCTGAAGAAGAAGATGAAATTACTTTTGTTTTCATGAAGTGTTATTTTCAAGTATATTGATGTTATTAATTACTTTCATTGGAATTAAACAAAGAAATTGGTTTGCAAGGAGAGAAGTGCTTTGCACGCTAGCTACCGAAATGAAATATTTGAATGATTTTCAAATAATGAAGGAAGGAATTGCAAAAGAAAATAACTTGCAGATTCAATTTGACGATAAAAATATTTCTTATGTCATAAAATAATTATTGTTTGATCAGTCTTTTTTACTTCAACAATGTTTACAGTGTTTTTTGGTCTTCAGGTGTTGTCTATGGTTTGTGGAGGAAATGAAGGATGTGTAAAAAATTTGAATCTTGTAAAACACTTTGGTTCAAATCTGTTGAATTGCATTCATTGTAATATTGCAAGTACAATTGAAATTAAGTGTCTTTTGCTCAACACTTCTTTAAAGTTGCAGAAAGTTTTGATTTCTCAGGATTTCTGCGGTTGTGCCTTCTTCATTGATGATAAATCAAGTTTGATCGCTGAAAATGCTCAGTTATTGAAGAAATCAAAGATTTCAATGAGTTTATTTGAGAGCGATGGTACTTGTGTTTTATTGAATGTATCTTTGACAAGAAACAATTTTTGTTCGTATTCGGAATCCATTGTTGGAATGAGAAATCAATGTTCTTCATTATTATTGAAACATTGTGATTGGAAAAATATTGCTTATAAAGGATCAGAAAGCTTTATAAGAAGTGGAACAGGGAGTTTTGTGTCAATGCTCAAATGTGGATGCACAAATATATCTGAAAATTGTCTAATGAATGAAAAGATGAAAAGAGAAGACTCAATCACTGAAAGCCACATGGAAGACAGCATTGTGATGAGCTCAATGAATGTGCTTGAAGGAGGAATAGCGAGTGGAACACAGGGATCGGGAGTATTTTTGTGCAGCAATTGCACATTTTATCGCAACGAAAGAAGAGATTGGAGAATAAGGAATACAGATAGACTTCCAACAACAGAAACGCAGACATTCAAAAATGCTGAGTGGATTGAATGCTCTGCTGAATATGGTGGAGCACTGTATGTTCATGACAATTCGAGTACAACGCTCACTGTGGAGAATTCATCTTTTGTGAAATGCAAGGCAACATCCACAAGAGGCGGCGGAATTTATGCTCTGAATATTGGAGAATGCACTGTGAAGCATTCTGTGTTTGAAGAGTGTTATTGTGCTTCATCGACAGATTGGGGAGGAGCTGGAGTTGAGATATCAGGAATAAGCATCCAGCCATTTTTGGAAAATTGTTTGTTCGAAGATTGCTGGTCTGAGAACGATGGTGGAGGACTATCTATAATTGCATCATCTTCATCGATAACCACTGATTGCATTTTGGACTGCTCATTTAAAAATTGCAGCTCTCATAACATTACAAATGGAGGAGGGGGAGGGTATGATGTCATAAATTCGCAAAGATTTGTTTTGAAAAACTGTCTTTTTCAGCATTGTTTAAGTGAGCATGTTGGAGGTGGTTGCTGTATTTCTTTAAATGAAAATAATGGGAATGTTCTTTGTTTTTGTTACTTTCATAACAACAGTGCTCCAATAGGAAATGATGTGGCTACGCCAAATTATAATAATAATTCTCAAATTTTTTGGTGTTTCTCATCAGGAACAGATGGAAATAGATATAATGCAAAAGGAAGTGATAAAAGTGAATGGTTGCCAAACAATGGGGGGAAATGCAGATTCGTCTCCTCCAAATTGACTCAATCCAAAGCGAAAGATACATATAGCTGCGGGTTGAATGAGAGTTATGCCTGTCTAACAATCAGCCATTGTCTTTCCCAATTGATCGTGGGGTTTGTGGAGGAAATGAAAGTGTTGAGTGGAACAGTTGTGGAAGGCAAAGGAGTTGATATTGGAGAGAAAACGATCTGTTTGAGTGGAGTTTCTCCATCTGGCTCTGCCATTGAAACAAAGTTTGAGGCAAATGGGCTGAGTCTATTTTGTGTTGGAGCAGGGGAGTTGGCTGTGAATGATTTGTTTGTGGTTCACAACACCTCATTTGAAAACAACCGAAGAAGCAGATTATTTGAGATTCAGGGAAGAGGATTGATGGATGTGAAGAGAATGAACATTTCGATGGATGCAGCTCATTCAGAAGAGAGGAGCATTCAAAACTCACTTGTGAAAGTTGATGGTGGAGAGTTGAAGATGCAAGATGTGAAATGGTTGCAAACATTCAGCACCACAAGCGTGATATCTCTTTCTCAGGAGGCAGCTGTTTCATTGTCTCTGGATAACTGCACATTCAGCAACATTGTGAGGACAACAGCCGGATCATCGTTGATGAGTTCAGGTGAAGGGTCATTTTCGATAACACTTGAAGGATGCACGATTTATGGCTGTGGAAGTGAAGATTCTGTTTTTGGAGGAGGGATGATGGTTGAAGCGGGGAATATTGGTTCATTGAGGATGAATGGAGGGTTTGTGAAGAACTGTTATGCCTCGACCATTCAAGGGAGAGGAGGAGGGATTGGACTGAAAGTGAAAGATACAAGTGCAGATTTTCTGATTTCATCAACATTTGAAGGAAACAGGGCGAAATGGGGAAGTGATATTTTTGTTGACTCAATCGATCTGGGAACGACTGCAACAAGTGGGAAGATCACTTCATTAACTGCTTCGAATTCCACAATAAACAAAATTCGGGGATTCCACAATGGAGATGAAACGATTCCAATTCCACTTTGTGTGTATCTGATTTATTTGCCAGAAGAGATTGTTGCAAGCAATGTTGATGCATTTGATCATTCTTATTGTGGATATGCTGAGTTTCCCTGTCTGACTTTAAAACATTCGCTGACTAGGCAAGAAGAGGAAAAGAAGATTGTTGTTGATGGGATGATTGCAATGGAAGAGGAGCTGATATTTGACTCCTTCAAGCACACAATCAAGGGGAATGATGAAAACAGCGGATGGAAGGTGATTGACGATTCTGACGGAAGTGGAGAAGGCATGATAACAGTCAATACTAATATGAATTTGAGAACATTGATTTTCTCCATTCCATCTATTCTACCAAATCATGAAGCATTCTTCAGTTCTTCCTCACAATCATTTTCGCTTGAAGATTGCTCACTGACATTTCAAGGCTCCCAGTCAGCGTTATCTTATGTATTTTTGTCAACAACAGCTGGTGAGGTGTCCGTTTCATCGTTGAATGTCTTGCACTTGACTATTGGGAACTTTCCGCTGATTAATCTTGATGAAAGCAA
Source organism: Monocercomonoides exilis (assembly GCF_001643675.1). Lineage (NCBI taxonomy): Eukaryota > Preaxostyla > Oxymonadida > Polymastigidae > Monocercomonoides > Monocercomonoides exilis. The sequence continues at coordinate 839,330 of NW_027150581.1, forward strand.
TGCTGCAGGAACATTCACTTCCATGAATATTGAGGATATAAGCTCGACAACAAATGGTGTTTTGTTTGGAGTGGAGAATGGAGCATCTTTTTCGATTAAAGATTCAACACTTTCAGTGAAAGCATCTTCACAAACAGATTTGCAGTCAGGATCAATTCAAATGATTTCCACAAATTCAGCCAAGTTGCTGAAGTTCACGAATAATTCGATAAGTGGATTCAAAGGAATTGAAGGAAATGGAGGGGCAATTGAATGCACACTTGGGAGAGATTGCTCACTGGAAATAGTCGGAGGGATGATGAGAGAGTGCAAGGTTAATGGAGGAAACGGAGGAGGGTTGTGGGTTGAGATGAAAGAAGGATCATCATTCACTGTGGGAAACCTGACAGAGGCAGACTCAGCAAAAACAACATCTTTAAATGATGAAAACGATTTCTTCGGGCTCACAAATTGCAGGGCGATGCAAACAGCAGGTGGAGAGTGTGGATATGGAGGAGGGATTTATCTTCATTTGGATGATGAAGCAAGCTCATTCATCTTGAAGGAGGTATTGTTTTCTGGATGTGATGCGAGAGAAGGGAAAGAAATCTTCATCAATGCAAATGATCATTCGAGTGTGATGAGTAGAAGCTCAATTGGATTTGGAGTTGATTTGAATGATTTTGCAAAATTGGATGTGTTTGAGAGATCAACATTGAATGAAACATTTGCCATTCCGCTGGTATTGTATTTGTGGAATAATTATTCAGGATGTGGATTTGTTGGAGGAGGATTGTTGAGCCATGATTTTTCGAAGTGTGGATTCGAAGAGTTTCCATGCTGCACAATCTCCAAGGCAGCATCAGTCCATTTTGAAGGGAAGAAAAAGGATGTTGCTCTTCTTGAGCCATTTGTCTTTGAGGAAGAATTAGAGTTGACTTCTAATGAATGGAGCATCAAAGGAAAAGTGGAAAATATAAAGTGTGATGTTTCTGATCAGAAAAAGGGAACACAAAGTGGATTTATTGCAAATGCAGTGTTTGTGTCAATGACTGGTATTATCTTTTCTTTGAAGAGATCGCTGACCTTTCATGAAAGCGTGTTTGAGTGTTGTTTGGGGAAGCTCACACTGAGCAAATGCGGGATGGAGGGAGGCGCAGAGGCTATTTCGACCGTGTTTGTGAAGGCTGTTGGAGGGATTGTGGAAGTGATTGGTTTTGGATGTGAAAGAGGTGCCAAGTGGGGTTCATCGTTATTCGTTGTTGAAGGGAATGCTGAAAGTGTGTCTTCGATGAATATGGCGAAAAGTGATTTTGGAGAAATCACGTTTGGGGATGGATGTGTTGTTGAGTGTCACAATGGAATTATCAATGAGATGTCAGGATGCTCGTTTTCATCTATTGCTCGCTCACAGGGAAGTGGAGGATGTGTGAGTGTTTCGAACAATAAGGATGATGAAGATAGAAGAGATTTCAAAGTGGAAATAAATGACTGTTCATTCGAAGGATGTACTATTACTGGAGAGGAGGGAAATGAGATAGGAGGAGGTGCACTCTTTTGTGAGGCATCTTCAAAAACGAGTCTTGTGGTGAGTGGGTGCAAGTTTTATTGTTGCACAGCACCATATGGAGAGGGAAGTGTTGGATATGTAGGAGGAATAATGATGAACATACTGAAAGAAGAAGAAGAAGGGAAAGCAGGGTTTGTGATATATTCGCCTGTTTTTTCATCTGGGAAGCCAAACAATGCGAAATATGGGAAGGATTTATTTGTTTCATCTCCATCGCTAATTAACAGCATCAAGAACGAAACCCTTCCATTTGTGAAAGATAGACTGGAGAAGCTGACAGAAGACTCGCTGAGAGGATATGATGGAGGAAACAAGGAATGTGCAATCCCACTGATCTATTTCTGGAAAGGGATTGGAACGAATGTGGTTGTTGCAAGAGGAGGAAACAATGTGGTTGCATGTGGGTTGTTGGAGTATCCATGTGGGTCTGTTGATTATGGGGTGAAGCGAGGGAGTGACTTAGGGATTGAATCGATTGTTGTTCAGGGGACTTGTGATGTTTGGAGTGAAATGAGTGTGAGTGGGATGAGGCTGGAAGGAACAGATGGAGAATCAGACAAAATCCAATTTGTGACAGAGATTGAAGGAAATGGGAATGTTGTTGTTGAGTGCAGAGGAGTTGTTCAGTTCAAAGAAGTGGGGATGATGATTCCAACTGTCTTTGATAATGGTGCGGGAACACTCATCCAGACAGGTTCTAATGCAATCAAAACGAGTATTGTTGGATGTTCTTTTCACATGAAAGATGATGCTGAAGGTGAATTGTCATTTGTGCTGATAAGTGCATCAAAAGGAATTGTTTCGATTGAAAAGACAAACATAGTTGGATTCTCAACAACTCATGAGATAATGAGCATATCAACAAAGTGTGTGGTGATAATGAACAATGTGATATTTGAAGATATAACATTGAGTGGGAAAAGTGCAATTGCGACGACAGAAAGTGTGATTTCTGGGAGGGGGAATGATGATGCAGAAGAAGTGTGGAATATTCTGTTTGACAAATGCACATTTATGAATGTGAAGCACAGTGCGTCAAACAACCCTTCGTTGCTTTGTTGTGATGCGCCAAATGAAGTGAGATTGAAAATGGATAACTCAACAATTGATGGCTGTGGATCAGCAAGTTCTCATGAAGGAGGAGGGGTGTTTTTCCTTCTTAATGAGAAGGGGAGATTGGAGATGAATCACACAAATGTGACAGACTGTTTCTGTTCGAACATTGGGAGAGGTGGAGGACTGTTTTTGAAAACACAGAGTGTTGCAAAGAAGACTTTGCCATTTGTGCTGTCGAACATCACATTCCGAGGAAATGTTGCATCGAAGGGGAGAGATGTGTTTGTGAAGTGCACTGACCTTGACACTCAGATTTCGGAGTGGCAGTTCCTGATCAACTTCGGAGAGCCATTTGTGAAGGAGCTGGCGATATGGGGATGCGCAGCAGACAATTATGGAGATGAAGAGGATCTGCTGAGGAGGGTGTTTGTGTTCAGGAATGAATTCATATTTGTATCTTCGATTATGGGAAACAACAGCGACAGCAAGAACTGTGGGGAAATGAAGGGAGCATGTTCATCGCTGAATGTTGGGGTGAGCCACATCATCCCATCGGATTATTCGCAGCTGTATGTCTGGAATGAAACCAGATTAACTGGTTCGTGCTCAGCCGAGAAGGTGACGATCAAGTCGATGGAAGCGAACAGAAATGCTGAGATAAAAATCTGGGAGATTAATTTTGGAGGTGAAGGAGTTGTGACAACTTCGGAGTTTGCTCGATTGGAGAGAGTGAAATTTGTTTTTGAAGGAACGGGGAATATTGGCTGCTCGTGTTTGATACACCAATTGAATGGATCTCTTATTGTCGAATCTGTTTCATTCCTGTCAGAGAACAGATCAGAGGAGAATTCACAGATCCTTTTTGATTGTTCTCTTATTGTTGTTGAAGATGGGCTGTTTGAAGCAGAAAAGTGCAGTGTTGGACATTTGAAATTCTCAAAACCTGTATTCGAGATTTTGAGTTCAGAAAGAGCAACATTTGAAGATTTGTCAGTCAGTGATGTGGAATGCAAGAGTTCAATGTTTGAATGTGGAAAGAGTGAAAACGTGGGAATTTCAAAATTGTCAGCCACAAATATCTCTTTGCAAGATAGAAGCCTCATCTCATTCGAAGCAATCAACTCTTCACTTGTTTTTTCATTGATGCAATCATCATTCTCAAACATCATCAAAACAGCATCTGGATCCTGCATTATTTGCACAACTCAACCAATGACCGGCTTTGAGATGCTGAACTGCTCTTTTCGTGAATGCACATCAGAGTTGCAAAAAGGAAGCCAAGTGTCAGTGGCAAATGCAAACAAAATATTTCTTGACTCGTGTGTGTTTGTGGGAGATCTCGTTGGTTATTTCGAAAAGATGAATGTTGCAATGGATGAAATTTGCAGATGGAATGGGTCTGCAATTGATTTCTCGAGCAGTTCAGCTGTTATGAAAGACACAACAATCAGCAACTCCTCAAAGGGAGGGATGACTGTGAGAGGAGGATCTGTGACGATTGAGAAAGGAGAATTTTTGAACAATAATCCATTCATTGAAAATTATCCATCATTGAGAAGAAATATCATCTGCTCAGATTCTGCTTCGCTGACCATTTCGAGCTTGAAGGGAGGAGATGGGGTGATGCCCAATTCTTCGCTGTGGATTCTGGATGATGGATGCAGCCTGGAAGGGATGGCAGGAGAAAGAGCATCTTCATTCTTCATTCCGGTGTTGGAAGGGGCTTCGACCAGCGAAAATGGAGGTGGAACAGAAATTCAATTCAAGGGGGTGCTTCTTCTGCCATGTGATTTGTCATTCCGACTGATTTTGTCAGCTGGAGATACAGACCTGATTGAGACATATCATTTTGCAGAAGATGGGTTTGTGAGTGAAGCGGAAGCAGTTGGGATGGTGCCTTCGAGAAATCTTTCGTCGATCCCAGATGAGACGGATGTGTCTGTGATGATTGTGTATGGAAAGCGGTTGTCTGCAACTGATGCATTTGTTCTGAAGAACAGAAGCGAGCCCAAGGCAAATGGGGATGAAAGGGTTGTTGAAGGAGGAAAAGAAGGGAAATCGATCTGGCCAATTATTGTTGTTATATTGGCTGTGATGTTTCTTATTGTTCTGATTATTTCTGTGATATTCATTGTTCGATGGAAGAAGGTTAAGAATGAAGCAGAAGATCTGAGAGAGATTGTGAATGATAACATCAGAAAAGATCCAAAGGCGTTTGAGATGGTGACGATGGAGATGTTGCCTGAGGAGCAGTGGAGGAGAGCAGAGAGGGAGGCAGAGAAGAAGAGCGATGAGAGAATCAAGAAGAGGGTGTATGTGAAAAGTTTGGGACATTCGGAGTCATCGGAGCATCTTCTGTCTGAGAGTGGATCGACTGAATACATATTGGGGAGAGACTCAGACAAGATTCCTCAATGGATGCTAGAGAAGGTTGATGAAGAAGAAGATGAGGAAACAAGAAAAAGAACTCCATCGCCATCCATTTCATCCACTTCAACCACAGACACTTCAGATACAGAATCCACTTTTGTTCGTGGGGAGGATCTGTGCCCAACCACTTCATCGATGTCGAATCTGGTGGATGCAATGGCCTGCTCATCTCCTCATGAGAAGCTGATTGTGGATCTGAGGGATTCGCTGTTCATGCTGCTTCATGGGAAGAACGAGAAGAAGGAGATGGCGATAGGCACTCTGAAGGAAAGAGAGCAGACAGCTGCCCAGGTCTTGTTCTGGGTGGCCAATCTCGCCCTCCACTCATTTTCCGAGATGGACAACCCTCTTCAGTCACTTGTCAATCTGAGCCCACACATTGTGCTGTTCTCTGAGCACATGGTCATCTGCATTGTGATGCACTCCGACTTCTCATCTGACGATGATTCGGATTCATCATCCATCTCCTCGTCAACTGTTGTAACATCTGCCAGCGATGATGATGATGATGATGATAGAGATTCTTTGCCCTCGTCTGCGTTTGAGGATGAGGATGACAATTTCAAGAAAGAGTGTCTGAGGTGGAAGGCGCCAGAGCTGCAGATGAACAAGAAGATGGGGGCAACAGAGAAGTCGGTGGCATTCTCGGTCGGGATGATGCTGTGGGAGTGCCTGACGCTCCAGATCCCGTTTGGGGAGTATGAGGCAGAGGCAGCTGGGCAGAAGATTGTGAATGGAGAAGTGCCGAATGTGGGGCTGGTGAAGGACACACCATATTTGGAGTTTTGGAGGCTGTGTGTCTCGTGGAATGAGGCAGACAGGCCTTCTCTGAGCGGGATGAAGCGAGAGCTGATTGGGCACTTTCCAGCTGGGGCAGTGATGGTGACGCTGACAGACGCAATCTGCGATTCTTTGCGAGAAGAAGAAGAAGAGGAAGAAGAAGAGGAAGAAGAGGGGATAGAAGAGGAAGAAGATGGGATGAGCGAATCAATAAGCAAAGAAGAAGGGAGGAAAAGCCGAAAATACTTGTGATGATGGTCGTATTGGTTTTCATTCTTTTGAGAAGGGCTTTCTTTGCTTTCTTCTTTGAGTATTATTCGTTGAATGAGAAGTGGAGAGCAGAACGTGAATTTTCCCAGTGAGTTCAGTCTGCTTTCCATTTTTCGATTTTCTTCGAATCAGAATCAAAATGTTTCAAAAACAAATTTTTATTTATTATCATTTGGACTTTTGTTTTCAATTTTTTGTGGAAGAGGCGTGTGTTTTATGGTGCTTTTAGCATCACCATTTTATTCGGTTAATAACAACGCAAAGCAAATTCAAATCAAGTTGAACATTAAAACGAGTTTATTTATTCATTGAACGAATTCAAAATACAAAGCATATACCAATATATATGTGTCTAAATTTTTTTTGAAAGTTCCTTTTGTTTAATTTACAAATAGAATAAAAATTTCATATTTCGATCAAATATCTGTTCCCATTCACCAAATTCAGCTATCATAAAAACAAAATTTTGACAATGTTATTATTTCCATTTTTGTGAATTTTCATGATTAGGAACAGAAATTTGATCGAAATATGAGATTCTTATTGCATTTGAAAATTAAACAAAAGGAACTTTTCAAAAAAATTTAGACATATGTATTAAAGAAAAAAGGAATTTGTATTATTTCTTTCATTATTCGATTTTGTTTGAAATTTTCACAGTGACAAATTGAAGATACAGTCAAAACAGAAAATAATCTCAATAAAAACAATCAACATCTGATGTTGATTCTTTTTCATATCATTTCTTTGTTCAAAGAAATATCATTTTTTTATAATTTAGGTGAGAAAAGTTAACAGTTGAATTGAATGTTTATAAATGAATGGAAAAAGAATCTTTATAGAATCATAAATAAAATAAAGTCAGTATGAGATAATTAATGAGATACCATAATAACATTAATTAATAGAGTTATAACTTAAAAAAAAAAAAAAAAAAAAAAAAAAAAAAAAAAAAAGTTATATTGCATGACATCTCACTTCAAGCACAGTTATTGATTGCTATGAATTAACAATTGAGTAGATTTTATGTTACCACTTATTTAATGCTTTTAAATAACTATCATCTGAAAAAAAATGAAAAAAGTTATTTTTTGAAATTTGATTTGTAATTGAAAGTTTTTTATTTTGGAAGATGCGTTTTATAGACTTTTTGACTATGAACAACAATCTATACACGATTTTGAACGATTTGAAAATTTTCAGAAAAAAGAGTCAAAAGTGAATTAAGAATTATCGAAATGAATAAAAACCTGGAGTAATTTATAGAAAAAAGATGTGTATTTTAAAAGGAGTTGATTATCTTTTAGAAAGATTAAAAAAAAAAGAAAAGTTCAAAGAATGAATTGTTATTTTGGGAGAATAGGGTGATTCATCAACCAAAACATTATTTGAATTACGGTTGAAATAAAAAAACAATTTTTTTCAAACAATCATATGTGTGATAAATTTTTAAATCATAACTATTTTCGGTATGTTTATTCTTCAAAGGTTTAATTTTTTTGAAGAAGATTTATTCATTCAAAAGAAAAAACACGACAATTGTTTCAAAAGACAATGTTTGAGATTCAATTCAAGAAAAAATTATCTTCAAGAGGAGGAACGACTTTTTTTTGTTCATTTATCTGAATTCAAAGTGAATTCTCAAACAGAAAAATTTAACAGACAAATTAAAAAATCAAAAATATCACCCACATGTTTATAAACAACGATGCAAATTGCTGCAAATTAATATTGAATTTTTGTTGTGATGATAGTTTTTTTATTAAGTCCGGATAAAAAAACCTCCCTTAACCATTATTCAAATTGCGCTCAAATACAAGAAAAGATATGAAGTATTTGCAAAATGTTCAAAATAATCATATTTCTCTGGTCATTCACTAGTATAAAACAACTAACATGAATCTGAATTTTTGAATAGTTTTGAAAATTTTGAAGATGGGTGATTATTTTTGATATCATATTTTTCCATTTAAAATATTCGGTTTGAAAAAACTCCCTTGAATATCAACAAAAGAATACTGAAAAGTGAAAAGGTTAATAAGAAAAATTCTCATCTTTATTTTAGCTGATTCACTCATTCTTAAAACATTTGTGATAATTTAACAATTCAAACACAAAGTCTCTTCCCAATTACAAACAACGTTTGATATATCGATACCCCAAAAAAAGTTATGATTACAAAAATAATCACCCAGATTATCAAAATTTCGATCTTGAATAAAGATTAAAAAATTCGTTTGAATATTTTTCGATTTTTCTTTAAAGTTTTCCGATTGAGAACAATTTTTTGTGTATTTTTAGAAGATTTTTTCAGACAAGAGAAATAACAGGATTTGAAAGAAAGTAAACTTTAAATCACCATGAAGTGATGTCTTTTGTTTACCATCAAAGTAAATCGTTGGAAAATACTGAAGTGCGTCTCAAATCAACAAGCAATAAAATTAACAAACAAATACAAATTGAATGCAGAGATACAAAAATGAAAAAATATCAAGCAATAAAATATCTTTAATTATTATTCTGAAAAAATGAAAAGTTGTACCAAAAAATAAGAAGGAATCAAAATACAATGGCATGACGTTCATTTCAATTGTTGCATGGTATTTGTTCAGTCATCCACACAGCAGCCGAACAATCAAAGCAATCACTCAAACTTAGTAATCCCCTTTCATCCATTCCGGAACCTCGCTCTCAACATAGTTCTTCCAAAATGTCTTCATCGTCCACCCTTCCTTGTTGCTGATGTTTGCATCGTGCCTCATCCACTCCGGCGGTTCGCTCTTAACATTCGCAATCCACAGCATCGCCATCGTCCTCCCGCTCTTGTCCACTTGTGTAGTTCTGTGCCTCATCCACTCTGGCGGTGCTGTCTTCACCCACGTAATCCAGTGCATAGCCATCGTCATTCCATTCTGGTCAATAAACACTGCCTCGTGTCTCATCCACTCTGGCGGATCTGTTTGAACATCCCCAATCCAATGCATCGCCATCGTCCATCCGTTCTCATCCCCAACCGTAACCTCGTGCCGCATCCACTCTGGTGGTTCTGATTTGACGTGTCTGATCCAGTGCATCGCCATTGTCCACCCGTCCTTGTCCACTTGCATTCCCCTGTGCCTCATCCACTCCGGCGGTTCTGTTTTCACATTCACAATCCATATCATCGCCATCGTTCTCCCATATATGTCCCCACGCCCCACATCGTGCCTCATCCATTCCGGAGGTTCGCTCTTCGCATTCTCTATCCACAGCATTGCCATTGTTCTTCCTTCCTCGTCTCCCTCTGTCGCCTCGTGCCTCATTTCCTCTGAAGGCTCTGCTTTTTTTTCAACAATCCAGTTCATCGCCTCTGTTCTTCTATTTCTGTCAAAAACTTTCGCTTCGTCCTTTCCTCCTTCCAAACTTTCGCATTTTCTCTCATTTTCACAGCTCGATCCCTCTCTTCTCTTTTCTTTATCGTGAGGTGCTTTGTCCGCCTTCATCCATTCTGGTGGATCTGTTTTGATGTGCTTTATCCACAGCATGTCCATCGTCCAGCCATCATTGTTCGCAAGTGCGGGATCATGTCTCATCCATTCTGGTGGCTTTGTTTTCACATTTTTAATCCAGATCATCGCCATCGTCCATCCGTCCTTGTTGCGCAGGGTGATGTCATGTCTCATCCATCCCAGAACATCCGTTTTAACTTTACTTATCCACAGCATTGCCATCGTCCAGCCATCATTGTCTGCAAGTGCAGGGTCGTGCCTCATCCATTCCGGTGGAGTATTTTCTTTCAAAATAATCCAATTCATTGCCATTGTTCTTCCCCAAATATCTTTAAGAGTATTATCATGCTTCATCCATTCTGGTGGTTCTGTTTGAACATGATAAGACCACAACATAGCCATTGTCCATCCGTTATTGTTGCAAAGTGTGATATCGTGTCTCATCCAAATTGGTGGTTCTGTCCTCACATGACTTATCCATAGCATCGCCATTGTCCGTCCGCCATTGCCGCCAAGTGTGATATCGTGCCTCATCCATTCCGGTGGTTCTGTCTTCACATTCTCTATCCATTTCATAGCCATTGTACTTCCATCATCACCTCCGATTGTTATATCATGTCTCATCCACTTTGGAGGCTCTGTTTTGTTCTTCCTGATCCAATTAATTGCCTTTGTATCTCCTAAAAAGTCTTTCTCAGGATTTAAAGAACCCGCTTCATTTCCCATTTCCTTATTATTTTAGGTGGACTGCAATTGCTTGTTGCTTGCAAACAAGCGATTCAACAAATATGTTTGATCTTTCAAAAATTCTGTTTCGTTATGGGTTGACACCAGTATTTCGATATTTTAATCGAACATTTCGAGATTCATTTTATACAATGAGAAAAAGAAAAATTTATGGAAATGAAATTTTTATTTCAAATAATCTGTGTTTATTCAAGATTTCCCAGTTCATTTGAACATAAAATATTTTTATTTAGAAAAAGAGTTATTAAATTCCAATTAATCATTTTTCAAAAATTTGAAAACCTCTTTTGAAGAAAGAAGTATGGAAAAACCATGAATGGTTCAACACAATCACTTTATATAATCGAAAAAGAAATAATTCGAAATTTTTGTCTATCTGTGATGGTCTCCAGTTTAAAAAAAATTGATTGTCAGAAATTTTCCACTGAAGGAGATGGGATATAAAAGAATTGCGTGGTATGCAGCATTTGAAAGAAAATATTAACAAAAATGCGAGCAGATGAGACGGAATGTGAAATTTGAAGAAGTAATAAAAAACAAAAAAAAAAAAAGAAAAATTGAATTAGATAAATCTAAAATAAAAGCACTTATCATAGATGAGATATATTTATCTAAATATTCAATATTTCAGGATCTGCCTGTGTCAGAACAATAAATAAAAATATGGAACGCGCTTGTGTGCTTGAGTGTTTATTCACTTCATGCTCGCCGACAGGTCAATATGGCGGAGGGATGTATTGCTCATATGTTCCATCTGCACTCAAAATGAGGTGCCTCCAGTTCATCTCGTGCAACGCAACATCAACTGGCGGAGGATTGGATTTTAATCCAAGTTAATCAGAAGCTCCAAGCGACAATCATTATTGCTGTTTCTTCTTCTTCCACGATTGCAGATGCACAACCACTTCCACTCCATATGGCCACGATGTGTATTTTGAAGATCGATACAATCTCTTCTCATCGAACAACCCGTTCTATGAGTCTTATACAACAAATACTAATGATAAAAGAGAGTGCTATTGGGTAAATGGAGCATATCCACATACAGAAAAGAAAATTCTTCTTCTCCTTTCTTCTTCTTCTCCTTTCTTCTTCTTCTCCTTTCTTCTTCTTCCTCCTCTTCTTCCTCTTCATCATCATCATCATCATCATCATCATCATCATCATCATCATCTTCTTCTTCTTCTTCTTCTTCTTCTAAACCTTCTTCTTCTTCTTCTTCTTCTTCCTCCTCCTCCTCCTCCTCCTCCTCCTCCTCCTCATTCATCTTCTCATTTTTTATTTGTCTTCATCTGTTGACAATATGTCTTTCCTTCACCTTTCCTTCAATAAAATATTTCATTCATCTTCCGCCTTCTTTCTCTTCGTCTTTCTCCTCTTTCTCCTCTTTCTCCTTCTCCTCTTCTTCTCCAAAGAATATTTCAAATGATGAATTAAACAAAGCAATTTCTTTCATTTTCAACAAAGTTAACAGAATTTCTGATTCTTCTGATGCTTCTGTTTTTTGATGAAATGAATGAGATTAAAAGATCACCTTCTCTTCATTTGGCTCATAGAAAGGCAGAGCAAAACACAGAAAATGATTCATTTGTATTCAATCAGCAATATCAGCAGTTGGAGAAGGAAAGGGAGAAGGTGAAGGAGAAGAAGAAGGTGAAGGAGAAGAAGAAGGTGAAAAATGAGAAGAAAGCGATGATGACGAGGTTGACAATACGCTCAGTGGGATTAAAAGAAGATACAGAGAAGAAGAAGGCTTTTCTATTGGAAAGTGATGTTGAATACAGAAATAAAAGGAACAATTGATGGGACATCGTTCATTCATTTGGCTATCCTATTGAATTCAACTGAACATGAAATGCTCAATCAAACAAGACAAATTGAATAATTCGATTTTTTCTTTCATCTGAGCTGACGGTATTATCAGAACATGAATTATTGAATTTGGTTCCCCTTCATTCAGATTGAATGAGATTCAAAAAAAGAAAATGAATTCCTTCCATTGAAGTCTGTTCATTGTTTTCTCCCAAATAAGAAATGGAGATTTGTGTGTGGCATTTATGTTTCTCAAGGCAAAGTTGCTCTTGCTGTTTCCTTTTTTCACTCTCGTTTTGTCTGAAAAATGCCTTTTTCTGTTGAATTTGCAAAACAACTAGCAGTTAAAAAAAGGTCATTTTCTGCTTCTTCTTTTGTTGTGTCTTTGTCTGATCTTCAAAACGATAAAGCTTTGTTGTTGGAGTTGGTCTCTCAAATAATGCCAATTTAGCTCATTACCCAATTCTCCTTGCCTCCGTGGGGCTTGGCGAATTTTGTTCCATTCTTTCTTCATATAAGTTTGTTATGTATTCGTATCATTTTGAAACAATTGCTCTTTTCTTTTGTTTTGCTAATCCTTTTTGATTATTGAATTCTTTCATCTTCAACTGTTCAACGAGTCATTTTTGTAAGAAAATTAAAAAGAAGGTAAACTGAAAATAGATAACATTGTTAAGGTGTGCAAACATTTGTTCTCCTTGTTTCAGTCAGAATTGTTGAATCCAAATGAGAAAAATATCTTTTCCTCAAGAATCGTTTTATTTGCTCGTTTCTATTTTCTCATAAAAAGAATTTCATTTGTTTCTTAGAAGTGATTACAATTCCAATCTCAGAGTGCATTTGCTTCAAATTGAAAAAAGACAAAGGAAAATATCATCATAATGAATTTCTGTTGGTTCGATCAATCAGAAACAAAAGGTTTTCCATTCTATCCTCGTTCATACAAACTCTCTGTCTAGTTGAACTTTTCTCTCAAAAAACAATTATTTTATAGAACAAAGCGAGTTGTGTTGAAGTTAGATTTGCTTCTTGAAAGAAAATAAATGATGTTTGAATTTTTCGTTTATTTTGTTGAGAAAAGAATAAATATGAACATGTTATTCACTGAACATGATAAACAGAAAAGATTTTCGAGCAAATGATAAATCTGTCAATGAGCTCAAAAAGATAACATCAAACGAACTTTTTTCAGGTTTGTTCATGATTCTGTGATTTGAAGCCCAATTCTGTTTATTTTATTATTATTTTCGAAGAATTTCTTCATGAGCTGGGACGTTGCGATGAGAATGTACAAAGGCAGAAAATTGAAGAAATAAATGAAATAATTGAAGAAATGAATAAAGAAGAATTTACATTAGTTTTCACAAAGGAACTGTTCGATAAAATTCACCAAATGATTGAAAAAAAGACATTGTCATTGGAAAGCGCAATCTTGCTGTTAAAGCATGTTGGATATTACAAAGTATTGAAAAAAATATTCAAACTAAATTTCAGCGGAACTTCGCTGGACTGTAGATTTATGAGGATGATTTTAAATAAAGAGACGAAAAATGAAGGAAAAAACGAAAAGCTTCTGATAGATATCTGCGAATGCTATGTTTTGCTTTACAGAAAGAATTCTTCGGAATTGTTTTCAATTTGCGTACCCTATCTTCTGAAAGTTGCGATGAACAAGGAGGAAAGCGAAGAAGCACAAAAAGAAGTGGAAATGGCTTTGCTGGCTTTGAGTAATGTTGACAGATTTTGCGTTTGAGCATTTCTTTTTCGTTTTTGATGTTATTGTTTTCTTTTCTTTTCTTTTTTGTTGGAGATTGGATAAAGAACTGTATTATAAAGAGATCAAAGAGATTATCCAATATCATCAGGAATATCAGAATCTGACACGACTTGCCTGTCAGTCTGCTTGGCAGTTTTTGATAAAACGATGGGAAAAAGACAAAAGTCTCGAAGTAGTGATTGTGAATGAGCTGCATTTTGCGAGAGAATCAGCAAGAGAAGTTAAAGAGCTAACAAGATGTGTGGATTGGAAGAGGAAGGAAGAAGAGAATGAAAAGAGAAGAAAAGAGACAAAAGAAGAGATTATTTTAATGAGATGGCTTGATACAGTTGATTATTTCTTTATCTTATGCACATTGTGGAATGAAGGCTTTGTTGAGATTATTGGCAGCATTGCTCAGTTGGTTCGTGCATCAAAGGCTAATCGCAGAGGAATTCACAATCAGTTCATATGTGCTTTTGCAAACGCGGCGGGTTGCGACTCTGTGAATATTGGTGCTTTTTTGAAGGAAGGAGCTGCTGATCTCATTTTGGAGGAACTTCAGCAGCCAACATTGGAAGATGAAGCTATGTGTGATTGCTTGAGATTCTTTATGAATATTTCAGAAAGACTAAAAGACGAGGAGAAAGATGAAATGGAAGAAGCAAAAAGAAAGGCAACAAAAAGGAAAGTGTTTGAAAAGATGGAAGAAGAAGGATACGAAGATACCATCACAACTTTCAATGAAACGGTTTATTTTATCAGAGAAAAATATCATTTTAGATTATCAATAAATATTTCTGATTATTTTGCAAATGGATGAATTATGAATGGATTTTTATAATTTTAATAAACGCACTTTATTTGAATGATCTCGTGTTTATTCGAAAAGATAGAGTTTATTCAAATAAAATAGATACAATTCAGATTAAGTCGAGAAATTTGAATTAATGGAGGTATTTTTTAATAGCCCTATGTTAATTTGTATTGAGGTCACTTTATTCACATCAAAGTGCAAAATTTTAAAGTCACCATCTTAATTCAAATTAGAAAATGACACAGAAATTTTGCATTTATGAAAAATTCAATGATTAGTTCCAAACTTTTTCTCATATCGTATCATTATAAGTCTAATATTCCCATGAATAATAATGAAGAAAATAAAAAAAAAATAAGTAAAATTTTAGAAAATAATTGAGTGGAACAAAATTCATAAAGAAAAAAATTTCGACCCATTAATAAATAAAACAAGGCTGCTATTGAGGAGGAATATCCACAATTCCGTAAAACGATCCTTGATTTTTCTCGTTATCATCACTTTCACTTTCACATTCACTTTCATCAACTTCCTCTTGAATATTCTTCTTTATTTCTTCATTTGTTATTTTATTCACCTCTTTTTGCGAATCATTCTCTATTAAGATTTGTGACTGAACTTCTTTAGGTATTATAGTTTTAGTTGATTGAAGATGATCTGAATCAGAACTTGTTCGGATAACCTCAGCTTCAGTTGAACAACCATCAGATTTTTCAATGCTCTTGTCAGACACGATTGATCGAGAAGGGGCCAATTCAATAAACTTTCCAATTGATTTTTCATCTTTTCCTTTTTGAGAATTCTCGCTTTCGGCTTTAATGTCTTTTTCATTCGTTTCTGCAGCTAATGACATCCTTTTCGAAGGAGTTGTCATTGAATGGTCTCTTTCATCAAGATGATCACTTTCTTCATCAGATATTTCATCATCGCTCTCTCTAACCTCTTCACTCTCTTCACTGCTTTCTTTTGATCTGTCAGCCATGTCATTCACACCACCATCAAAATCATCATCAGCCATGCTGTCATCACTTTCACTGTCTTCATCCATCTCATCCAGTTTTGAAGATTTCCGTCTCAGATGCTCTGCTTCAGCTGCGTTGCTTTCAACCACTTCCAGATCTTCCTCAGCAAGTGTGCTGTCTCCATCCACAAGCACAAACTTCTGTGCAACATTTGTTGTCATTCCCAGAAGAAGCCCAAATCTGTCCTCTTTCCCCACAAACTCTTTCCTGCCTCTTTTATTTCCAGCAGCCTTCTTCCTTTCCATCGCTGCTGAGTGCTTGTAAACCTTCAATTGCGTCCTTCCGCAGGCTGAGCAGACAGACAGGCTTCTGCTCATTCGGGTGGAAAGCGCACAAAGAGCATTCTCCACAGAAAAGCTAATGAGCTGTGTGGATGACAGCACCTCTGCAAAGAGGGGCTGAATTGCTGTGGTTGAAATCGCAGAAGAGGCAGAAGCTCTGCGAGAGACTGCAACAGAGAACGAAGGAGGAACAAAGAACGGAGAATTTGTGGTTGCAAAAAGGGAAGAAAAAGATGGATAAGATGCGTGAGATGTTTGAGCGACTGAAAAAGGAGTTGGAACAATCGAATTGATCCGCTTCATCAGTGAAGATATCCAGCAGAGAAGAGAAATCGGGAAGAAAGACAGAATATACGAAGGAAGCATCGTAATGAACGAGGAAATGACGTGCAGAAAAGCAGCTACAATTTCAATGCTCGGAGTGGCAGACATAGAAGCTACAGTTGAAAATGACGGCAGAGAAAGAGAAGTGTCAAAGGAACTCTTTTCTTGATGAGAGTGTTGTGTTCCTGATTGTTTAGCAGTAATAGAAGATGCGGATGAAGACGATGGATTAGAAGGGGAAGACAGACAGGGATTGGGTATGCTTTTTATAGAGACGCTGCGGAATCCAGCTGCTCGTTCCAAAAGGCACAGAAGATTAATCAGAAGAACAACTGAAAGAGAAGGCTCGAGATTTGGAGCAGTTGCCACCAGTGCAGACGAAAACATAGACAGAACAGATGACACACGAGCAACATCTGCCTGCTGATACAGCAGAGCCACAAACACACGATGACTTTGCTGCAATGGCTGCAGAGTGGAGACCGGCTGGCTGAGAGGCTTTGCTGGAGCATCTGACGCAGATGCAGATGAAATTGAGGTTGCAGCAGAACCCTCCGATGAAGTTGAAGAAGAAGCAGTTGAAACTGATGATGCTGTTTTGGCAGATGGTTCAGTCTTTTCGTTTCCTCGAGAGTTTTTCCCTTTTCTCCTCTGCTTCGATCCCATCGGAACCATTTCAACTGGCTCTTCCTTTGTCGGTGGAAGATTGTCCAACATCGGATTGGGTAGAGATTCCAATCGTTGCTTTCTCTTTTGTGCGGCTGTCAGCTTCTTCTTCTTTCCTCCTTCTTCTTCAGCCAAAGAAGACGAATCACCTGAAGATGCAGACTGATTCTGAGAAAGAGACGCATTGTTCGAGTGCTGCGATGCTCCTTTTGACTTTCCACGTGTTGTTTCCTTTGAACTTTGGTCAGTTTGCACTCTGAACAGAACACGAGACGGAGATACTTCTGAAAGAAACTGAGGGAACAGCGAGGAGAACAGAGGAAGCGACAGATCGCCAAAGAGAGAGGCCAACGAGCAGATTGCCGAATAAACAGCACACCGAAGACTGGAATGGCGGCGTGTGAGTGCGATGTCTAATGAAATGCGATGGTAGAGAGACGAAAGATGGCTGTTCTCATTGCCTATCGAAGACATTGCTGCAACAGCTGATGAAGCTGAAGTCTTATCTCCTGCTGGCTTTGACTGGTTAAACTTTTGAGGTCCTTTTGCTTCTGCTCCGTTGCTGTTAGCTTTCTTATAATTTTGATATCGATTCTGATTGGCTCCTTTGGCAAGCTTGCTGTTTACAAAATTTTGCATTTCATTTTTTGCTTTTTCTGTCTTTGCTTTCTGTTTCTCAATTTCTTCGTTTTTGGCTTTCAATCCTTCGTCGTGGCATCGCTCCAGAACAACAAGAAGAGGATTATCTCCTTCTGCATCAGAGAACCGCTTTGATGTGTGTGATGCAACAGCAGAAGAAAATGAAGAATAAGCATTTGAAAAGGACGAAGTATCTTTCTCTGCTTTTCCGATTAAGTCGCGCGATGAACCAGAAGAAGATCCAATGCCAATCTTTGAAACTTGATTATCTTTCTCTCTTCTGCCCCATCTGACGCCAGAGAAAGGTATCAGAAACGCTTTCCCCTCAGGAAATGCCAGGCAACCCGAGCGGAATGCGGTGAAAGTTGCAATAAGCAGCTTTATGCCTGCCTCAACTACAGACGCTATCTGAAAAGAGAGAGGCAGTGCATCTGAAGCGAATGCGCAGAACACATTTGACAAAAAGCAGAAGTCCAAAGAAATAAGCGAATGTGACACCTGCAGAAACGAGTGGACAAGATGAGATGGACTCATCTGAATGGAAGGAATGATTGATTGAGTGACTGATGAAGACACAGACGATGATGAAGAGGAAGGCGTAGAAGTTTTATCAGACGAAGAAGTCGAAGAAGAAGAAGATGATGACGATGATGAAGGCCAAGAGAGAACAGAAGCACCACTCGTCATCTGTTGCATCTGCCCAGATGAAACAAATGCAAACACATCCTTCAAACGCGGCGAGGCGAGAAATGATGAATATGTTCCAGAGGTCAGAATACGAGAAACGACAGAGCAGCCAAAGCGGAGAAGAGAAGTGATGTGAAGAATGCGAAGTTGACTCGGAGGCAGAATTGTACGACGAATTAGTGTCGTGCCAGCTGATTCAGAAGTTGAAGACATATCTTTTTCATTTCCTTCCTCTTTCTTTCCTTCATTCTTCTTTTTTGTATCGCGCTCTGCGTCAGATCCTGCAGTGGCATCAAGATATCTAATCCATTGATTGGCAAATGCATTTCCATTTATCGCTTCATCATAGACCCTCACAACATTTAGTGCATGAGGTGAAGAAATAAGTTCAACTTTTCTTTGCTCTATCCATTGAAGAAGAAGAGGAACAAGTAAAGGAACGTTTCTCATGAAAGTATGAGATGCTAATATGCTTTCAAGGCAATATAGAAACTTTTCAGAAAGTGCTGAAAAAAGGTAATGAACAGGGTGAGATTCAGAAATAACAGTTGTTGGAATTTGAGTTTGATGAGTAAAAAATGCAGTCTCTGCCAAAGAAGAATGATTAAAAAAGTTGACAGTCATCTGAGTCAAATTTATTGGATCTATCAGTATTAAAAAAGTTGGTGCAATTTCTTGAATATCGGTGTATGATAGAAGATGACCAAAAAAAACAATAATTGTGCTCAAAGGAATTAAAGCATCTTGACACAACTGAATGGATGGCACTTCTGAATAAACTTTTAAAGCAGAAACCAAAGACATAGTTGTTTTCCTGACGAGATTCGAAATAAGTGTAATTTTCTTTGGTATATTAAATGTGCTCTCAATAAATGAAGACGATCTTAAAATAGCAAAGAGTTGAGATATAACTTTGCAAGATTTTTGAATCAAAATTTTTGATTCTTCGCTAATTGAAGGAGAAGAACGGATTAGTTCAGTTTCGCACTTTATAATGTCAATTGAAGCTTGAATTAATTCGAACACATGGGTATATTGTGAAAAGCTTGACGAATAATTGAAAATTTCTTGCACTATTACAAATCCATTGCATATTTCATGATATTTCTTTGCTTTCAGACATTTTAACGCAGTTGAATAAATGCGAGCAAAAGTATCAGGAGTTGAAAAGCATCCCTGCTTTATCAATGACAAAATAATATTTAAATTTGCTTCCAGCCGATTAGGATCGAATAATGCTTCAAAATACTGGTCCATGGGTCAAACAATTTTTGTGCTTCGATCACAATTATACAATATGGTAAGTGAGTTGATCATATAAAATGGCTGAGAAAAAATGGACGGTCAAAGTATGCAAACGATATATCAAATGACTATTTAATGTTCTTTTTATAACAGGCGTTTATAGGAGTGGTTTTGATGATGGTGTTTGGAACGGGAACCATGGTTGCTTCAAAAATGATGCTTTCTGTTAAAAGCAAGGATTTAAGTGGAAACATAACGAAGTTTAGCAAGGCAATATATCAGTCTCTTATCATGTTCATTGCTATGTCCATTTGCTATCCGATCTACCTTATCAGTAACGCTGTTCAAAAATCTATGAAAAAAAGAAAGCGATCAAATTCTGGAACAATGGACTCAGAGTATTTAACACCTGAAGAGAAAAAAGAAAAACGGAATCAAGCAATTAAGGTATTTCTTTTGTGATATTTATTTCGCTGTACATTTTTTATTGATGAAAAATTTTTTCTAAAATAATTTTTTTCCTCTTTGCAAGGGTCATTGCCTAATTGGTATTCCTGCGTTTTGCGATCTTTTTGCAACAACTCTTATGACTACAGGACTTATGTTTATCGATGTCTCTGTTATGCAAATGCTCCGTGGAAGTATGGTCATATTTAGCGCTCTGCTCACAATCTTCTATCGAAAAAGAAAACTTCGAGGATTTGAATGGCTTGGCGTAGGCTTATGCTGCGCATCCATGGTATTTGTGGGATTATCATCAATTTTAGGATCTACTAACAAAGAAGGTGAAAAATGGGAATTGCAATTACTCGGATGCTTGTTGGTTGTTGGATCACAAGTTGTGCAGGCAATGCAAATTGTTATTGAAGAGGTGTTGCTTGCTGATGTGAAACTCGAACCTTTGGTGGTTGTTGGTATGGAAGGCGTGTGGGGAACAGTGTTGTGCGTGGCATGCTTTGTTCCACTTTTCTTCTTCCTTCCAGGCAAAGACAATGGACATTACGAAGACACATATGATACATTTTACAAGCTTGTGAGAAGCGAAATGCTCATTTACACAACAATTGTGTATTTTGTTTCGATTCTCTTTTTGAATTATGGTGGAATGATTGTGACATCCGAGCTTACAGCAGTTCACAGAACTATTTTTGAAGCTCTTCGGACGTTGTTCATTTGGATCGTTTCGCTGATTATTTTCTATGGCGGATGGTCCGACTACGGAGAAAAGTGGACGAACTGGAGCTACATGCAGCTTGGCGGGTTCCTTTTGCTTGTGACTTCGATGCTTTTGTACAACAAAGTCATTAAGCTGACCTGCTGGTTCAAGTATCCAAGGAAAGAAGATGAAGTTTCTCCAGATCCTGAATCTTCCCCGTCATATCCGATTACCAGCCCAACAAACTACTCGAAAGAGGAGAACCAGCCTTGGATGAATGCAGCTGACACCTCTCGCCCTCTTCTGGACAACCGCGAAAATTATTGAGGAACAAATTTATGAACATGAACTTCATACGCATTTTTGTACGAAGTTCGAATGAATGACTTCTTCTTTGTTATTTCTTAAAAAATTGCATTTTAATGCATTTGTTATCTCTTTCTTTTCCACTTGGCAATCTTTTTCTTGAACAATTTTTTTAATTTTTATATTTTTGAATCTGTCAAATCCTTATTTAGACGAATATCAGAAATCTTCCACATCTTCAACATTTTTTATCTTAGCATTTTTTTTAATTGTATTTTTTTTTTACTCCGTTTATATAACTTGTTGTTCACGTGCAACTGTATTATGCACAAGAGTGAGACTGTTTCCTATCCTTTATACACTTTTTTTATCATCACACAACACTTTTCCTTTCTATTCCAAACAGAATTACGAGAGAATCACTTTCCTCTTCAGTATTATTTTATCAGCTGCACACAATAAATGTGAATGTTAATGGTTGTCCATGTTCTTTAAAACAATCTTTATTTATAAGGATTTTTTCCATAAAAATTCTGTTGAAACAAAAAAATAAGTGCGGATTGTTGACGTTTTGGCGAATGTTTGAATTCAATAAAAATGTTGCGTTCAAAGATAACAAGCAATTTTAATAAAAGATTTATATCATAATAAATTCAAAATTGATTAATTCTGAAAATAAAAAAACAAAAAATGAAAAAAAATTATAAAAAAACAGGAACATAAAGGAAAGGGTTATCAAACATATAAGATTTACAGCATGTCTGAGCATAATGAAAAACCATTCAATAAAAACATGAAATTAAAAGGTAAAAAAAATAAATTTCTTGTTTTCAAAACAAAAAAAATATGTAAATCTCCCCAATTTCTAATTTGGCGCAAAATGTTCCACTTCATCATCTGATTCCTCGTCCATCTTTGAAGAGTCTGTATCAACAGATGAAAAAGCATCAGATGCAATTGCTTCTTCATTTTTATAATAACCTTGCGAATAAATGTCAAAAGGAAGTGAAGATCTTTCATTAGAATTCACCTCATGAGGTGAAATCAAATTGTAATCAAATGTTGATGATGATAAATCAAGTGCAGAATAATTGAGAAAATGATGGCTTTGTGCATTTGGTGGATGGTTCTGATCTTCTTGGAGCCTTAGAAACTGTCCAGCCGAATAAGGCTGCCTCATGCTGGAAGCGTTCTCCATGCCATCGCATTCTGCTGATGGTCGGGCCGTCTGCTTTTGAAATAAAGCTGCCCGCAAAAGACAAATTGAAGGCAACAACTCCGATGTAAGCGCAGGCAAAGAAACTTCACCGGCTTCATTTCTCTCAACGTTCATAGATTTTTGGTTTGCAGATGCGTGCTCGATTTCTTTGAAAAAATTCGTTTCGTTTGCTTTCATATTACGTTGCTTCACAATTGCATACGGTGATTCACGTCTTCTAAATGAAATAATTGTTTCCGCGATAGGAGAATTGCGATTATGCAGCAGTGATTTTAATTGGGACGAATTTACCATTCTATAAAGAGCAGATGGAGATAAATGATTTGCCAGAATGGAATATATATCTGAAAGCTGCTTCAAATCAAATGATACATCAACATTCATATCTATGAATTGATCGAGAGACAATGCACCTTTTTTAGCTTGCGGAAACACTTCTTCATCAACTTTTGCTTGTGCAGTTTCGAATGTTTCATAATCTGAACAAGGAATTTTTTTGAGAAGTCTGAAAGAAATTATTCAAAGTTGGCATTAACAAAATGAAAGTGATTGAAAAAACAACCAAACAAACGGAGAATTTTTCTCAGAGCCTCCTCTTCTGATGTAAAAAATATCGGAATCGAGCTCTTCAAAATAATCATCAGTCTGATTCATATTTGATGTACCAATTGGACTAGAGTACATCTGAATTTTGGGCAGATTCACTTCAACATTATCAGTCATATTTCTATTGTTATAGAAGCGTTTATTCGAAGATATATTCTTTTCTTCAACATCAAAATTAAAATCGGAATTCATCTATAAAATCATTAACAAAATAGTTATTTATTTCACAAGCTTTGATCAAAAAGAAACAAAACTTCACACTATTCAAGTTAAAAATTGGTTTCCAGATAAAAAATAGTCATAAAAATTTAATGGGAAATCGATCTATTTTTCAAATATTCCTTTTTCTGAATCAATTAAGAATACAGAAAATAATATTTTTCATAAAGAATCGACAAAAAATGACAATATTTCTTCTTCATTTTCTGAGAGAAATTCTTCAATTTCTTTCTTTTATTTTTGCGGAGCATATAAACAAGTGTTGAATTCTGCATTTCATCAATAAAACATCAAGTATGCAACAAAAAATGAAAGTATTAGTAAATGATTTTTCACCAGGAAAATCGCGGAACAGCCCAAGCTGATTAAAAGCTTTTCAATTAGCAATCCCTTCTCATTTTATGTTCATTTTGCTTCTTTTGGAATGTTTGAAGCAAATAAATGATTAAACTTTGCATCAACCAGATTGCTGTTCATTGCTCATTTGGTCGATCGACTTCATTCTTGTTGAGCGGAAAACAGCCGATAAAAAATTCAAAAGATAGCAAGAAATCTGAAACAATCAGCTGTGGATGTTTCTTTCATTGGAGCCTTCAAATGTCAAATGCAGATCAACAAGAGTTGTTCGAGTGACCTCTTTGCTGCTTCCAGAAATTATTTTAAAATTGAGAGAAATAATAAAAGAAAAGAAAAGAATAAAAAAAGAGCTCGTGAAAAAAAAAGTCAAACAAGCTATTTTGTTTGACAAACCTTTCCTCAGCTTCAAAACAATCACTGATTCGAATTCACTTTTGTTCGATAAATCCTCTTCCCATTTTTCACTCTCTTCTCTTCTTCTTTCCTTTCTTGTGTTCTCTTTTCCAAGAATCGCAACAAATGCAAAGAACAAGAGGTTTTCTTCTTTTTTGTTTCAGCCTTGCTGATTTCTTCCGGCTTATCCAAAGAACAAACTGATGCAACAAAAACAACGTTGAATCGCTCGTGGTTTGTCAAAGATAAAGAAACGTCTGATCCATAATTACAAATTTGAAATGAACAATTCCTTCAAAGAAGATCATCTTTTTGAATCATCAATCAATCGCGTTATTGTTCCTTCATTCAGATCTGGCAAAATCATTTCTGGTCCAATGCTTTTGCCTTTCCTTCATATCCTTTTTTCAAAAGCATTTCATTCGTTCCTCAGCATTTTATGGTCAATTAAAATGGAAAGTGCAACACATTGGTGAAAGCCTATCTCCCAAAAAATCTTGAATCAAATGCTTAATGAATTCAATAAATTATGTCAGCAATATTTGCGAAGAGGAAAATCGAACGCAACATGAACTGGTTTCGTAAAAAGTCGACCAAAATACTTTCCCTTCTCTCTGGCCAATCCTGAAAATTCTGCTGCAAAAACTCCCACTTGCCAAAAAAAAATCTGATACCACTTTGCAAAAACACTGATTCCGCTTTGGTTAAGAACAAAATAGTTTCAAACAAAAGAGCCAATCCAACTGATATTGCGCTCAAACAATCCGCAGAAGCTACCAAATCCATCTTTCTCTGCTTGATCCAGAGATGTTCCCCAGCTGCTCAAATAAAACTAAAAATGAGCAACACCATGCTCTAGGATTTGCATGAGGCAATGATTCTATCAAAAAAGACGTTTTCAGTTTTTGTTGACCATGCAGCAATAATAGAGCCATCCGCATTGCTCAATTCTTCCTCATCCAACAACTTTTTGTCATCTTTCAAAGAAACTGAATTCTCTTTTTCGGTCTCTCTTCATCTTTCTTCGGTTATCATTTCTTCACTTCGATTCCAAAATCCATTTCCTTGTCAGATGCTCTTCTGAGTGTGAAGCAAGTGATGTGTCGATCATCTTCAGTATTTCTTTTCCCATTGATGTGCCTCCAATACAGGCCAGCAGCACGATACTCGCTGTTTCTCTGCCATCTCCTTCCTCTGAACAGCCCTGCTGCATACACTAAAATTCTTGGCCTCATAAAAGTGCTTGTTTACTGCACTTACAGCAGCCCAGAAGGTTTTATCTTCCATCGCAGTGAAAAACAAATGTGAAGTCTCAGATGAAATTGAATGAAGCATTCTCAAGAAACATCTAATTATTCTGTTCCCAATCCAATGAAATGAACTTAACATTGCAACATCTGGAAAGCCAAAATGATTGAACAATGCTAGCGAGGTGAAGCGAGAGGCACTTTTCTGGCTGCTCTTGTGATGGCTTCTTTCTCTCGAAAGGAAAAGGCTCCTGGCTGAGAGAAGAAACAATGCGCATCAAAAGCGGAAATCTCATAAGATCCTGCTTCGCAGCCTGAACAAACTGCTTCGTTGTGAAACCTTCAATTTCAGGAGAAAAGTCGCTCTGCATTCCAAGCTGACTTCGCGTCCTGTATTTTTTGATAAAGGCAAATTCTGGCTCTTCAATTTATCCTCCAGATTGTTTCCATTTCAATTAATGAAGCATTTTGATTCAATAACACAAATTTTTGTGCAGCAGATTTTCGCCTTAACTGCTCCAAATCGTCTTTTGGGAGTGGAAAATAAATCAGTTGAAATTCATTTAAAGTTATTTGAATGGTTTTGTTGAAAACAAGAATTTTTGATTCCCGAAATGCATCAATCAGAAATGTTAATGGCAAATAGATGCATGGCTGTGGCGTTTGTGAATCCTGAGAAAGATGCGCGCAGGGCAGCAAATTCAAGCATGAAAGATAAGGATTGATCTGTTAAGGTTGAATGTTTCAAAAAATAAAAAATACTTATTTAATATAAATGAAATGACGAATGAACAAACAAAAATGTTTTTTTTCTTCAATGTGCATTCAATAATGCTCATTTGTTCAGGCGATTTAGCTTCGCGCAAGCTTGCTTCTGTCAAATTTCTTCCATCTTTGAAAATAAATCATCATCAATTCAGCCCCAAATCAACTCGCTCAAAAACAAAGTGACCAGCTTCTACATATAAAGATCCGTTATGTCCTTTACGGTGTTTGTAGAGATATAAGGGATTTGAGCGCTTCATCACGATTTTCGAGTGAAATATACATATTTGCGCTCAACTGAACAAATCAATCCCATTCACCACCACCACGAGCTTGAAGCATTCGAAAAAAATGATTTATTCATCTGTGGTTTTTGTTCATCCACCAGTCATTCCATCTCAATGCAAAAAAACGATTTTAAATCAAATACTTCACCCAACATATATTTCTGATGAATGAAAAACAGAATTTCCCTCAAAAGCTGTCCAGAGCAGCAAAAGCGTTCAAACGATCAAAGGCTCAAATGACATAAATTTGCTGCATTCCGGGAAGTGTTTCTTTTGTTGGATTTAGAAAAACGCACAACATGATATTCCGATAGTTTGTATTTTTTGTGTTTATTCGAGTTGAGATTCGAATTTCTTGTAGCAATTAATTTATTTAGCGCATCATTAATTTTGTATGACGAGGAGAAAGCAGTGCCAAAAATGTTTTTGGACATACCATGCAGGGCGTTGTTCACAAAAAATTTTATCAAAAACTGCGAATTGAAGCGAATGGAGCAAGCTGATCAAAACGAAAGCCCCAACATATCAAATAAAATTAGTGATTGCTCCAATTTCTTTTGAATAGCAAAATCCGTTCGCTCTGTTGTGAATGTGCTTATTTCAATTAAAGATGAAAATTATTCTCCGTTCTTCAAAAGCGAAGGCCCTTGTTGAATTTTTCGATGATGTTGGATTTTCTTTATTTATTTCTATCGGTGCTGCTGCATGCATTTATTCCATTTCGATGTTTCATGTGCATTTGCCTTTGAGGAATCAAAGGAGAGGATAGCCTGCAATTTCCTGTTCTCGCTTGGATGACAAAATAGATTGCTGCTATTTTCAAAAATAAAGATAAGGCGCTTGGGTGGAGTTGAATCATGAGCAAGAATACGCAAAGTGTGCTGATTTTAAGGAACTTGAAAGAAGTTTGAATTCATCTTTTCAGAGTGGATATTTTCATTTTTTGTGGATTGATCCTGTTTATCTCTCTCTTTTTATTTCATTTTTTTTATTACAAATTCAGAAAAAAAATTTTTTTTGAAATTTTATTTTTTATTTTATTTTTATTTTTCCATGATTTTGCAGCGTCATTTTCCAAAAGAAAAAATTCACGAAGCACATTTTTGAAAAATTCAGAGAAAAAATAAAGGATTGAAAATTTCCTTTGCAGAACAATGTTCACCCAGAAAGAAAATTGCTCTCAAAGCAACAGCTGTAATTAAGTTTCAGAAGTATGTCCAGAGATTTCAATTGCTATTCTATTAAATGCATCAATTTGGATTGACATATTTTGAAAAGTTTGTTCCAAAGACAATTAGATTCAAAAATGCGGGGAAAAGTTGTAACATGGAAATAAAAATATGAGAATAAATGCTGTTAAGTCTTTTTGTGTCTTTAAAAATAATGGTGCAGAAACGAAAAGATGGATTATGGATGGATGATCTATCAATTATTTTGGCTGAAAAATGCAACTTCTTGTTGTTTGCCTTGAATTTGTGATTGGTGCATTTGGGAGCTGTCAACTACCTGACAAGAATGAGGAACAACTCCAATGCTGGATGGGGATGCTCAAAGGAAGACAAAACAGAAACGAAGAATGCGTTGTGAAGACAATGTGCAGAATGCACAACTCTTCAATTGGACTGGAGAATGTTTGCATTTATCGATCAAGAGAAAAGTGTTCGTTTTTTGTTGGGGAACAATCTGCGCTGAGTTTTGGATGTTGCCTGCTGACTGAGAAAGGGAATCTTTCGTCTTCGACGATTTGCAATTGGGGGTTTTGTATTTTGAGAAATACATCGCTGATGAGCCGCTCTTGTTGTTTTTTGACAAACAGCGTCGTGGAGATGCAAAAAGCAAGTTCGTGTGTGCAGATAGAAAACTGTGAGTGGAGGAACATTGCGTTTTGTGGGAAAGGGAGTATTTTGAGAAATGGGGAAGGATTCAGCGAAGTTGTGAAAAAATGCACTTTTGCGAATGTGACTGAGATGAACAAAGCCGATGAAAAGATGAAAAGCGAAGACTCAATCACTGAAAGCCACATGGAAGACAGCATTGTGATGAGCTCAATGAATGTGCTTGAAGGAGGAATAGTGAGTGGAACACAGGGATCGGGAGTATTTTTGTGCAGCAATTGCACATTTTATCACAACGAAAGAAGAGATTGGAGAATAAGGAATATAGATAGACTGTCAACAACAGAAACACAGACATTCAAAAATGCAGAGTGGATTGAATGCTCTGCTGATTGCGGTGGAGCACTGTATGTTCATGATAATCCAAACGCAACGCTCACTGTGGAGAATTCATCTTTTGTGAAATGCAAAGCAACATCCACAAGAGGAGGAGGCATTTATGCTCTGAATATTGGAGAATGCACTGTGAAGCATTCTGTGTTTGAAGAGTGTTATTGTGCTTCATCGACAGACTACGGAGGGGCTGGTGCGGAGGTTGAAGAGTTGAATGTTCAAGTTCTTTTCGAAAATTGCATGTTTAGAAACTGTTTGTCGCAAAATGATGCAGGAGGCTTATTTATTGGAACATCAAAAGCATCAAAAACAAACGATTGTGTGCTGGATTGTTTGTTTATCAATTGCAGTGGCAATAATGCTAGTAATGGTGATGGTGGAGGACTGATGAATTGGAACCAAATTGATAAGATTGTGACAAAAAACTGTTTGTTTATCGGATGTCATTCAGATAAGGAAGGCGGAGGAATTTCTTTAATGGTAAGAAGCTTTTCAGGAAGTTTGATTTGTTTTTGTTTTTTCCACAATAACAGTGCTCCGTTCGGGAGCGATGTACTCGTCAGTCAAAAAATAGATTATTCCCAACTGATTTGGTGTTTTTCAACAAAAACAGATGGGCTGAGATATTATGATGGGGAAGATAAAAGTGAATGGTTGCCAAACAATGGGGGGAAATGCAGATTCGTCTCCTCCAAATTGACTCAATCCAAAGCGAAAGATACATATAGCTGCGGGTTGAATGAGAGTTATGCCTGTCTAACAATCAGCCATTGTCTTTCCCAATTGATCGTGGGGTTTGTGGAGGAAATGAAAGTGTTGAGTGGAACAGTTGTGGAAGGCAAAGGAGTTGATATTGGAGAGAAAACGATCTGTTTGAGTGGAGTTTCTCCATCTGGCTCTGCCATTGAAACAAAGTTTGAGGCAAATGGGCTGAGTCTATTTTGTGTTGGAGCAGGGGAGTTGGCTGTGAATGATTTGTTTGTGGTTCACAACACCTCGATTGAAAATAATAGAAGAAGCAGATTATTTGAGATTCAGGGAAGAGGATTGATGGATGTGAAGAGAATGAACATTTCGATGGATGTTGCTCATTCAGAAGAGAGGAGCATTCAAAACTCACTTGTGAAAGTTGATGGTGGAGAGTTGAAAATGAAAGATGTGAAATGGTTGCAAACATTCAGTATCACAAGTGTGATATCACTTTCTCAAGGATCGTCAGTTTCATTCTCTCTGGATAACTGCACATTTAGCAACATTGTGAGGACAACAGCCGGATCATCGTTGATAAGTGCCAGTGAAGGGCCATTTTCGATAACACTTGAAGGATGCACAATTGATGGCTGTGGAAGTGTTGATTCTGTTTTTGGAGGAGGGATGATGATTGAAGTGGGGAATGTTGGTTCATTGAGGATGAATGGAGGGTTTGTGAAGAACTGTTATGCCTCGACCACTCAAGGGAGAGGAGGAGGGATTGGACTGAAAGTGAAAGATACAAGTGCAGATTTTCTGATTTCATCAACATTTGAAGGAAACAGGGCGAAATGGGGAAGTGATATTTTTGTTGACTCAATCGATCTGGGAACGACTGCAACAAGTGGGAAGATCACTTCATTAACTGCTTCGAATTCCACAATAAACAAAATTCGGGGATTCCACAATGGAGATGAAACGATTCCAATACCGCTGTGTGTGTATCTGATTTATTTGCCAGAAGAGATTGTTGCAAGCAATGTTGATGCATTTGATCATTCTTATTGTGGATATGCTGAGTTTCCCTGTCTGACTTTAAAACATTCGCTGACTAGGCAAGAAGAGGAAAAGAAGATTGTTGTTGATGGGATGATTGCAATGGAAGAGGAGCTGATATTTGACTCCTATAAACACTCAATCAGGGGGAATGATGAAAACAGCGGATGGAAGGTGATTGATGAATGTGATGGAAGTGGAGAAGGCATGATAACAGTCAATACTAATATGAATTTGAGAACATTGATTTTCTCCATTCCATCTGCTCTTCCAAATCATGAAATATTCTTCAGTTCCACCTCACAATCATTTTCGCTTGAAGATTGCTCACTGACATTTCAAGGCTCCCAGTCAGCGTTATCTTATGTATTTTTGTCAACAACAGCTGGTGAGGTGTCCGTTTCATCGTTGAATGTCTTGCACTTGACTATTGGGAACTTTCCGCTGATTAATCTTGATGAAAGCAATGCTGCTGGAACATTTACTTCCATGAATATTGAGGATATAAGCTCGACAGGAAATGGTGTTTTGTTTGGAGCGGTGAATGGAGCATCTTTTTCGATTAAAGATTCAACACTTTCAGTGAAAGCATCTTCACAAACAGATTTGCAGTCAGGATCAATTCAAATGATTTCCACAAATTCAGCCAAGTTGCTGAAGTTCACGAATAATTCGATAAGTGGATTCAAAGGAATTGAAGGAAATGGAGGGGCAATTGAATGCACACTTGGGAGAGATTGCTCACTGGAAATAGTCGGAGGGATGATGAGAGAGTGCAAGGTTAATGGAGGAAACGGAGGAGGGTTGTGGGTTGAGATGAAAGAAGGATCATCATTCACTGTGGGAAACCTGACAGAGGCAGACTCAGCAAAAACAACATCTTTAAATGATGAAAACGATTTCTTCGGGCTCACAAATTGCAGGGCGATGCAAACAGCAGGTGGAGAGTGTGGATATGGAGGAGGGATTTATCTTCATTTGGATGATGAAGCAAGCTCATTCATCTTGAAGGAGGTATTGTTTTCTGGATGTGATGCGAGAGAAGGGAAAGAAATCTTCATCAATGCAAATGATCATTCGAGTGTGATGAGTAGAAGCTCAATTGGATTTGGAGTTGATTTGAATGATTTTGCAAAATTGGATGTGTTTGAGAGATCAACATTGAATGAAACATTTGCCATTCCGCTGGTATTGTATTTGTGGAATAATTATTCAGGATGTGGATTTGTTGGAGGAGGATTGTTGAGCCATGATTTTTCGAAGTGTGGATTCGAAGAGTTTCCATGCTGCACAATCTCCAAGGCAGCATCAGTCCATTTTGAAGGGAAGAAAAAGGATGTTGCTCTTCTTGAGCCATTTGTCTTTGAGGAAGAATTAGAGTTGACTTCTAATGAATGGAGCATCAAAGGAAAAGTGGAAAATGTGAAGTGTGATGTTTCTGATCAGAAGGAGGGAGCTCAAAGTGGATTTATTGCAAATGCAGTGCCTGTGTCTGTGACTGGCATTGTATTTTCTTTGAAGAGATCGCTGACCTTTCATGAAAGCGTGTTTGAGTGTTGTTTGGGGAAGCTCACACTGAGCAAATGCGGGATGGAGGGAGGCGCAGAGGCTATTTCGACCGTGTTTGTGAAGGCTGTTGGAGGGATTGTGGAAGTGATTGGTTTTGGATGTGAAAGAGGTGCCAAGTGGGGTTCATCGTTATTCGTTGTTGAAGGGAATGCTGAAAGTGTGTCTTCGATGAATATGGCGAAAAGTGATTTTGGAGAAATCACGTTTGGGGATGGATGTGTTGTTGAGTGTCACAATGGAATTATCAATGAGATGTCAGGATGCTCGTTTTCATCTATTGCTCGCTCACAGGGAAGTGGAGGATGTGTGAGTGTTTCGAACAATAAGGATGATGAAGATAGAAGAGATTTCAAAGTGGAAATAAATGACTGTTCATTCGAAGGATGTACTATTACTGGAGAGGAAGGAAATGAGATAGGAGGAGGTGCACTCTTTTGTGAGGCATCTTCAAAAACGAGTCTTGTGGTGAGTGGGTGCAAGTTTTATTGTTGCACAGCACCATATGGAGAGGGAAGTGTTGGATATGGAGGAGGAATAATGTTGAACTTGTTGAGTGAAATGGGTGAGACAGATTTTGTGATATCCTCTCCAACTTTTTCATCCGACAAGCCGAACAATGCGAGATTTGGAAAGGACTTGTTTGTTTCATCTCCATCGCTTATCAGCAGCATCAAGAACGAAACCCTGCCATTTGTGAAAGATAGACTGGAAATGCTGACAGAAGACTCGCTGAGAGGGTATGATGGAGGAAACAAGGAATGTGCAATCCCACTGATCTATTTCTGGAAAGGGATTGGAACGAATGTGGTTGTTGCAAGAGGAGGAAACAATGTGGTTGTGTGTGGGTTGTTGGAGTATCCATGTGGGTCTGTTGATTATGGGGTGAAGCGAGGGAGTGACTCAGGGATTGAATCGATTGTTGTTCAGGGGATTTGTGATGTGAGGAGTGAAATGAGTGTGAGTGGGATGAGGCTGGAAGGAACAGATGGAGAATCAGACAAAATCCAATTTGTGAAAGAGATTGAAGGAAATGGGAATGTTGTTGTTGAGTGCAGAGGAGTTGTTCAGTTCAAAGAAGTGGGGATGATGATTCCAACTGTCTTTGATAATGGTGCGAGAACACTCATCCAGTCGGGCTTCGATGCAATCAAAACGAGTATTGTTGGATGTTCTTTTCACATGAAAGATGATGCTGAAGGTGAATTGTCATTTGTGCTGATAAGTGCATCAAAAGGAATTGTTTCGATTGAAAAGACAAACATAGCTGGATTCTCAACGACTCATGAGATAATGAGCATATCAGCTGATTGTGTGATAACCATGGGCAATGTGACCTTTGAAGATATTTCATTGAGTGGGAAAAGTGCAATTGTGACGAGAGAAAGTGTGATTTCTGGGAGGGGGAATGATGATGCAGAAGAAGTGTGGAATATTCTGTTTGACAAATGCACATTTATGAATGTGAAGCACAGTGTGTCAAACAACCCTTCGTTGCTTTGTTGTGATGCGCCAAATGAAGTGAGATTGAAAATGGATAACTCAACAATTGATGGCTGTGGATCAGCAAGTTCTCATGAAGGAGGAGGGGTGTTTTTCCTTCTTAATGAGAAGGGGAGATTGGAGATGAATCACACAAATGTGACAGACTGTTTCTGTTCGAACATTGGGAGAGGTGGAGGACTGTTTTTGAAAACACAGAGTGTTGCAAAGAAGACTTTGCCATTTGTGCTGTCGAACATCACATTCCGAGGAAATGTTGCATCGAAGGGGAGAGATGTGTTTGTGAAGTGCACTGACCTTGACACTCAGATTTCGGAGTGGCAGTTCCTGATCAACTTCGGAGAGCCATTTGTGAAGGAGCTGGCGATATGGGGATGCACAGCAGACAATTATGGTGATGAAGAGGATCTGCTGAGGAGGGTGTTTGTGTTCAGGAGCGAATTCATATTTGTATCTTCGATTTTGGGAAACAACAGCGACAGCAAGAACTGTGGGGAAATGAAGGGAGCATGTTCATCGCTGAATGTTGGGGTGAGCCACATCATCCCATCGGATTATTCGCAGCTGTATGTCTGGAATGAAACCAGATTAACTGGTTCGTGCTCAGCCGAGAAGGTGACGATCAAGTCGATGGAAGCGAACAGAAATGCTGAGATAAAAATCTGGGAGATTAATTTTGGAGGTGAAGGAGTTGTGACAACTTCGGAGTTTGCTCGATTGGAGAGAGTGAAATTTGTTTTTGAAGGAACGGGGAATATTGGCTGCTCGTGTTTGATACACCAATTGAATGGATCTCTTATTGTCGAATCTGTTTCATTCCTGTCAGAGAACAGATCAGAGGAGAATTCACAGATCCTTTTTGATTGTTCTCTTATTGTTGTTGAAGATGGGCTGTTTGAAGCAGAAAAGTGCAGTGTTGGACATTTGAAATTCTCAAAACCTGTATTCGAGATTTTGAGTTCAGAAAGAGCAACATTTGAAGATTTGTCAGTCAGTGATGTGGAATGCAAGAGTTCAATGTTTGAATGTGGAAAGAGTGAAAACGTGGGAATTTCAAAATTGTCAGCCACAAATATCTCTTTGCAAGATAGAAGCCTCATCTCATTCGAAGCAATCAACTCTTCACTTGTTTTTTCATTGATGCAATCATCATTCTCAAACATCATCAAAACAGCATCTGGATCCTGCATTATTTGCACAACTCAACCAATGACCGGCTTTGAGATGCTGAACTGCTCTTTTCGTGAATGCACATCAGAGTTGCAAAAAGGAAGCCAAGTGTCAGTGGCAAATGCAAACAAAATATTTCTTGACTCGTGTGTGTTTGTGGGAGATCTCGTTGGTTATTTCGAAAAGATGAATGTTGCAATGGATGAAATTTGCAGATGGAATGGGTCTGCAATTGATTTCTCGAGCAGTTCAGCTGTTATGAAAGACACAACAATCAGCAACTCCTCAAAGGGAGGGATGACTGTGAGAGGAGGATCTGTGACGATTGAGAAAGGAGAATTTTTGAACAATAATCCATTCATTGAAAATTATCCATCATTGAGAAGAAATATCATCTGCTCAGATTCTGCTTCGCTGACCATTTCGAGCTTGAAGGGAGGAGATGGGGTGATGCCCAATTCTTCGCTGTGGATTCTGGATGATGGATGCAGCCTGGAAGGGATGGCAGGAGAAAGAGCATCTTCATTCTTCATTCCGGTGTTGGAAGGGGCTTCGACCAGCGAAAATGGAGGTGGAACAGAAATTCAATTCAAGGGGGTGCTTCTTCTGCCATGTGATTTGTCATTCCGACTGATTTTGTCAGCTGGAGATACAGACCTGATTGAGACATATCCATTTGAAGAAGATGGGTTTGTGAGTGAAGCGGAAGCAGTTGGGATGGTGCCTTCGAGAAATCTTTCGTCGATCCCAGATGAGACGGAGGTGTCTGTGATGATTGTGTATGGAAAGCGGTTGTCTGCAACTGATGCATTTGTTCTGAAGAACAGAAGCGAACCCAAGGCAAATGGGGATGAAAGGGTTGCTGAAGGAGGAAAAGAAGGGAAATCTTATTGGTTGTTAATTGTGATTGTCATGAGTATCATATTACTAATTGTCCTTATTGGATTTATTTTATTCATTGTTCGATGGAAGAAGGTTAAGAATGAAGCAGAAGATCTGAGAGAGATTGTGAACGATAACATCAGAAAGGATCCGAAGGCGTTTGAGATGGTGACGATGGAGATGTTGCCTGAGGAGCAGTGGAGGAGAGCAGAGAGGGAGGCAGAGAAGAAGAGCGATGAGAGAATCAAGAAGAGGGTGTATGTGAAAAGTTTGGGACATTCGGAGTCATCGGAGCATCTTCTGTCTGAGAGTGGATCGACTGAATACATTTTGGGCAGAGACTCAGACAAGATTCCTCAATGGATGCTTGAGAAAGAAGAAGAAGAAGAGATTCGAAAGAGAACTCCATCACCATCCATTTCATCCACTTCAACCACTTCAACAACTGATTCAGATTCAACTTTTGTTCGTGGGGAGGATCTGTGTCCAACCACTTCATCAATGTCGAATCTGGTGGATGCAATGGCATGCTCATCACCACACGAGAAATTGATTGTGGATCTGAGGGATTCGCTGTTCATGCTGCTTCATGGAAGGAATGAGAAGAAGGAGATGGCGATAGGCACTCTGAAGGAAAGAGAGCAGACAGCTGCCCAGGTCTTGTTCTGGGTGGCCAATCTTGCGCTTCACTCATTTTCCGAGATGGACAACCCTCTTCAGTCACTTGTCAATCTGAGCCCACACATTGTGCTATTCTCTGAGCACATGGTCATCTGCATCGTGATGCACTCCGACTTCTCATCTGACGATGATTCGGATTCATCATCCATCTCCTCGTCAACTGTTGCGACATCTGCCAGCAATGATGATGATGAGGAGGAGGAGGACTCTCTGCCCTCGTCTGCCTTTGAGGATGAGGATGACAACAAAAAGGAGTGTCTGAGGTGGAAGGCGCCAGAGCTGCAGATGAACAAGAAGATGGGGGCAACAGAGAAGTCGGTGGCATTCTCGATCGGGATGATGCTGTGGGAGTGCCTGACGCTCCAGATCCCGTTTGGGGAGTATGAGGCAGAGGCAGCTGGGCAGAAGATTGTGAATGGAGAAGTGCCGAATGTGGGGCTGGTGAAGGACACACCATATTTGGAGTTTTGGAGGCTGTGTGTCTCGTGGAATGAGGCAGACAGGCCTTCTCTGAGTGGGATGAAGCGAGAGCTGGTTGGGCACTTTCCAGCTGGGGCAGTGATGGTGACGCTGACAGATGCAATCTGCGATTCTTTGCGAGAAGACGAAGAGGAAGAAAAGGAAGAAGAAGAAGAGGAAGAAGAGGAAGAAGATGGGATGAGCGAATCGATAAGCAAAGAAGAAGGGAGGAAAAGCCGAAAATACTTGTGATGATGGTCGTATTGGTTGGCATTCTTTTGAGAAGGGCTTTCTTTGCTTTATTTTTTGACTGTTATTCGTTGAATGAGAAGTGGAGAGCAGAATGTGAATTTTCCCAGTGAGTTCAGTCTGCTTTCCATTTTTCGACTTTCTTCGAATCAGAATCAAAATGTTTCAAAAACAATTTTTTATTTTTCTCATTTTGACTTTTGTTTTCAATTTTTGTGAAAGTGAGTGTGTGTTTTATGGTGCTTTTAGCATCACCATTTTTTCGGTTAATAACAACGCTAAGCAAATTCAAATCAAGTTAAATTGCAATGAGACAGTTTTTTCATGTTGATTGCGAACATCACACAAAAAATCAAACAATTTGTTTCATAAACAACAACAACAACAACAACAACAACAACAACAACAACAACAACAACACACACACACACACACACGCACGCACACACACCAAAAAAAAAAAAAAAATAAATAAATAAACTTAAAAAAAGAACAAAATCTTTTATCAATATGTTTTCGAAATTGAGCAATATTTATGATATGTTCAACATAATGTTAGATTTCTATATTTGAAATGATATGTGATTTTTCTTTTGATCATTTAAATATAATAAATAAATTGATGAATGAAAAAGTTGATTTGCATTCTCAAAACACATCAACAATGAGCTCAATTAATCCAAGAAATCCCCAAAACAAAACTTCTGACGAACAGCAAGAAAGGACAACTGAAGAAAAATCAGAAGAGTTTATATCATTTGTGAACAATTTATTTGCATTAAAGTGCTATTTAGCTTTATTATCAGAATTTTAAGACAAACGTTTTATTGCATTTGTGCTGTACTATCAGTTTTAATTGTAGCATCTTCTCAAACAAAGTCTTGGAATATTCATGTTGTGATTTTCTTTCTGTTTGGAATTAATGCAATTGTTGGATATTTTTTGTTTGTGTTCTTCCCATTATACTCATCTTTAAAATGTTTTTTCTTTTCCTCCTTTTCATAAAATTAAACAGCTTTTTGAGTCCGATAGCAAAGAAAGGTTCATTGGAGAAAGAGCTGAATGATCAAGAAGAAGAAAGCAGAAAGAAAAAAAAGTAATATGTTTTTTAAACAGCAATATTTATTTAAAAGGATGAAGCAATAAATTTAAGCAATAAAGAAATATTTTTTTTCCATATTTTAAATTGAAATATTTTTAAAAATCGTTGAGCTGAAAAAAGTGTTGTGCGAAATGAGAAATAAGAAACAGGTGAAGCACTTGCCAACAAAGAGAGTTTTATTATATAAATCAATCATTTGTGTCTGATTGGTGTTGGAACACTAAAATCCTTGTATTCCGAGCTGTTATCTTCTTCAATTTCTTCTGAGCTATCTTCAAAACGCGAATATACATCTGATGAACGTTTTCCAACAAGAATAACATCATCGCCCTGGGTTTTCATCGAATCATTTTCGTCATCTGACATATCCTGCTCGATATTATTCTCCTTGCTTTCATCTTCATTTTCCATTTCATCACTGCTTTCTTCAACAAAGCTGTCATCTAGAGCATCTTCGTCGTAGTATTCCTCTCTCCCAACCATCCGCCTGCGTGTCTCTTCTGGCTGTGCATCGCAATCCTCACACCGGATAAATTCGTAGCAGGATGGGCGACGCCACGTGTAAAGCTCGAGAGTGTGGTACTTGGAGAGCGGGACAAAGTGCTCCTTCACACAGCGCACACACCACGAGTACGGGCAGTGGGCGCACCAGAAGAGCAGTCCATCTGCATCTGCTGCAGAGCGGCCACATTCTTTGCACCGATGGTGGAGACACAGCGTCTCTGACGGGTCGAAAGAGATAGAATCCATCGCCTGGATCATGCAGTCGGTGTGATAGGCACAAGGGCATCGCCTGCAGTTGATGCTGTTGACTTGGTTGAACAGAGGCGGAATAACTTTCTCTTTCTGCTCTTTCGCTTCGTTGCTTTCTGCTGATGATTCTGACTCTTGCGAAAGATAGTCGTTCAAGTCGTCAGATGAAGCAGAAGAATCATTCGACGCGCTTTCTGTCTCTTCGTCGGAATCTGATTTCCCTTCCCTTTTGACAGTTTCCTTCACTTTCTTTGCCTCTTTGTATGCTTTCAACATCTTGTCGTGTGCCTGTCTGCCTCTTTTCTTCAAGTACTTCCTTTTGTGATCGAACTCAATCGCATATGCCATCTCAGAGGGTGCTTCATGAACATATCTTGTTGCTCTGCGAGGGCGGAGATTGTGACTCAACAAGCCAACTGATTCAGAAGAAGCTGAAGTGGAAGATGACAAAACAGGAGAAGACGAAGAAGCAAAAGAAGAAGAGAACTTTGAATATGGATTAAATTTATTCACACTGCTATCTGATAGCTCAGATGCTGCAGCAGAAAAAGAAGAGAAACGAGAAGAATGTTTTGAAGACAATCGAGTAGACATGATGCTTTTGAAAGGATTCGGCAAAGGTGATGTGGGTGAAGAAGAAGAAGAAGTTGACTTTGATGAAGCTAAAGATGGAGATGCAGAAGTAACAGCAGAAGCAGAGGACGATGATGGAGTGTAATTACGTGGTCTTTTCAAATACACCACAAGTTTCCGTTCTCGTGTGAATACTTGAGTGGATGAAGCATCAGCAGATGAGGGAGAAGCAGGCTGTGTGGATGAAGAATCATTTAGAGGGGAAGAAATATCTTTGACTGTATCTTTATTGTCTGAAGTGTTAGATGAAGCAGATGCAGAACTTGCTTCATTCACATCAGCAGAGTTTAAAGGAAGAGGTGCTTCTTCAACCTGTGAAATGAGTTCTTTTTTAGAGGAGTCCTCTTCAGAATGCTGAACATGAGCAGAAGAGACATGATGAGATGGAGAAGATAGCAAATTCTGTGAGGAAGAACGTGAAGTGGAGTTCGAACGGAGATACACATTGGGAAGAGTGAATGTGAAGCTGCGCCCATCTTTTGTGGGTGTGGTGGGAAGAAGAGGAGAAGATGCGTCAGTGGAAGGCAAACGGGGAGAAGAGAGAGACAGAGATGGCGATGAAGCAGAAGACGATGAAGAAATATGTTTTCTCGAAAGTAAAGAATTGCCAAAGATAGATTTCTTTGATGTGTTATGTCCATCAGCTTCTTTTTCTGACTGGTCTTGTGGCGAATCCAAATAATTCATCCAATTTTCTTTTTGTTTTTGAGGCGCATCAGTACCTTTTCTGCCTTTCAACACACGTGCATCAGTCACTTTCATGTCTCCATACTCAAACATATCATCTTCTTCATCATCATCATCATTATCACTTATAGAATCAGGAACATACAGCGATTCACCAGATATCGGTGTTGGCGTATCTTCAAACAGAAACGAGTCTGATGCAGCATCTGTCAAAGAATTATTCACAGTCTTCTGAGTGTCCTGTGATGATGAAGAGGAGTCTTTTGTTTGTGGTTGAGTCTTTTTTGTTTGGTTTGCTTCTTCAATCTCAATTTTGTGAGATTCATCCTTCACATCCAACTCAACTCTCGTATTGTCATCCACAGTTGACTCTTCATTATCTGTTGTTTTATTAACCATGACTGCATTTTTCCTTCCATCTGTTTCTTTCACAGGTGCTTCTGCTTCATTTCCACTGACCTTCTCATCAAGCCATTCAATCTCATGCTCATCGAAGGTATACACGTCTTCTTCTTTACTCTGTTTTTCATTCTCATTCTTCTTCATCTTTTCCTCCTTCATCTTCTCCATATCTTCCTTCAGCTTCCTTTTAGCCTCTCTCTTCTGCTCCTCTTCCTTTTCCTTCTTTTTGATCAGCTCTTCTTCATATGGCGATATATCATTCACATACCTCCCGCAGAACACACAATACTCCACATGGCGTATCTGATGTTTCTTCTTCATCTTCGACTCTCTGATCAGCCTCTCTCTCTCCTCCCTCTCTCTCATCCGCTGCTCCTCCATCACCGCCCACCGCGGGATATTCACCTTCCCCACGCCTGCCACCTGCTGCGTCACCACATTCGTCTTCCTCTGCCTCTTCTGCCTTCCATTCTGCCGCATCTCTGCCAGCCATTCCTCCACAATGGAGTTTGTTCCACTCCTCCTGTACGTCTTGCCGAGGAAGGTGTGAATGTCAAAATCAACTGTGCGCTTCTGCAGAAGTGTGCTCACTTTGTCTGTTTTGGAGGAGAGAGAAGAAGAGACAGAAGCAGAGGCAGAGGGAGAAGGTGAAGGAGAGGAAGGAGGGAAAGGAGATGAAGATTCAGAAGGTGTAGATGAAGAAGAAGGCGATGAGAGAGGAGTTGTGGAACAAGCAGGTGATGGTGTAGTTGACGCAAATGGAGTGTTGGAAGAAGAGGAAGGAATAGGTGAGAATGCCAGTGAAGTGGATGAAATGGAAAAGGAAGAGGGAGAAGAAGGAGAAGGAGAAATATCGCCAGGTTGTCTGACAACAGGAGAGCCAGAAATAGAAGAGAAGGAGACAGAGGCAGAAGGAGTGCATGAAGCCTCAGGCGAAGGTGAAGGAGAGGGAGAAGGAGAAGGAGAAAAAGCAGATTGTGGTGTGTTTGAATGTGTTGGTGTTTGTGTGTTGGATGAAGAAGACAGAGGGAAGAGGGTAGAGGATGAAGTGCTGGAGGAAGAGGCATATGGCTTGAGTATGACTGTTGATGAAGGTGATGAAGGAGTCGACTGTATTTCTCCATTGCTCAGAAGAGGGAGTGGCTGATAGACAACATTTTTTGATTCATTTTTAGATTCATCTGATGTATCCAAAAGAGATAAATTGGCTTCTTCTTTCATTTCTTCCGTCTTTTTGGATGTTATTTCTGGCAGAGTGTCTTCTGTTTTGAGTGCTTTTGAGTCTACAACACTTTCTTCATTCTTCATTTTCTGTGTTTCTGCAATTTCTTCTTTCATTCGCTCTTTTTCTTTAGTTCGTTCAATCTCTTTCTCTTTCTCTTTCTCTTTTTCCCTCTCCTTTCTT
Organism: Monocercomonoides exilis; assembly: GCF_001643675.1. Taxonomy (NCBI): domain Eukaryota; phylum Preaxostyla; order Oxymonadida; family Polymastigidae; genus Monocercomonoides; species Monocercomonoides exilis. The sequence goes on from NW_027150581.1 coordinate 880,920, forward strand.
TCTTTCTCTTTTCTTTCTCTCTCTTTCTCTTTCTCCTTCTCCTTCTCAAACTCTCTCTGGATGATATTTGCAGCTGTCTTCCAGGCTGCCTCTACAACATGCTGAACCATCGAGTCTGTCACAGTTTCCCCATCTTTTGGCTTTTCTTCGTGTTTCGCTTTTTCGTTCTGATTTTCCTTCTTCTTTGAAACCTTTTCTTCATCTTCATTTTCTTCCTTCTCTTCCCTTTTGGGTTTTCTTCCTTTCTTCTTTCGCCCTCTTGTCTTCTTCATTTCAACCACCTCTAAGTCTTCATCTTCCGCTTCTTTATTCTGCTTATCTTCTTCTTTCTCTTCTGTATCTGTCTCACTATCGCTGTCATCTGCACGTCCATTTTTGTCTTCTTTTTCATCTTTCTCTTTCTCCTCCTCCTCTTCCTTCTCTCCAAACCCACCTGCAGATGCCAGCTCTTCTATTCCAAACGTGACAATATCATTCAAATCCATCGAGCTCAGCATCTTCAACACCGCCTCGTCGCACTCCTCGTCTCCTCCTTCATCTCCAATCGGAATCTCACTCCCGTCATCCCTCAGCACCAGCTGCCCCATAAGCGTCTTCCGCTCTGCCAGCTGCAGAACTCTCTCCTCACACGTTCCTTTGCTCACCAGGCGGAACACACGCACAGGGCGTGTCTGCCCAATTCTGTGTGCTCTGTCCTGTGCCTGTTTGTCCACTGTGGGGTTCCAGTCGGTGTCAAACAGCACAATCACATCAGCTGCCTGCAGGTTCAGCCCCAGACCGCCCGCGCGTGTGCTGATGAGGTAGATCCACTCGTCACTGTCTGTGCGGTTGAACTTGGTCATCTCATACACACGCCGTGCAAGAGACGTCTGGCCATCCAGGCGGAGGTAGGAGTAGTTGCTCTGAGTGCAGAACTCCTCCAGAATGTCGAGGGTGCGCGAGAACTGGGAGTAGATGAGGATCTTGTGTCGCATGGGGAGAGAAGAAGAAGAAGAAGAAGAAGAAGAAGAAGAAGAAGAAGAAGAAGAAGAAGAAGAGGAAGAGGAGGAGGAGGAGGGAGAAGAAGAAGAATTTGATGTTGTTGCTGCTATTGTTGAAGAAGATGATGAAGCAGAAGTCGAAGCAGAAGCAGATGATTGAGTTGATGTTGGAGCTTGCTGAACATTTGTCACAAAATCTCCTTTTTCCACTGAGTCTGCCACAGTCGCAAGCTCTTCTTTTATTTCTTCCAATACGCTACGATTGCTTTTATCATTAGTTTTATTTCTCTTCTTTTCTGGACTTAAACTTAACTCTTCTTCTCCTTTTTCAATGGCAATAACATCATCATCAGAATTGCTTTCTTCATCCATTTCATTTTCCTTGCTGTTTTCATTTTCTTCTTCATTGTCAGTTGTGCTATCGAAGAAATTAGATCCCTCCATCTCTTCCCCCTCTTCACTCTCAGACTTCTCATTCTCCTTCGACAATTCTGCTTTTTGTGTCTTATTCTGCTTGATTTTGGATGAATCACTTGCAGCTGTGCTTTTGCTTTCATTATCATTATCATTATCATTATTATTATTATCATCAATTTCCACTTCACTTTGTTTAACATCTGTTTCTTTATTTGTATTCTGTTTAACTGAATTCTTATTTATGCCAAACTCATCCTCAGTCGCATCTAATCTAATTTTCCTCTTCCTTCCTTTTTTCTTTTTGCCATTCGTTTTTGGCTGAGCTACTGAAACTACTTTTTCTTTGGGTTTGGCTGAAAAATACACCTTCTTTCTCTTTTTGTATTTTCTCTTTTTCTTCTTTTCTCCTTTGCCAATTTTTGCAACAACTGCTTCTCCTTCATCAACCTTTCCATTTTCCTTCTCTTTCTCCTCTTTCTCCTTCTCCTTCTTTTCCCCTTTCTTTCCTTTTTTCCTTCCTCTCTTCCCTTTCGTTTCCTTTTCTTCCTTTCTTTTCTGTTCTTCCTCAATTCTCTGCTGCTCCTTCTCTCTTTCTTCCTCTTCCAGTCTTCTCTTCTTCCTCTCCTCTGTCATAATCCTCTTCTTCTCTGCAATTGCTTCGTCTATCTCTCTGTTCTCTTTCCTTATCATCTCCATTATCCCTTGCAGCACACGCAGCTTCCCCGATGCCTTCACCAGCGCATCCAACGACCAATCAATGAAATCTGTCATGTGTGCCTTCTTGGCAGAGGTAGGGTTTTTGCTGCCCATCATAAACAAATACGGATGGTTGCAACATTTCCGCAGCTGCATCAGCAGATTCGTCAGCGAGGCACGAAATTGAGGCTGCTGATACGAAGAATCCTGTCCATTCTCATTCTCTGGATCAGGACCATCTTCATCAATGACGGTGGCTGCCTTCTCTTTGCCAGCCATTTCGCTCTTTCCTCTTCTTTTGCGCTGTGGTCTGTTGACAATTGACTCAGAAAAGAGACCAGAGTGCATCTGAAGCAGACGCGAGTAGAAGAAGATCTGCATTCTGGAAAGAGGCACATACACCTTCACTTCTGCTTTTGGTGGCAGATGGAGCACGTTGTGCTTCAATCGACGCAGCATCACTTTTTTGAGGAGGTTATGTGCAGCATTCATCACAGACACATCAACACCTGCTGCTTCAGAGAGAATACGGGCACTCGAAGGCGTTGCAGTTGGTGTCGGTGTGGATGAAGACGAAGAAACAATACCTTCAGAGGCCTTGCCATTCCCTTTGCTCTTGTCATCCTCTAATCCCTTGTCAAATATATGCGATGAGGCCAAGGCTTCTGGATAGAGGAAGTTAAGCAGTGCCCACAACTCATGCATGTTATTCTGCAGTGGAGTGCCAACCAACAGCAAACGTCTCATCGAACGCAGCCTGCGGATGGCCATTCCAATCAGAGTCTTTTCTGATTTAACTCGCTGACACTCATCAAGCACAATATATCCCCAGCTCTGGTGCACAAACCAGCCTTCACTTGAGATGATCATCTCATACGTTGTCACCACCACCTCAACCGTCGGCTTCTTCAGAAAGCGCCGCATCATCTTCCCTCGCATGTGCTCGTTTCCGTGGAACATCAGCGCTGTCAGCGATGGAGTAAATCGCGCCAGCTCTCCTTCCCACGTGGGCAGCACAGACATTGGACACACAATCAGATGAGGCCCAGTGTCGTTGCGTTCGTGTTTGAGCGCAGCCAGAAACGAGCACACTTGCACGGTCTTTCCCAATCCCATCTCATCACCCAAAATGCCCCCTGCTCCAGCATCGTGCTGCTGCAAGAGCCAGCGGACACCAACCACTTGGAAGTTGCGAAGAGTTCCATGGATGTACGATGGAGTGTCGCAATGCTCAATGGAATCTGGTGGAGGAGAGTACTCTCGCGAGGACGCAGGAAAATTCGTTGCCGATATGCCTTCTTTGTCTTGTGGAGGAGGAATAATTTTATTATAATTAATTGAACCTGAATGTTTCATTTCATCTTTTAATTTTTCTGTAATCTTAATAACATCGATCTGATCATAACCTCCTTTTCTGCATAATTTTCGAATGAGAGGTCCGTTTAAGTTTCGATCTTGAAATCGTAAAAAGGGAGCAAATGCATCCCAGTTGATCGTATAAAATATCAATCTATTCCAGAAAAAGGGGCAAATATGTGCTTGATGAGATCTTTGATGGATTTGCGTTGTAGTACATTTTGGCAGAGCTGGTTTTACAATAATTTTTGAATTATCGATAAACTTAGGCTTTTCAAGCGATTTCTTTGAAGTTAAAACGCGCACTGGAGGAACAAAAAGATCAGAAGACTGTTTGCTTCTTGATCCAATGAATGAATCGAGCCTATTCCGTGGGATGCTGATGCTCAAACTTTCTGTTTTATTCTTAATAGATACAACTTTTCTTTCTGTTTCTTTTCCTTCAAGCAAATTATGAAGAGCACTTTAATTAAAAAAACAATTAGGCTTTACTTTGATAAGAAATATCACACCTATACACTGACATTATTTGATGCAATTTTTATTTTTTCAAGAAAACAACTCGTTTTCAAACTAAAGGCTTTTGTATTTAAGAAAATAATTGCAAAATATATTTATTTTAAAATTTTTGGACTTTTTTCTTATATTGTGGTTACGATCTTTAAGTATTTCTTTTTCCTTTGTGCTCATGGGCTGTTGGGGGACAATTAAAAGTATTTTAACTTAATTATATTTATATTACTAATTTTTGTTCGTTAAATTTCGCTTTGTTATAAGATAAAATATTTGGAAAAGACCAACCACATCGAGTGGCAAGAATTGCAATTATAATATTCAGTATCATATATTTTATTGGGGCTGCTTTATTGCTGGCATTTGGAATTTATATATCAACGTCTGTTAAAGATTACAATTATCTTCCTCCTGTGATTGCATCATGTGGAGTTTTATTGCTTTGCGTGATTCCCTTTGGAATTTGTGGTGCATTGTGTGCAATTATTTGAATAAAATTTAAAATTTTCTATTATAATTTTTTGCAGCTTTGATCCAGAAAAGCCCGGAAAACGATTTATGTGTCTGAAACTGTACATGGCATTCACCTTATTCATGGGAACTCTCTTGATAGTAATTGGAATTTTCTTCTTCTTCTTTGCACCTTCGTTGTCAGGAAAAATTGTAATGAGATGGGATTTGTTCTGTCCCGAGATTCAAGTTGAAGGAAAAACCAATGAAGAAAGTCTAAAATCTTTCGTTGGTTTTCTTACAATTGGAGGAATTATTTCTTTAGCTGTTGGAGTTCTCATTCTTATTGTTTTGTTTATTATTCCATGCTTTTTCACGATGAGAGATTTTATAAAGGTATTCATTAATATTTTTATTAAAAGAAGTTTTAAATCAAATTGTGATATTCTTTTCAATAGCAATTTATATTTGCAGCTTCGCAAGTTGGAATCATATATGGAATAGCAATGATTGTCATTAGCGTATATTTATTGTACACATGTGTGCACACGATTTTATATTGACTTTATTACGTTTATTCTAATTTATTTTCTTAAAAAAAAAATAACAATATTTAATTGAATAAATAAATACATCCGATCAGATATCATTAATCCAGGAAAAGAGCACAGCTCAGGAGACACCACAGACAGGACCCTTCTTATTCTCTCAAAGTCTAAGCCTCTTCTGTACCTTATGATGATTGCCGGAGCAGTTCCTGTGTTCGTCGGGGTGTTTGGGCTGGTTGTGTCTTACTGCTATCGGTCGAAGAATCTGTCGAGTTTTGTTCTGATTGTCTTTGAGCTGGCAGAGCTAGTGGAGGTCGGGCTGATGGTCGGGGTGACTGTCATGTTTGTGTCGTCGTTCAAGGAGAATCTGCAGAGCGACAGGTCAGAATTCCTGGGGAAAGTGAAGGCATATGTCAACACTGCCACATTTGTCATCAACACATTCAACAACAACAAATGCGTTAAAATCTCAGAAAAAGTGAACGCTGACCCAGATGAAGGAGAGTCAGCACAGAAGAACATCACATACGTTGTGGAAGGGCTGGCGGAGTGGGTGGCGACAGACGAGACGAAGCAGCAGCTGGACGAGATGATTGACGCGAGGATCAACACAGACTTTATGATGATAGGCGTGGCAGCAGCGACGCCGGCTGTTTTGTCTGTGCTGCTGCTGGTGATGGTGTTTGTGTACATCATCCGCAACTGTGTGGTTGATGGCACAATTGACGAGGAAGATGATGACGATGATGACGAAGACGATACAGATGAGTGCAGCACAGCCAGCCAAAGCACACGCAGCGGCAATTCGTCTCAACCGTCCTCGTTTGAGATGGCTGATCCTCCAAGTGAGTGCGACGAGAGCGAGTCAGACAACGACGACGATGCTGAGGCTACAGCGGCGGCCGCCAGGGAACTGGAAGAGAAGAAGCAGAAAGAGAAAGAGGAGAAGGAGAAGGAGGAGAAAGAGAAAGCGAAAGCGAAAGGAAAATCGAAAGAAATTGAAATGAAAACGACAAAAAAGAAGAAAAGTGCAAAACAAAGCGACAGCAGCGACGATTCGTCGTCAAGTGAGTCTAGTGACAGAAAAGCTAAACGGAAGAAGCATACCAAAAGACGTAAATAAATAAATAAATGAAAAAGCTTCAGAACATTCCCGTTCGCGAAGTCATGTTGCATCATTTCACTGCCCTTGCAGATGAACTTTAGCATGTCAGATGTTTCGATGGAAGTCGGTTGTAATGTTTTATGTTACGCTATTCCATCTGCTGAAAAGAGATTTTCCCTTTCTGCATTTCTGCTCTCTTCTATTCTGCTTCATCTTCAACATTCTGCTTATATTTCTTGTCGACTTTTTTGATTTTCATTTCCGTTTTTTTTTTTTTTTTTTTTTTTATGAATTTTTTTTTTTTTTTTTATGAATTTTTTTTTATGAATTTTTTAGATGAAACCATTCAATTTGACATTAGGATTGGAGTTTGTATTTTGCTTTTTTTGCTGCTCATGTTGAAATGCTTATTACATTTATTAATTATTTTGTCGTGCAGTTGTCTCAGCTTAAACAAAATTTAATGTTTCTTCCTCTTTCACATCTTCTTTTCTTTTTGGCTGTATTTTTCTCATTTCTTCTTCAGTTATCTGCAAGGGCATCTTTTACTGCTAATTTCTAACTATTCATTTCACATCTGAGCTTTCGGCTGTTTGTCTTTCTGAAAAGCATTTGCATCCACTGCCTAATGTTTTGTAGTAATTAGAACCAAACAGCTGCTTATTATTGTTACGCTTTTATTAACAGGATTAGATTTTGTTTGACTTTCTTTTCTTTTTTTGTTTGGTTTTATGGCCATTTAAATTATGTGTGAAAGCATATTTTTTTGTTTTCTTTCAGACTCGAAAGTTACACATATTATTTCTTTCTCTTTCTCATTCTTTGATTACATATAAGGTTCATATCACATTTCTTTCACATTAAAACAAAATTTTTGTGTTTCATTCTTATCATTATTTCTTTTTCGTTATTAGTTGTATTTCCTTTACAGTCTCAGCTGAATTATTTAAGATTCTTTCGTTTTGCGTGTTTAATCTCCATTTTTGAGATTAACATGCATATTCAGTATGAGACACATTATTAATATTGTTATTTTGCAACGCCGTTGCAAATATTCCATTTTATTTTATTTTTGTTTAACATTTTCGCTTTCAGCTAACAAGCAGATTTTTTTCTGTTTTCTGTTGACTTTCCTGTGATTCAGATACAGTTCTAACTTTGGAGGATTTGAAAGTTGACTTTGAATATAAAAATTGTGTGTAAAGATGAAGTGGATTATAAACATTTGGAAAAAAAAAACTCTTATAAAAAAACATTGACTTTGGATTTATCTACATTAAGAGATATGACATAAACATGACTATCATAACACACATTTCAAAAGATGCATAACAGCCAGAAATTTTGAAAATTAGAACGAAAAAAAGATTTGTAGTCAGACAAACAAACAAAAATATCTTGATAAAAAAAGCATGAATATTCAACACTAATACTTAATCCACATTTTTGTTGGACAGAGCAGCCACAGGATAAGGTGACTGGAGGCCAAAAGTAGAAGCATCGTAAGTGGAAGGCAGGAAAGGCATGAAATAGCCAGGGAGTGTGCCATCTGCAGCATGCGACAGGAACCTGATGGACTGAACGGCAGGGGCATTGGCATTTGCGTGGAGCGACTGCAGAAAAGGGATGATTGAGCGGAACAAGGCGAGTGTGTTTGGCTGAAGTGCAGTGAGGAGGTAGTATCCGCTTGTCATGTACTCCTCCTTCTCTGCAATGTCCACTCCCACCAGCTGCACAAGGCAGTCGATCAGCGACAGCACCACATTCAGAATGGTCAGCTCGAAGTCCACTTCCTCTTTGTTGAATGCGTCTCCCTTCCACGCCTCAGTGGGGAAGACAGGGATGCGCAGAATGGCTTTGTTCGGATGGATCTCAGAGGGATCAGAGCGAGTGATGTGCTGAGAAGAGTGTGAAGAGACTGAAGAAGAGGCAGAGGAAGAAGAAGAAGGAGAATAAGAAGAAGAAGATGAAGCAGAAGCAGACGAGGAAGAAGAGGATGAGGATGAGGAAGAATGTTGAATTGGTGTGACGATTGGAGGAGTAGAAAAGCGTTGTAAGAGAGGTGTTGTGGAAGAAGAACGAACAGGCGTTGAAGGAGGAGTCAGATTTGCTGGAGAAGTAGCAGATGATGACGATGAGGAGGAGGATGATGAAGACTCAGAGTCAGAAGATTGTTCATTCTGTTGCAATGATTTTTGATTCTCTGCATCTTTCTCTTTTTGAATGTCAGATTTCTGTGAATGTTTTCCGAAGCGTGAAAACAAAGAAGAGAAAAGCGAAGCAAAAAACGACTTCTTCGGTAGCTTCTGCTTTTCTTTGGTTGAATTTTCGTTCTCATTTTTGTCAGCTTCATCTTCTGATGAAACACGCAATCGTTTTCCTTCTTCCTTTTTGTCAGACTGATGAGAAGGAGATGCTTTCTTTCCGTCTTCCACTTGATCAGGTGTGCTAACAGGAGCATCTACTTTTGTCTCTTTCACGCTATTGCTATGAGCTTCAATATTTTCACCATCTGTTTTATCTTCCTTTTCATTCACTTCTGATATCTCTCGCGCTTTTTCATCGCTTTCAGTCTCTTTTTTCTTTATCTGTTTTTCTGGTTTTCCTCCAAACATATCATCTTCAACTTGATCTGCACACAAATCGTGCATATACTTAGAAGACAAAATATCTTCATCTTCATTTTCGAGTGAGCTTTTGTATTCTGAAATGGTCGTCTCAGTTCGATCAAGCTCATCTCTTTCAACAATCGCTGTTCCATTTTCAGTCACCAAATTCTGCTTTTCTTTGCCGGCATTTCCATTCAACACATCTGAATCATTGCTTTTCTGAGGACTGCTTTTCATTCTTCCTTCATTTGCTTTTGATGATAACTCAGGTGCATTTTGCTCGAATTCTTTATTTTCCTTTTCAAATTCATAAGATAAAGACTCAGCCAGCTGTGTTTCATTTCTTTCATTCACTTTTCTTTCACTCCTCTTCTCGTCACTCACACTTATTGTGCCTTCGTCTTCGCGGTCAGTCTGAGAAAGAAATGGAGAACTCACAGGGCTTCCCGCGTCTCTTCTGAGATCTTCATCGTCTCCATCCATATCGTCATTGGAGTAGTCATCCAGATTGACCACTTCTGCATTGCTGCTGTTTGATGACAGTGAATTGTGTGCTGATGGTGGAGAAAGCACCTTTGAATGAGATGGAGTGGAGAGAGAGCTAAGCACAGCAAGTGGCTCTGGCTCCTTCGGAATGATAATCAGCGACGGAAGAGAAGACGAAGCATCTGACAAGCGAGACTGCAACGGTGTGTGCAGCGCTTCGTTGTCGAAAGCTTCCTTCTGTTCGGCGATTGAGCAATACCACATCAGAGTCGGCATCTGTGTGGCATATCCAGATGCATTGCCAGCGAGCGAAGGATGGCCCAACGCGAATGCTGGTGTGAGTGCTGATGGAGTGTGAGGAAGCGTTTTGGTGGCTGAAATGGGGTTCTTTGACGATGAAGGCGTGGACAGCAAAGGTGCCACTGTAGAACGCATCGGAGAAACTGACTGAGAAGGAGGCAATGGAAATGAAATTTCTGAGGGAGATTGCCACGAAGCATTTACAGAAGGAGAAAGAATAGAAGTTGAAGTTGCAGATGAAAATGCAGATGAAGCTGAAGGTGAAGCGGAATCCGATGATGAATTTGCATTTCTTGCAGTTGATGGTGAAGTTCCAAATGACATCTTTTTTGAACTTGGAGTTCCAATTTTCAAATGACGTGGTGCATCTGAATGTTGATACTGATTTTGCCAATATAACCCTGAAGATTTAACAAGCATTGGAGGTTGAAAGATGATATGAAGTAACTTTTCCAATAATGGCAATAACAGTTCAATTGATTGTGGAAATGAGATCTTGCTAAATAATGTAAACAATCTTGTTGATGTAGCGCATATAACAGGAGTGCACTCCGGATTATCGATTTCGCTTCCATCTTCAAATGAAATCAAAGGTGTTTTGAAATGAAAATAATTTGGCAGAGATATCTGCCCAATACACTCACAAATATCAAGAACACTCTTTTTTTGAAGTTTTGAGAAAAATTGCATTGGCCCGGTTTCGAGTATTGTTTCATAAGTATCTCTAATGATATGAGTTTTTATTTTACTTCTTGCCACCCAATACTGTTGATTGCAATAATCAAATTTTACTAATGCAAGTTGAGCTCTTCCTTCCCATCCTTCCGGGAATTCCAAAGGCTGAGAGATACCTAGTAATTCGCCTCTTAAATTTGCTTGAAAAGGATTAATTGGGTTGACCTTTACAGTAATTCTTTGAGAATTAGTTGGTTGTCTTCATTGAAAAAAATAAAAATTAACATTAAAACACAAAATAAAGATATTTTGTTAATAAGCATACGTTGATTCCTTCTTTTTCCTTTTTGTGGTACTCTTAGGCCTTGTGCTCATTTTAACAATTGCTGACAAAAGCAAAAAATGTCACAATGTAATTATCAAAACTTTAATTATTTTTGCGATCAGGAAGTATTTTTATTTTTTCTTTTTTTATTAATGATTTCAAAAAAAGATTTCACAACACTTGTAACACCTGAAACAGAAAATTTTCACTTGAAAGAAAAGCTGATTAGCCTTCAACAAGATCTTGGCCTTGTCACAACTCAATGTCGAGTTTTAAAACACGAATATGAGGTTTTTTGATTTTTTTAAGAAGATACTTAGATTTATTAATAAATGCAGAAAGAAAAAGAAGAAGAAACAAGAAAAATGCGTGCTTTAGAACGCGAAAAACACACGCTATCTCAAGAAGTTGCTCCAACAAATGATATTTCTCGCTATCTTCGAATATTGTGTGTAAATTTTTTATTAAAAAATCTATTTTAATTATTATAAATGTTTCAGATATATGGATATTAAGTCAAGACCTGGAAAGCCCCCAACAGAACTTGAAATTCGTCAAGAAAGAGATGAATTGGAAAAACTACCAACTCATGTTTTATTAGAATCTCTTTGGTATTTAGCTTTTATAATTTGCTCTTTTTTATCTTTATTTAGCACCGAGATGAATATTTTAAAGAGTTTTAGAGACAACTACCAAGCTCTCCTTAAAAAGACTGCTAAACCTGAAAAATCTCGTGATTCTCAATTAATTTCTTCACTGAGGGAAGAAATAACATCAATGGTATTGCTTATATATGTTACTCCAATAAATTATATTATCATTCAACTTTTTTTTTGAAATTTTATAAATGTTCAAATTTTGTTAGCGTAATCTTTTAAATCGAACAACAAAAGAGCACACAGAAAGATTAAAAGTTGTGCAAGCAAGCGATGCGTCTTCGGGGCAATCTATTGAAACCCTTCAAGCAACAATGGAGGCACTTCGTTCGGATAATCAAAAACTTTCTGAACAACTTCAGATAATTGTTTCAGAAGTGGATGAAGCAAAAGGAAATCTTGCTCAAGTCAAAAGAACCATTCAACACCAACAAGTTAAGATGCTGCGCATTGCTCAATTGGAGGTATCTGCTTTGAACAATTGCAATCGCTTTTATGTTGATGTTGATTGTTTCTAACTCTTTTTTGTTTCCGTTTGAAGTCAAAAATGCATGCACTTAAAACTCAGCACAATCAAGAAGTTGAAATGATTAAGAAACAAGAAGAAGATGAAGTTGAGGAACGAAAAATTGCTGATAGGCACAGCTTGCAGATTGAAGTATGAAGCAGATTATTGTACATTAAGCAATATTGTATTGCTGAAAACGTATCTTTCTTTGAACGAAATGCTTTTGATTCATTCTTTTCTTCATTTCATTAATTACATATTCTTTTCAATTGTTCATTAATTGCAATTTACTATCTTTTCCCTTCAATTGCAGATGCGTCGACAAAGCCTTCAAGAAGAGGTCCGCAAAGCACAAATGCAGTTGCGATCGTTTCACATCGATCTTCCTCGGCAGAAAGTGCGCGACAGTGCAGAAAAAGGGCAAAGGCTGGAAGGCGCTGTGAAGAACAGAAAAAAACAGCTGGCAGCCATTATGAAGGAACTGGACAGAGCAAAAGAGGCAGCTGAGCTGCTGGCCACGAAAAACAAGGAGATGAAAGAGGAGTATGAGAAGCTATATATTGCGGCAAACGAAGAGAAGAGGAAGACGATGATAATAAACGGGAAATCTCTTCGTGCCAGCAGCTCGTCAGGAAAGCGAAGGGGCGTGGCAAAGCGCGGGCAGAATGCCAGTGGGCTGTTGGATGATGTGCTGGATGGGGAGATGAGCGAGCTGATGGATGGGACTTCGATGGATCTGCTAAAGATGCCTTTGAGTCTGATGACTGTGGAAGTGCCGCCGGAGGAAAGAGTGTATCAGAAGCTGATAGCAATCCAGGAGAGCCAGATAAAGTCACTCTCAAACGAGGTGAAAAGACTGATGCAAGCCGAGCGGAGGACGAAAGTGATGTCCGAGGCAAGAAAGGAAGAGAGAGTGAAATTTGAAGAACAGCTAAAGCAATTGAAAGCAGAAATGGTATGGATATTATTGGAGGTAAATTTGTGTTGATTCCAAAAAAAATTTCACTTTAATAATAATTTGAATATTTTTCGTTGTTTGTAAAAGAACTTCTTTGTTACACATTTGCGCTTGCATTAATTTTGTGTTATCTAACATTCTTTCTGTATTTTTAAATTCACTTTGCGCTTTTAAATATGTATTTCAAATGAAGGTTGAAGTGAATGCTCCTCCAAAAACGACGAAAGGCAAAAGTTACCAAAAGAATCATTCTGTGAATGATGATGATATGTACCGTCAGAGAGCAATAGCAATGTCAACCGCTGCCATTGAGCGTCTCATTTTGAGAAACATGGAATTGGAAGATGAGCTTAAAGACTACAGGGTGTGTGGCAAATGACAAAGAAATAAAGCATGACGAATGAGATGAACTTTATGAATTTCTTTTTATTTTTTTGAAACTTCTTTTTTCTCATTTTTTGTCTGTTAAAAAATTATTGATTCTTGCCAATATTAAAAAAAGACTATAAAAGCTGCCAATGATACAGTTGTTTCTGCTTATGAAAAACTTCTTCAGCAGACAGCTGCAAACAAGCAAACACCTTCATCATCAGCTATTTCTCCATCACAACAAGACCAATCATCACATCTTGCAGCATCAGTCGCCTCAGGTGCCATGATGTCTAAGCCCTCCACTTCAAATCCTCTTTCCCTATCCACTTCATACACTCCATTTGTCCCGCGTCAAACGAAGCAGCAACCAAAACATCTGCTCCGCACATCACCTCTCCATTTCCTCAATCAGATGCGCCCAGCCACATCTGCTTCAATGCGCCCTTCCTCTCCCATTGTCACTTCGTCCACTTTGTTTCAACTTCGGCCATCAACTGAATCACAGTCACGCTCATCATCATCCATAGCAACATCTTCTCAATTCCCCAGACGCTCCATTTCACCTGCTTCCATTTCATTGTCAACCACATCTTCACTTCGCAATTCATTTTCGTCTGATTCAAGACGCTCTTTTTCATCTATGCGTTCTTCATCTCAAGGAGGTTCTCAGCTTCGACGCTCATTTGCAGGCACTTCTTCACGCTTTTGAGAATTCGTTGCATTTCCTTTGTATTATTGTTGTATTTATAAGAGTAAAAACATTTGATTTATAATATAACTTTTTATGTTCATATTTACTCTTGCTCTCCTTCACATGAATTGAGAGAAGATTATACATTTTTTGTGTGTTATGAATACTTATATTTTCAGCTTTTTGTTCCAATTTTTGAATAAAAATAACAACCTTTTCTTTTCTCAATTCTTAATTTTGAAGAACATTTTATTTTTTTATGTTTCTTCCGTCTCTTTTGAGCAAAAAATAAAACAAAGAAAGAATAAGAAGTGAAATTACTGTATTATTCCTTTAATGGCTTCGCCAAAACAAAAGGAATAGAGTCAAATATAAATTCGCCAATTAGAGAATGAGCTTTCTCAACTCTGCATTCATCAGATGAGATTGAAAACTGCTCAGCTTTCTCAAACCAGTTTGTAATTTCTACAAATTTCGCTTGTTTGTCGTTTCTACTTTTATTTTTCTCAAAGCAATGTGAATTGTTTTGCTTTGATGAGGCTGAAGAGGAAAAAAGCAAGTGTTTCAGCAACATGGCAAAAGAAGTGTTATTCACAAGAACTGAAAATGTGTTGTTTGCAATGGCAGCAGAATAACACTTGCAATGGATAGGAATTCTAACGGGAAAAGTGCAATGTTGAAAAGGTAACGAAGAAATAACTTCAGCATGATCTGTGCTCTGTATAGAAGAACTACTCGAGAGCACAAGATTGTTGGCTTCGATGTCAGCAATGTGTGAATAATCAGGAAATACTGGTAGAAGTCTATTTGAATGAAAGGCACGCATCAAAAGACAATTAGATGAAGGAGTTAATGAAAGAGAAGACAGAAGAGTATGAACTATCAAAGGTTTCTTTGTGGTTGTGGATGATGAAATTGCAAAATTATATAAGAAGTTGTGGCTGCTATCCATGATTGGTGGATAAACAGAAGACAATGATATTATCCGAGCAATTCTTTTCGTTTGATGTCTTTCTTTAATTCCGTTATTATCAATGCAATCGCAAATGTGAATAAGACAAGGTCTGAATGAGTTGATTAGTGGATCCATTTGATTGAAGCAAAATTTTCCTGTATTTGTTGAATTTGTTATAATTCTTCCACTCATTGAGATTGCAGTATCCTTGTTTTTCTTTTGAATCATTTGTTCGTTTGGATCGATCTTATGAAAATGTCTCCTCTTTTCAAACAGAACACGCATCCATTTGTCATCCTCGTTCGAAGATGACAGACCATTCTCATCTTCAATAACAACATCAACAGCCGCAACACAAAATTCATGTTGATGAAGTGGAGCTATTTTCGTATTGTAAGCAACGTCCAGCGAATAAATTGCAGCTTCAATGCTTTCAAGTTGAATGGAAGCACATTGAGAACAACCAAAAAATGCAAAAGTTTTTGCTGAAGAAAAACTGATTGCTGAATGAGAAATATGATCAAATGCTAATGATTCACTGAAAACAGTTGATTCTTTGTGAGTCGCTTTGCATTCAGCCGTCGAAAACATTTGAGATTGTGTGAATAATAAAGGTGAAGTCACCTTTTCATGATCATTCGATTCAACGCAGCGAGATTTTAAAGATTGAGAATGATTGGTACTTGAGATGAAACAAGATGGCTTGCTTGCTGAACTTGAGTTAAACATGACTGCTGTATTTGTTTCAAGATTCTTCTCGTTTCTATTTGAATTCTGAAAAGATGATAATTTACCACTGGTAGACTTATTCATTAATGGCTGGCTAATTGATGACAACACCCCAAAATGCGGAGAACGAGTAATTGACGAACTGAATGATGAATTGAAGGATTCAAACAAAGCAGTGTTAAAAACCAAAGGTGCAGAAAGTGGAGCTTTTGTCAGAGAATTCAGAATGAAATTTTTGAGAATGGAATAAAAATTTTCTGGGATAGCAGGTGAAAGGTACATTGGACAAGAAGTGGCAGAAAGTGATATTTCTGAAAAGAAAGAAAATTTTAACAGTTTTTGAGTTACTTTTTGAGATTCTGAACATCCTGAGTGTCTGGGCAACTGTAAACTTTCCAAAGATGATTCAGAAGCATCTAAGTGCTGATGCTTTTCATGTGAAATAAAGAATCCGAGAGGATGTGATGATCTAACAATCAGAGGAAACAATGAAATAGAAGAAACATAACGTTGAGCAGATGCGTCAAAATAGGAATTGACAAGTGGATGCATTCCTTTGAGACACTTGATTTGCCCGAGAGAAGGAGAGGAAGGAAAAGAAGGAAGCGAAACAGAAGATCCAGACTTTGTAATATTAAGCAAAGAAGAAGGATGATTGTCACTTGGCACTTCATTGCCAGAAAGTTCAATTGGCGAATTTTTGCCTTTTTCTTGCCCTGCTTCAAACGAAGTTGTTGATGAAGAAAGAACAGAATTCTGGTTAAAATGAGACAAAACAGAGCATCTGTCCTCTGAAACAGACAAAGAAGAAGGAAACAACAGAGAAAGGTTTATTTCGCTTTGCGTTTCAATAGAATCAAAATGTTGAACGCATTTTCCTGTCAAACTATTCGATTTAATTCCACCAGTATCATTTGAATCCTTCTTCATATCAAAGTTATTCGACCCATTTTTATTTGAGCAGCAAAGTGAATTAGTCCGTTCAATGTTTTCTTGACTAAAAAAGTCATTGCAATTTGATGAATAATTCAATGAAGAAATGGATTTTTCATCTTCAATCTCAGATACCCCACAAAGTGTTTGCACATTTGATCCTTCAGTTTTTGAAGAGTCAATTTCATATGCTTTGTCTGAATCATCAGACATCATAGAAGAAGAACTGAACGATGATTCTTCTGCAAAAGCTGACTTTGTATTCGTTGTACAAGATTCTCCAATCAAAGCAAAAGGCTGCTCTTTTCTCTCCAATTCAGATGAAAGCAAAGAAACAGAAGCATTTATTATCAACTGAAGTGACAGTGTTTGCCTCAGCAACTGAGAGAGACTCGAACGAGCAAACACTTCATGAATATCACTTTCTTGTGCAAGTCGTAGAATGTGCGTGAACAGAAGAAATGCAACAGCTTCTGTCATTGAAGGTTTTTCATCTGCAAAAGTTGCATTTGTCGTTGGTAAGTCCGATGAGAATTTTATTGAATTGTCAGATGTTGTGCTTTCCGTAAATAATGGAGGAGAAATTGAATCTTCGATTGCCGAGGCAATTGCTGCATCTGAGGCAATAAATGAAGTTGAACAAATAGAATCCAACGCATCTTTGGAAGGAGCATTTAATGGCTGTATTGCTTGAATGGGATTGATGCTGAAAGAACGTTTAAGATCTTTTGCTCTTTTTGGGGTGGTAATTGAAGGTGTAACGTATCGATTAATAGAATTGATAAGATGTGAAATGGTGCGTTCCGCAGATCTTTCTTTTTCTTTTCGCGAACCATCGACTGCACTGCGAAGTTTGTATCCATCCACAACAGTTCCAGTGTCATCCACATTGAATGCTTCGTTGAATGAGAAAAACAACCGATTCGCGGCTGAAATCGAAGCGAGATACGTTTGAAGAGACGGACGTGTAGAAGAAGCAGAAGAAGATAACAATGCAAAATGTTGAACAGGCGAAGTCTGGATAGGTTGAAGTGCACTGTCTTCTTCGTATTGATTGAAAATATTTACAGCTTCTTTCCATTCGTTGAATGCATATGTCTGAGAGAAAAATAGTCTGATCAGTTTTTGAGAAAGATCAAACTTTGAAACTGAAGATTTCCTTTGAGTGTTTTGCCTATCGGCTGTGTAAGAAAAATTAGGCAATCTCAACGAAGAAAATGTTGGAGACAGATGTTGATCTGTTGGTGTGGTTCCAGAAGACGAACAGTTTGAACATTCATTCATGCTGTCTGATACAGTTGACCACGTTTCTGGAAGAGGAGTTTGAGATTCAAACATGTGAAAAGCGGACGAAGCAGAAGTCGAAAGAGCATCAACAAGAGCTGTTCCGCTGCTTGGAGCAAAAATAGGCTGCGGAGTGTTTGTAACTAGAGGAGGAGTGAAAAGACGTATCGACTGATTTTGTGAGTGTGTTGAACCCGCCCAGGTTTGGGGACTTAAACTTTGAGACATTTGAATGCTCGGTGAATCGTGGAAAATTGATGCTGATTGAGATGAGGATATCATCGTCTGTTGCTCAAGGCTTTTGCATGGAAACGAAAACACATTGGATGATATTTGCTTTGAGGATAAAGTTTGATCTTCTTTTGGTTCCAATGAAGTTATGCGAGCGTTTGAGAGATAAGAGAAAGGTGGAAGTGAATGCGATTCCTGAAGGGCAGTTGAAGGAGTCTGCTTAACAAATGTTGGTGAATATGTTCCCCGAAGCACAGCTCCACTTAAACAGAATGGATTTTCAGCTGAAGGCTCAGATGGAAGAGGGTCACACGACGCAGCAGCGATTGATGATGCAATGTCGATCATCATTGGAGAAGGAGAAAGTGATTGAATTTCAGAAGAAGGGAATCCAGAGAATGATGGAAGAGACGGAGAATTGAACGAAGAAATCATCGATAATGATGGAGGAGAAGCAAAGGCAGTTGCTTGCTGTTTAGCTGCAGTCAGCCTAAAGATTCCATCAGGCACAGATTGAAATGGCATCAAAGAATTCTGGACAGGAATTGATGATGCTCCAATGGAACTATAATTCTTTGAAAGTGGCTCTGTTCCATTGGAGAATCTGCTGCCCTTTGTTGAATCTGCTTCGATTCGTGCAGATGTATTCAAGCTTACCATTTGATTGGGTGAGCATTCAGGAAAAGATGCAACAAAATGCAGAGATTGGCCAGACGATTCCAGTTGCATTGTTGGAGAAGTATTAAGTTTGAAACGTGTTGTATAACTTTCAGAAGAATCGGAAAAAAGTGGATGAAAAGGGTGCAACTCCAAATGTGAAGAAGAAGGAGAAAGTGATGTTGAAGAAGAAGCAGCTCTTCTTGGCTGGGGCTGTGCAAACAGCAAAGGCGAATGCCACAAAGGATTTCCAGTGATTGTCTGATTCAAAGAAGGTGATGAAGAAGCAACTGACGGAAGAGCTGCAGAAGAACAGCGAGACGCAAAAGCTGTCTGTGAATGTCCAAAAAGCTCCAAGTTTGGCGAATGAATGATTATTGGTGTTTTCGGAAAAGAATCAAAAAGTGGCGTGGAAACAGGAGAAAACTGAGCGGCAGAAGAAATATCTGGGAGAATTTGAGGGGTTGAACTCAAAAGGTGCTGAATAGTTGGTAGGCAAAGGATTAGAGACTCTGGAAGAGGACAAGCAGTGCCCTCGTTGCTTTGTGTGCATATTGTTGATTGTTGAAGAGTCTGATGCGATAAAAGTAATTTTCCACTTTTTGGAGAAAGAGAAGTTGGATAGCACAACAACGAAGGAGAAGGGGAAGAAGAAGAAGAAGAAGTTGATGATCTTGCAGAGGTTTGGCAGTTTGGTTGATTTGTTATGGAAGGCGAAGTAAGTGAAGGAGATGGAAAGGAGGAAGTGTGAGGCAAGAATACAGGCATGACAGGTGATGATGATAATAAGGTTGTTGCTTGCGATGATGAAAAAGATGGAGCAGAGTATAAACTTTGAGGCAAACATATTTCGTTGAAGCATTCAGAAGGGTCAGACGGAAGCGATGAAATGATTGATGCAGTTTTTTTGATGGTTCTTTCTCTTTCCTCAGCCAACGAGCGGGCAAAGGACTGAATCCTTTTGTTAACTCCGCTTAATGAGTGATTCTGTTTTGGCGAATGGAACAAAACATCTTCAGAGAATTCGGTTTCTGATTGCTCCGATAAATCAACTTTTTCAGCTGAAGGTTTCTCTTTTGCCTCACCTGAAATTATTGATTCATTTTCACAATTTCTGTCAGCGTTTGTTTTCTGCTGATCCAAATCTGGTTTGTTTTTTCGATTAGCTGATGGCCTCTCAATGCTCGAAACAAATTTAACATGAGAAGAGTTGGAATTGGCAATGTCTTTGTTGATACATTTCCTGTCAGAGAAAGGCATCAAAATGTCATTCTTCACACAAGGCTGTACTTTATTTGTTTTCTCAATCATTTCATCAAAATCTGAATTCGTGTCAAATTTAAACAATCTGCTTGCAAATAAAAATCGCCTCTTGTCAAATGGAATTTCAGATTTTGAAAGTGAATGTCTTCGTTTGTTGCGATAATGATTGCGCCTCTGAACAGACTTTTCACGATAGATTGTTTTGTAAGTTTCTCTTCGGAATAAATCCTGGCTTGAATGAGGAGGAAATACAGACTGTTCAGATGATTGCTTTGAAGGTGGTGATAAAAATCTTCCATGAGCTGAGCAAATCAAACAAGGATGAAATGCTCTATTTCTGACTGACTTTCTTCTCCGCAATAACTTCGAATGAAATACAAACAGATCAGAATTGTCGATAAAGTGTGAATGGATGTTGAATGATGGAAGCAGAAGACGAGCGGAAGAATCAGAGCAGTTTGAAGATTGAAGAGTACATTCAGCAAAAGACGGATTTCTGTCATCAGAAGCTTTTTTTACCAATTCTTTTGACTGTTCAATTTCCCTTGCGTTTGTCTTGTCAACGTCGAAATGAGGGACAAGCGAAAGAAGCGAGCCTTTTCGCTTTGATGTCATTCCTCTATCCTTTTTGTGCAGAAAAGGAGTTATTTTTTGATGGAACATATTCATAAATACTTGTTGCTTCCTGTTCGTTTGTGAATAAGACAAAAAATCAATCTTTGAAGAAGTTGGATGATAAAATAGATCTGCACCGCAAGAACACTTCATCAATGCTGCTGAACTCGATGATGTTGATAAAATCGAATCTGAACCTTGCTGACTTCCAAAATCAATCTCAACACTCTGAAGAGTTGAATTGCTTGCGTGTGTGATTGAGAATGTTGCTGCAATTAATTTTTGTGCATCTGCATGAACGTTGTCTCTCTTCCGCATTTTTTGAGTGATCATTGGTATTGATGAACCAGAAGATCCAGAAATATGACTGATAAACGTTGATAGTTGATTAAAGAGGATTGCAGGATCATTGGAAAATACAATCTTTCTCGCTCGATAAAAAGAGTTGCACGACGAATCTGAAATCTCTGACAACGACACAGAAACGTCATTATCAGATATTGTTTCTGTTGAGCAACTTGAATTTTCTGTGCAAGATTCATCAGATTCTTCTGCAGAATCTGAGTAATCAAGATTTGAATTGACATCCTCTTCAGAAAGATTAGAAACAATATCATCAGATTTTATTTTGCTTTTGTGATGAGTGCCATTGCGATTTCTATCAATTTTTTGCTGAATCTTCCGATTTATGCGTCTTTCCTCAAGAAATTTGAAAAAAGTCTGCACCCAATTCGACCCATCGACACTGTACAATTCATTCGAAAAAGAAAGATCCTTTATCATTTGCATGAGAATAGAGGGAATAATTTTTGATCCAGCTGATTGGATTTCAGTTGTTTGTTTGCAACATTGGATTGCATCTCGCTCTGAAATTTTTTGATGAAATGTAATATTTCTTCTCTTCGAGCAAATAGCTAGATGTTGCTTCAAAGGATATTTTTTCGAGACGCTCAATGCTTTTGCAAAGCGTGCTCTCATTTCCCTCTCTGCAAATAGAAGAACTGGATTATTTTGCATTTGGAACATCAACTGCCGTTCTTCGGAAGCTCTTCCTAGCGAAGGAAATAACCGTTTTTTGATTCGACGCATTGAACTTGAATGCTTCGTTGAAGATTCAGAATCAGAAACTTCTGATTGAGAATCATTAACTTTGCTATTATTGCCACTTCCACAAGGTTGATCTTTTTGAAACAACAACCCCTGAAGGGTATTTATCATATAATTTTAAGATTGAAGTATCATCGCTGTAAACAATTGCGAAGGAGAACAAACGACATTTTTAATTCAATAATACACCCATTGTAAATTTTAATCACAATTTTCAGTTCTCAAAAGAAATTCAAAAATCAATTAAATTTGCGCTGAAATGCAATAAAATGCACGAAAACAAAAACAAAGAAATTTCAAAATAAAATGAAATGAAACATAACGCAGAAAATTTCAATAATTCCTAAAAATTTTAAAATAAAACTCAAGAGATTGTAATTTAAAGAGTAACTTTACATAAGCTTATGCTTTCTAAGCTTTCTTTGGGCCTCTTCTTCTTTCTCTTCCTTTTTGTCGCGGAAATAGTCTCTAAGCTTAAAGAGAGCATAAATGACAACAAGCAAAGCAATGATGGACACAATCACAATTATAACAATCACAAAAGTATCAAGCCGAGGAGGCTTGTATTTTGGAGGCTTCATGAATGGATAGTCGATGTATATCCATTTGTTCTTGATGGACACGATTCTCGCGATGTATCTGTTGCGTGCACTGGAATTGGAGTTGGGCAAGAAATTGATCTTGTCTGAGGTCAGATTGGCTGACAGCTCGAGATTCATCCTGTTGGTGATGATGAAGTCGCGAAGGGGCGGGTCGAATGCATCAGAATTATCGGGATCGAGGCTGGACATGTCAATCTTGATCGGATAGGGGAATATGATATCTGACGAATTAGGCACAAATGAATAGTTCTGAAAAATAAAGACAATAATATAAAAAAATAGTTTATAGTAATAAGCAAAAAAAATATCATGAATTATGATAAATAAATGAAGAGATGAAAGAAAGAAAGAAAGCGATAAAATACGAAATGAAATTTTAAAACCAAATTTAATCAAGATAAAAAATAAAATAAAATAAAATAGAATCAAAAATTCAAAAATTCAAAGCAACAAAAAAATGAAACTTTCATAAAAGCAAACCAGTTGGACATCTGAATAAGTCTGTTTTGCCAAGAAGATTTTGTTGTTGCTCATTCGGTTGAAATTAATGAGTTGTGCCCGCAGGCTAATCTTTGTGTCGCTTGAAACCATAAAAATAATATCTCCGTCTTTGACAATTGTGGTCGATTCATTCAAGATGCTGCCTTCTGCCTTTCCATAACCCTGAAATAGAAAAGAAATACATCACAACAGGCATCAATAATGTAATTGAATAGAAAGTGGTTGGATTGTATTGTTCAAAAATATCATATGTGATTAGAAAGAATAAAAGTCGAGAAATAACATCGAAACATAAATAAAAATGGAAAAAGCAAAATAGAATGTTAACTTTGATGTTCAAAGAAAAATTAAAAATTGAATACTTTTGGTTCTTTTTCTGTTATGTCACCTTTAGTAAAAGCGCATCGAAGGCCATATTCCAATGTGATATCTTTTCCTCTCTCCCATTTGATGCAAAATGAATTTGGATTCGCTTCCTGCTCCCTCGGTGAGCATTGTGATTTCGGGCTTGTGATTACCATATCGCACACAACATTACGCAATGTATCGCACAAAACTGCTTTTGTTTCGTTTGTTGGGGGTACAACATATCTGTATCTACCTGAATGGAACGCCCAAGGATAACATTTGCATTCGCGCGTTTCGCTTTCGGGCTACCAATGGTGTAAACAGAAATAAATCATAAAATCAAAAAGTTAGAAAACTTTAAAATGCTTAACACACATCATCCCATTCCCCATAGAAACATTCCGAAAACTGGCACGCTGGACCAATGTACCCAGGTTCGCATTTGCAATAAGGAGTTCTGTCTGGGTCATCTCCAACTTCTCTTGTTCCGTGATAGCAAAGAAGATCACACTCATCTCCAACGTATCCAACATCACAATAACAACGTCCTTCGTAGTATTGCCCATTAACGCACTTAATTCCACAGTCTGGTCCAACGTAATTGCGTAAGCAACGACATCCTGTTGTAGCAGTTGGATCATAATAACCGTGGTCGCAAGATACATCACAAAATGGACCTTTCCATTTCGATTCGCATGTACAAAAATCATTTTCTATCTTTCCATGATGGCATTCGTATTGACATTCTTCACCAAAATAAGGATTATCACAAATGCACTTCCCTTCTTTAAATGTTCCTCTTCCATTACAGTTTGAATCTTCAAGAATTCTTTTTGTTGCATAAGCAGGAACGTATGGAGTATCATCTCGAGAAATTCCAACTTTTTCTGTTTCAAAATGAGGCGTATTTGGAGAGCTAACAAGTTGAAACGATCGCATCATCATCTCCCACTGGCTTTTCATCTTTTGGCCAAGTTTCGTAAAAAATGTTAAAACAGGATTTCCTTCTTGTTCAATCGATTCTTTCCATAAATCACGAAATGGTAATCGTCGTTTGTAAGGCTCTAGCTGATCAACCTCACAAAGTGAAGAAGCGAACAAACACAAGTAAAAGATCATTAAATATACCCTTTATAGAATAATTTTCTTTCGTTTTCATAATTTACAATCAGAAAGGCTTATCTTTTATAACAATGAAAAATTAAATTATACAATCGTTTTTGTGTAATTTTCCTTTAAATATCAACAAAATATTCTTGAATATTTTCTATTTTTTTCTTTTATTTGTGTTTTTGTGTGTTTGAAATCGAAAAAATGGTGATGCTAAAAGCACCATAAAACATACATTCGCTTCCACAAAAAGTTGAAAACAAAAACCAAAATGAAAAAAGAAAATAACACATTTTTGAAACATTTTGATTCTGATTTGAAGAAAGTCGAAAAATGGAAAGCAGTCTGAACTCACTGGGAAAATTCACATTCTGCTCTCCACTTCCCATTCAACGAATAATAGTCAAAGAAGAAAGCAAAGAAAGCCCTTCTCAAAAGAATGCCAACCAATACGACCATCATCACAAGTATTTTCGACTTTTCCTCCCCTCTTCTTTGCTTATCGCTTCGCTCATCCCATCTTCTTCCTCTTCCATCCCCTCTTCTTCCTCTTCCTCTTCGTCTTCGTCTCGCAAAGAATCGCAGATTGCATCTGTCAGCGTCACCATCACTGCCCCAGCTGGAAAGTGCCCAATCAGCTCTCGCTTCATCCCGCTCAGAGAAGGCCTGTCTGCCTCATTCCACGAGACACACAACCTCCAAAACTCCAAATATGGTGTGTCCTTCACCAGCCCCACATTCGGCACTTCTCCATTCACAATCTTCTGCCCAGCTGCCTCTGCCCCATACTCCCCGAACGGGATCTGGAGTGTCAGGCACTCCCACAGCATCATCCCGATCGAGAATGCCACCGACTTCTCTGTTGCCCCCATCTTCTTGTTCATTTGCAGCTCAGGCGCCTTCCACCTCAGGCACTCCTTCTTGAAATTGTCATCCTCATCCTCAAAGGCAGACGAGGGCAGAGAGTCCTCCTCCTCCTCATCATCATCATTGCTGGCAGATGTCGCAACAGTTGACGAGGAGATGGATGATGAATCCGAATCATCGTCAGATGAGAAGTCGGAGTGCATCACAATGCAGATGACCATGTGCTCAGAGAATAGTACAATGTGTGGGCTCAGATTGACAAGTGACTGAAGAGGGTTGTCCATCTCGGAAAATGAGTGGAGGGCGAGATTGGCCACCCAGAACAAGACCTGGGCAGCTGTCTGCTCTCTTTCCTTCAGAGTGCCTATCGCCATCTCCTTCTTCTCATTCCTTCCATGAAGCAGCATGAACAGCGAATCCCTCAGATCCACAATCAGCTTCTCATGTGGTGATGAACACGCCATTGCATCCACCAGATTCGACATCGATGAAGTGGTTGGGCACAGGTCCTCCCCTCGAACAAATGTGGATTCTGTATCTGAAGTGTCTGTGGTTGAAGTGGATGAAGTGGATGGAGATGGAGTTCTTTTTCTTGTTTCCTCATCTTCTTTTTCATCAACCTTCTCAAGCATCCATTGAGGGATCTTGTCTGAGTCTCTGCCCAAAATGTATTCAGTCGATCCACTCTCTGACAGAAGATGCTCCGATGACTCCGAATGTCCCAAGCTTTTCGCATACACCCTCTTCTTGATTCTCTCATCGCTCTTCTTCTCTGCCTCCCTCTCAGCTCTCCTCCACTGCTCCTCTGGCGACATCTCCATCGTCACCATCTCAAACGCCTTCGGATCCTTTCTGATGTTATCATTCACAATCTCTCTCAGATCTTCTGCTTCATTCTTAACCTTCTTCCATCGAATTACAAACAAAATAAAACCGATGAGAACAATCAATAATATCACAACAAGCACAACAACAATCAACAACCAATACGATTTCCCTTCTTTTCCTCCTTCAGCAATCCTTTCATCCCCATTTGCCTTGGGTTCGCTTCTGTTCTTCAGAACAAATGCATCAGTTGCAGACAACCGCTTTCCATACACAATCATCACAGACACCTCCGTATCGTCTGGGATCGACGAAAGATTTCTCGAAGGCACCATCCCAACTGCTTCCGCTTCACTCACAAACCCATCTTCTGCAAAATGATATGTCTCAATCAGGTCTGTATCTCCAGCTGATAAAATCAGTCGGAATGACAAATCACATGGCAGAAGAAGCGCTCCCTTGAATTGAATTTCTGTTCCACCTCCATTTTCGCTGGCCGAAGCCCCTTCCAACACCGGAATGAAGAATGAAGATGCTCTTTCAGAAACAATCCCTTCAAAACTGCATCCATCATTCAAAATCCACATCGATATGTCTGGGAAAACTCCATCTCCCCCTTTCAAGCTGGAAATTGACAGTGATCCTGAATCAGAGCAGATGATATTTCTTCTCAATGATGGATAATTTTCAATGAATGGATTATTGTTCAAAAACTCTCCTTTCTCAATTGCCACATTCCCGCTCGATATAGATAATCCACCTGAAGAAGCATTCAATATTGTCACATCCTTCATCATCAATGTTGTATTAGTTGAATGAACAAGTGATCCACTCCATTCACATATTTCTTCAAATGCATCATTTCTCTTCCTCTCGCTTTCACTTTCTTTTGAAAGAATTCCTTCAAACCCACAAATGTGCATGGAAACATTCTTCGCATTGTTCATCTCCATCATGCTTCCTTTGTTTGACAGAGAATTACAGTCTGAACAAGAACAATTTGAAAGAACAATTTGAGCAGATGACAAGGATGCAGAAAGAACAGAAGCTCCTTCTGAATTCCTAGAGCAGTTCTTGAATAAGGAGCTTCCAACAGAAATTGCCCCTGAAGTTGAACTGTCAATCGAAATGATGCAACCCTCAGACAATTTCACTCCATTCACAACTATTCCATTGAGTGCAACGCTTCCACAGTTGCCAATCTCAAAAACATTTCTTGTTGATTCAATCTGTTCCAGCTTCATGTTTGTCAACGATATCTCTTCCCCACAAAACTGAAAGAATGGCTTCTTGAATGAAAGGAGCAATATTAAGCAGTTGTCAACATGCAGAATCCCTTTTGCAATGCTCAGCAAGGTTGAATTGAGAACAACAGAAGGTTGATTGATATTTGACCCTCCAACAGAAGAGAAGTCAACAAATGAAAGAGAAAGCTGACCACTTGATTCATGAATGATTGAACTCCCCGAATATGAAAATAACTGACCAAAATTGAATTTCAATCTCTCAATTCTAACATTCTCTGAGGTTGTGATAAGACTTTCCTCTTTGGTTATTGTTGAGTTCAGATACGCAAAAGCCGATGAAGGAGATTGCAGTGAGCGGATGCTCATATCTTGAACACTGCATTCCCCAACAACAACTGTTTCCTTTGAGATAAGCAGTTGAGAATATGATGAAGGAATGATGTGTTGAACTCCCACATTCAGCGACTCGCAAGGTGCATTGACCTCTCCACATTGTTTGCTATCTGCGTGATTGTCTGCAGTTATAGACACAAATATAGTCTCGCTCTGATATTTCACAACCCTCAGCAGAAGATCCTCTTCACCCACAAAAGAGTCTGTTGTGCAGCCCCACATTGCCAGCTCCTTCACAAATGGCAATCTGAAATCCAACAAGAATTGCTCATCAACAATTTGTGTTTCAATCGAATGGCATCTCACATACACATCTCTCCCTCTGAATGCAGAGTTGTCTCTGAATGTGATGTTCGACAGAACAAAATTCAGAGGCTGCTCAGCTGTCGAGGTGCATTCCAGAAACAGCCACCCGCCTCTTCCTGTGCTCGAGCAGAAGCACTCAGAAATCGTGCAAAATGAGCAGTCAAAGTTTCCTCCCTCATTCAACACAGAAAACATTCCTCCTCCCTTTTCACATTTCGATCCGCCGCATCTCTTCATTGTTGTGTTTCTAACAACCATTTTCAATGGCTCTTCATCATTTTTGTTCCGAATGATGGGAATATCATCAGTTGTATTCTGAGTGACTTCTTCGAATGAACTCCATTCAATAACAACATCTTGCTCCACTTCATTTTTCTCTCTTCTTGAACTCTTTGAAATGCTCAATCCGCTTGCACCATCAAGCTCAACATTCTTCATCGTAAGATTTTTCATATTCAAAATTGTTGTTGGATGAACGGAAATAATATCTTGTGAAAAGCAAAGTGATTGAATTGCCACAATTTCCAACACAACTGTGCCTTCATCTGCCTCGATCAACCCAAAGTTAATCATTTCTTCTTCTTCTTCATTTTCTTCCTTTTTGCTGAATGAACAATCTTTCAGAGTCAATAGTCCTTCACTTGATCCAATATGCAACAAAACATTGACTCCACTTGCGAATGAAGGTGGAACAACAAAGCTTATCAGTTCGAAATTGGTAATACTTTGAATCTTCATTGCCGTTCCTTCTGTTCCTTCAAGCGAAGAGAGACATTCCAAAGAGCACATGACTGTATTATTTGATCTTGTTGAAAGCCCACTGACATCAACACTCTTCTGAAGAATCGCCTTTCCTATGACACTGATAATCCTTTCATTTCCTTCAACCATTCGCTCCAAAGAATAATCGATTGACAGGCAAGGATAATCTGAGAATCCACACGCACCCATGTCTCTTCCTTCGCTCCCAACAAATAACTCTGAGCCAATTGCTCTCCAGAAATAGATCAGTGGAACAGCATTCTCTGTATCATTCCCATCAAAGCCGCTCATGGAATCCAAGGAAATATCATTCAGATTCTCAGATACAAACGGAAGGGATGCGTTTGTGATGCTCTTTGTCAAGTTTGGCGATTCAACAAAAGATCATTTCCATATTTGGCAGTGTTTGGATTATCATCATCAAAAGCAGGGGATGATATCACAAATGAAGAATCACCATCCACCAACTTCAATGCCATCCCTCCTCCAAACCCAGTCTTCGCTTCTCCAGCTGGTGCTGCACATCCCGTAAATGTGCTTGAAATAATATTCAATTGCGTGTTCCCTTTCATCTGTGCGAAAATAGCTCCTCCTTTGCCTCCATCAGACAGCACGCAACATCCATCAAAGCCACACTCTTCGATATTGATTTCTCCATTTGAATTTTCATTTTCATCATTGCTGTTATTGATGTTCACACAGCCTCCACATCCTGCTGTTCTTTCAATTTTTGTGAAATTGCTTTTCGTCATGTTCAGCCATTTGGTGTTCATTAACTCGGCATTTGTTCCGGTTCCAGACAAAGAGATCAATGGATTTCCACTCAAAGTGATTGAAGAAGCAGAGAAGTTGTCGATCGTCAGGATTCCAGATTCAACAGATAAGAATAGCAATACCAATTCTGATGAAGGTGCTTGAAGAATCAAAGAACAATGAGACAAAGTCAGTTGTGAAGAAGACGAAATGAAAGTGGAATGTGATGAAAAAGAAGGAGGAAGAGAGAAGATAAGTGTTGATAATTCTGTTTCAATACTTGCTGTTATCATCGCTGAGTTTGATGTCGAACTTGCATCAGAGACTGTCCAGCCACTTTGATCATCATTTCCTCTGATTTCATGCTTCTGTTCACCAAATGCCAATTCATCACCCATCATAATCATTCCATTCACAACAACTTTCTTTTCTCCTGTTAGCCGTGTGAGTGAATGTTTCATTGTCAAACAAGGGAATTTGACTATTCCACAGTGTGAATGATCACATGCCTCAGAATTGCTCACATATATTTCTGCTGGAATGGGAAGGAGATAAATACACAAAGGAATGGCTGCACTTGTATTTCCATTGTCATATCCTTGCACTTTGTCAACAGAATCCAAAGAGGCAGTGACGCATGTGATTTTTTGTGACTTCGCGGTCACTTCCAGATTTGGGGAAATAACAAAGATATCACTTCCACATTTGGCCGTGTTCGTTACAAAGGAAGAAGAAATCAGGAATTCTGGATTTTCATTCAATAATCGAAGAAGAATTCCTCCCCCCAGTCCGTTGGATGAAGAACAAAAGCACTCATCAAAATTACCACCTTTCACTTTCACATCATTTCCATTTCCAACACACAACATCATCGATCCCCCATCAGCAGATGTTCTGCTTCCGCATCCTTCAAAAGTGCTCGAATTCAGATCAATAATTATATTATCCCTGGAAAACGATATTACAGATGCTCCGCTTGTAGTTTTTTCTATTCCACTGAAGGAACACACTGAGAGAGTCAATGAAATTTCATTTGTTGAAGAAAGCGAAAACAACGAAACAGCGGAGATAGTCTTTTCCCAGTTCACATTTTCCATCTGAAACATGCCATTCTGAATGTTTATCAGCTCTGCAGCAAATGCTGTATTTTCACTTTGTTCGCTTCCAGCAAATATGTTCAGATTGCTTATATGCATCTCTCCAGCTCCAGTGATCTCAAATAGCCTTGAGGCTCGATTATTTGCAAATGCCGAGTCATGCACAAGTTCAAGGTCACTGATGGACAATTCACCTGTTGAGACTGAGAAAAGAGATAATCCAGTTGCCTCTAATTCTGTCTGCACTATCGTGCTCAAATCACTTTGACCATAAATCGTGATGGCAATGGAGCCACAATCCACACCTTTGGTTTCTGTGATCGTTCCTGCGAGAATCTCAACATCTTTCACAAATTCAGGAATAAGTTGAGTGAGGCAATGGCTGACAGTGTTGCATGGATAGCTTTCGTTGATTCCACATGCATATGCATCTTTGGCATTTTGTTGTGCTTGCACTGAGGAGACAAATCTAACTCTTCCACCATCATTCCGAAGCCATTCACTTTTATCTCCATTTTCAGATACAGTTGTGCTAACTCTATTTATTGTATTCCGAGTTGAATAACAACTCGAATCAATATTATTTTCTGAAGATCCCGAAAGATAAATATCATGGCCACTTCTTCTACATGTATTATTGTGGAAAAAACAATAAAAAAATAATGTTCCTTTATTAATTGAATTTATTTGTTGACAAGCAGCACCTCCATCATTCTCCGAAGAACAGTTGCAGAAAAGACAACTGGAAATGACAACTTTGTCTGTGCAATCCCAATGTTCTATTGCCCCTCCTCCAGAACTTCCCGAGTTAAGAGCACTGCAATTTAAAAATACACAATTTGAAATGCAGTGCTTTTGCACCTGAGTTTTTGTTGGACGGAGATCAATTGCGCCCCCATCGTTTCCAGATGAGCAATTCTCAAATGAGCAGCAATCAGCAAGAGATTGAGTTAACGCATTCTCAACCATTATTCCTCCACCGCCACAGTCCGTATTAATCGAAGCGCAAGAGCATTGAACAAATGATGTGAATTTCACAATGCATTCTGCTATTTTCAATGCATATATTCCTCCGCCTCTTGTTGAAGAAGCATTGCAATTTGTAAAGGTTGAATTTTCCACCTTCAAAATTGCATTTTCGTTGTCATGCACAAAAAGAGCACCTCCTTGTGGGGCTGTGCAGTCAGTCCATTCACACAATGAAAAGGATTGGCTATCAGTAAAATTCATCTGTCCTTTTTTTTCTAGATCATTCATTTCTCTTTTCCCGATGTGTGTAGTTGTGTTTCTGCAGACAAATGAATTTGAAGAATAGGATCCGCTCGAGGCCCTTCCTTCAAAGGCATTCGCACATGAATAAATGAGGCAATTCTCCATAGAACTCAGAAAACATGAATGTTCCACAAAATGATCGCTATTCGCATCATATTTCACAGACATGTTCCTGAAGGCACAATCATTGATCTGTTCACTTTTGCTCTTTCCTGATAACAGGAAATAGTCTGAGGATGATATAGTCAGATCCATCATGATCGAATTGCTCAAAATAGCAATATTTGAATCATCAGAAGAAAATACGAGACTGGAAGGGTTCAAATTCTTTTGAGGGATCAAAGTCAAATTCACAACATTGATTGACCCACTTTGTAAATGAAAAGGAGATTCCGATTTTTGTTGGGAAATGCAGGAATCAATTGTGATAATTGATTTATCTGTAATAAACATGAAAGGTGAAGAAAAATGTTCAATTGCCAAATTTTTCAGTCCATTTGTGGAATTGGAAAATACAAAAAATAAATTAACAACTGTTGATATTCCTGACTGCAATCTTTTCACTTCTGAGACTGTATTCTGATCAAAAAAGAAATTGTTATCACCCTTGGATAGAAAATGTGAATCATTTGAATTGCCTTGATATTTATAAATACAGATAATGCAAATTTTTAATTATTCAAAAAAATTCCTATATTTTTCAATGGGGAAATACCTGAGGTATTTTGTGCTGCAAATGCCTTCCCAAGAATCAAATATGCCAAAACGCACAAATGCATTCTCATGCGGATTGATAATTAATTTTGATTTGTGAATTTAAATGTTTTTTGTTTGATCAAAGTGACCCTTAATAATAGTTAAAAAGCTATTTGAAAAAGAAAGAATCCTTCTTTCTGCAATCATTTTGAGAGCGTTTGGAAAGCATCCGAGATGCATTCAAAACAATCCAATTTCTTCTCTTCTGGCAAACTATAAATTGGTATTTGCTGATGCAGATGAAATTTTTTCTATTTAAAAATATTATAAAATATAATTAAATAAAAGGATAAAATTGAATAAAAGGAAAAAACCTTTTCAAATAGAAATTGCTTTCAAATTAAAGCACAAAAAATAGATAATGCCATATCAACACAAATGACCTCAAAATCACCATTTGAATGCGTTGTTTCGGATTATTAAATGAATCCTTTCCAATTTCTGTTAAATGATGAGTCTTTTTTCATCCACCTTCTCTTTATTCCACTTGTCTGCTGATCAATTGCTCTCCCTTCATAACTTTCCTCCAACTTTCACATCATTTAATTGATCAATTCCTCTTCTTCTCTTCAATTCCTCTCCTTAACATCTTCTTCTTCTGCTTCTTTGCTCCAAACATCCAAATAAGCTCTTCAACTTTATTCTTCTTCAGCTCACTTTCTTGCTTCTCAATTTTTCTGTTTGAACCATTTTGTACTAACTGCCTATGCTTGTTATTCAAAAAATACTCATCTTCTATTTCAGCGAAAAGGCATTTTTAAGAAGCCATTTGTTTCAGCTGAGATGATATGTGATGTGAACCTTCTCTTTTCATATTCTTCAAAAAAAATAAAATTAAAATAAATTTTTTTCTGCAAACATTCAAAGCACAATTTGCCCTTCTTCTTCAACCAAGCATTCATTAAGAAGTATTAAAACCCTATCCATCTGCCTTATCTCTCTTCACAACCACTTGCCCTTCGTTTCCGCCCAATATTGACTATATCTCCATCTCTTTTTTCTCTCTCCAATTTATCTCATTCTTTCAATTTCTTTTTCACCTTCTTCTTTTTCTAAACTCTCTTCCTTGTGCTCCAATATTGTTGCCTTTTCTTCCCAAGAAATTCCCATCAATTCAGAATCTCGCCAAAGCCATTGCTTTTCTGATAAATTCAACACATTTCAGAAAAAGATGGTTTATCTCAAAAATAACTAACTTCAAAATACCTAAAAAAGGATGGGAGATGTGAAAGCGAATGATACAGAATTAATGAATAAATTATTCATACCTCATGGCAAATGCAGAATGGTTGATCTCCAAGCGCTGTTCCAAATATTTCTTTTCACAATTTAAAGTTATCAATGCATTTTTGACAAATCGGACAAAATAATAATGAAAATTGGTACATGTTTTTCGAAGAATATCTATCTGAATGGAATTCAAAGTAGATTTGGTAAACCATAAAAATTACTGAAATTGTTGGAACTTCGTTTGACAAGTCAAATAACACTCACAGACGATTAAAGATAATTTTTGCCAATAAAATTGTTGAATTTTCTATGTAATCCCAGTTGACGTACATGGCGTTTGTTATGTCTTGTTGAAGAAATCGGCATCTGCTCCATTATTTGCAACAACTTTGCTCATGCGGTGAAAATAACAAACTATTGTATTGCGCTTTGGATGCTTTGCCTTTCTTCTGAATTTTTTGTTCTGGATGTTGATCTGCACCAGCTTATTGAGGATTTGATGATGCTCCTTTTTTGTGAAAAAGAACAAATTTCGAATCATTCGCATCAATATGTCCATCGGAAAAAAAATGAAAGAGTCGACATTCTTTCTTTTTCGATGCTATTCTTTCAATAAGTTAAAATTTGGAATTTTCATTTATTAAATAAATTTCTTATGGGTACATAATGATTTAAATATTTATTTGGTTCAGTTTTTCAAAAAATGAGTTTTTGATAAACCAATTATTGTGAACATATTTGGAACAACGAAATTGAATCTTGTGATAAACAACTGTTTATTTGAATTTTTATAAAAGCTTATCAAAAACAAGTTTTCTTTTACTGAAATCAACATTTATCTCCGTTCTTAAAACTTTCATAACACATAAATTTCAAAAAAGAAAAATAGGAAGTTGACTTCAAAATAGTTATTAAACAAAATAAAAATATTAAATTGTCATTTTTTTCTGATAAATAGTTTTTGTTTAAAAATTATGAACATCAAAATTTCGAATTTATTTTGAAATGAAAATTTTGTATTATTTTCAGATGAAAATGAATATAGGGTGATTTATTAACTTGAACTTTTTTAAAAACCCGGACTTTTTTTTAATAATAAGTTGATTTTTCACACTTTTTAAATTTTTAACATTGTTTTCAGTAAATAAGGAAAAATCAATGACTGAAATTGTTGATTAAATTACTATACCTAATCTCTGATGGGGGAGACGATGGGAAGGCTAGCTCCTCCATCTCTGATTTGTGCCTCCCCAAAGGAGATTAGGCAATAGCAAGGGGTATCAC
Organism: Monocercomonoides exilis; assembly: GCF_001643675.1. Classification (NCBI taxonomy): domain Eukaryota; phylum Preaxostyla; order Oxymonadida; family Polymastigidae; genus Monocercomonoides; species Monocercomonoides exilis. The sequence goes on from NW_027150581.1 coordinate 915,692, forward strand.
TAAGTTAGAATTTAAACGAAAATATTTTTTTTGATTTTTTTTCATTTAAAAAAAATTTTTTTTAAAAAATAAAAATATGATCATTACCAGAATTTTTTTGAAATGAGTGTTGTGAAAAACCAAAAGAGAACGTGGACAGTTAATTCTTCGAGAAAAAATGATGTCATTTGAATACCGAAGAATTGAAAATCGATTAGAACGCATGGCGCGGATAGTTGTTGATGGACATGTCAGAATCGTTGATGCAATAAATACCAAAGAATTCTCTCGTTCAGCAATTATTAGAGCAGTTTCATCAATTGAAAGTGGCAGAGCTGTTGGAAAACCTGGCAGGCTATAACTATTCAATGAAGAGGACAAAAACATTATTGTTGGAGTTATTAAAATCGAAAGTTTATCCTGAACACATTTAAATGCAAAGAAACCAAGAGAATTTGTTTGTATTCATCTTAATATCTCTTCAGTTTTTAACAATAAATATTTTTCGGATGGAATCTGTCCTTTCCGACAAAAAAACACATTCAGTACAATATAACAATGAAAATGCAAGTGTGTCCAAAGCATTTCCGTATCTATTTGCAAAAAGGAATTCAGAGCTCAAAGCGTCCATGCCCAGAAATGTGGATATCCAACTTCTTTCAGTATCCAATCAACAAGCTCTTCTTCCTTTCTACGAGCTTCTGCAAAATCTTCACACATTCTCATCATTATTCACCTTCTTTGATCTATAATACCGATGAATCTTCACTCCGCTTATCGGATTCCTTCAAAACTCTTGTGATTCACCCCACATGAGTTCCAGCTGGATTTCATGCAACACCCACAAACATTCCAAATGCCACTTTGGTTGTCGCAGCTGCTGCAGATGGATATTCTCTAAAAAGCGTTGTATTGTGGCCATGCCACAAATTACCAAAGGAAATGCGAGTTCTTCTGAGCGCATTCATTGATGTTTGGGATAACAACGATGGATGGATGACGGAAAGCATATTTCAAATATACGCAGAAGAGGTTTTATTAACTGGAATCATCGAAAGAAGGAAAATATTAATGAGAACCAATGAGAGATGTCTTCTACTTTTGGATTCTCACTCTTCTCGGGCTCAACCTGACATATGGCAGAAATTTGCTGATAACAACATTGACGTAGTCACTTTTATTCCTCACAGTTCACACATCACACAACCTCTTGATCGTGGTGTGTTTGCTGTCTTCAAGAAATGCATCAACTCTCTGCACTCTGTTCCTCCGGATTCTTCCATTTCTCTTCGACGTGAGGCCATCTCCAACTTTCTTCCACAAGCTCTTCAGACAGCATTACTTCCTGCAACTGTTGTTTCTTCGTTCAAGAAAAGCGGCGTGCTTTCAAACGAGTGGCATTCAGTACTATCAACACTTCCAAAGGAAACTTCGGTAACACTGAAAAAGAGAACACACAGGTTTGATTTTTTTGGAAAAATTATAACTGAACAAAAATTGCTTGAAGAATGGAAAAAAGAAAAGAAAATGAAAGAAGATAAGAAAAGAAAAGATAATAATGATGAAAAAGAAGAAGAAATTATTTTCGCAGCTGAAAAGCCCCAAAAAAGAAGATTAAATAAATCCCACATTTTGAATGATGATATTTTGGATGATGAATCAAAGCAGAAAAATTCCAAAAAAATTATGAAGAGAGAACTTGTTGATTATATATATTATTAATCATTTCAATTTTTGTTATCAAAATATGATTGCTTGAAAAAAAATTATTTCTATTTCGAACCAAAATCAAAAAAAAGTTCGGTTTTATAAATCACCCTATATTAATTTTATCAAAATCACATTTCAACCATTAACAACTCACTCACAAAATTTCAATTTCATTGTCAAGCATTTGCTTCCATATTTGTGAAATTTGGTGGGTTAAAATTAATATTTGACGAAAACATTCAATCGTTATTTTCACTCGAAAATCAAACAATGTGAACTTTTCAAATAAAACAAAATTTTTTATATTTCGATCAAATTTCTGTTCCCACTTACGAAACTTTTCTTGAATGGAAATAATAACATGGTTAAGATTTTATTTTCATGACAGAGAAATTTGGCGAGTGGGAACAGAAATTTGATCGAAATATTTAAATTTTATTTTATTTGAAAATTAAACAAAAGGAACTTTTCAAAAAAATTTAGACAAATTTTTGTTAAGCAATATATGGCTGATCCTTTTTGAAATCACACTTTCGTTCGAGTTTTGATCAAAAATTAAAACTCAATGGGATTTTTGTTAAAAATTTGTTTCTGCAATAACAACATCATGAACTATATGTATTAATGCTTTTGTTCAACTTTTCAAAATCCCATTGAGATTAAATTTTTGATCAAAACTCGAACGAAAGTGTGATTTCAAAAAGGATAAGCTATTTGAAATAAATTAGAAATATAGAATTTTTCATTCAATAATTAAAAATGAAAAAAAAATATATATAAAATATGAAATACTAAACGCGACAAAGCAAAAAACGATGGTTTTTTCAAAAATTCATGATTTAATTTGCACAATGAAATAAGGTAATTTACTGATTATTGAAACTCCCTTATTAAAAAAAAGACCATAACATAATTTATTTGCCCTGCATTTTATATTTTTTATTTTTTTCCAGTCTTATTGTTTTGCTAAATTGTTCAAGTGCAACTATATAGCAAATTAATATTGTGTGCATGCTCTCCTTTGAATGTGAAAGAGTTATTTTTTGTCTCTACCAGATATTTTTTGTTAGCTGGAAATGGATGATTTTGAAGGCATGAAAGACAAAAAAGTGTTTATTCGATTTGAATTTAATATTTCTATTTGTATTTTTAGCCAATACTCAATTTTTATCTGAAATATAAGCAGTTCTGTTTGAAAGAGTTTTTTGAACAAAAAACATTTGTTGAGAAAGGCCAAAGCGCTTTGAAGATGAAATGGTTTCATCTTTTGACTCAAAAATCTTTTCAACGATGATTTGCAAAGATTTCCTTAATTCGCTTGGGGAAAGGGGAGACGATGATAAAAGATGCCTTTGACTTAAAAATAGAATGGAAAGCAAATTACTCATTAGCAACAATCGCTGTACAAACAAAATTGAAGGTATTTTATTATTTTCTTCATTGTTTCATGTATTCATCAATCCTTCGCCTTTGATGAAAAACTTTGAAATCATTGCCAGAAGAATCGAAAGATAAAAGTATTTCAAGAAATGTGACGAAGAAATTGAGGCAATGCTATTGGACACTTCATTTTTCCCAGAAAGATTCATTGATGAGCAATGACTGTTTTGCGACAAAAGAAACGAAAGCTCGGAATGAGATGTTTTCCAGGATATTACAAAATAATTATAAACTAAGAATCATAAAGGAGGATTGGAAGAAAACACATAAAAATGAAAGATTTGCGCAGCGATGAGGAGGAAGACCATTGATGATTCGGAAGTTATTTTTGGAAATATTGAATGCTTTGAAGATGAAGCTCGAAAAAAAAAGAAAAATGGGAAAAGTGAAGATAATTGCAACTAATTTGGCATAACAGTTCAGAAGAAATAATAAAGATTCAGAAATAACAAATGAAGAAATGATAGAAAAGAAAGAGAGAAAAGAGGAAAAAGATTCTTTAAAAGGAATTCAAAATGAAGTTTTCGAAACAAGGTCAGTTTTGAAGTGATGGAATTATTGATGATAATCAAATTCACTTCTCAAACGAATAAATACCTCTCTTTGAACATTCAAAGTTTGTGAAAATGTTGTTCATTTTTTATTCCAATTTTATTTTTTAAATATTTCAAATGAATATATTTCCTTTTATAGCTATTCTTCTTTTCATTGATAGGAAATTCCTCCGTGAAGAATATATTGTTTGAAATGACCTCAAGAGGTTTCATTCTTCATTCAGACAGAAAAAAAGAAAATCAAAATGATTCAAAAGTGGTGAAAAATAAAAAATCAATCTTTAACAGCAAAATGATTAAAGTATTTCAAGGCAAAGCAATATGGATGATCATCGATTTTACAAATGAAAGAAAGACAGGAAGAGTCAATATTGATAAGAGTTCAAAATTATCTTTGAATTTAATAAAATATGGTTAATGATGAACCATAATAATTCTCATGATGGTATTTCTATTTGTTTTGGCTGAGTGTTTGTATTTGATATTTTGTGGCACAGATAGAAATGATGCCCAAAGGAATGGACATCTCATTTATCACATTCATGCTCAGTCTGAAAGTCATGTTTTGGAGCAGGGAAGTGTTATTCGACTGTTCTGCGAAATGCATAACTCATCAGTCAAATTGAAGGAAATGACGTTGGAAAAGGCAGATGATGACGTGGTATTTGATACAAGAGCAAAATCATTCCTGCGCATTGATGACTGCTTGTTGATTAGAAAAAGAGGTTTCAATGGGTATTTTGTATTCAATGAAGGAACATGCGAAATGACAAACACCACTTTGAACATCGAAAAAAGAAATAACAATTGTGATATGATGATGAAGAGTCTTGTGAAGATGGAAGAAGAAGATTCATCGTTGCTTGTGAGAAACAGTGAGTGGAAGAACATTGTGTTTTGTGGGAACGGAAGCATTTTGAGAAATGGAGAAGGGTCATTTGAAGGAATCAAAAACTGTGCTTTTTCAAACATCACAATGAAATTCATGGAAACAGATGAAATGTCAATTGAGAAAGGGTCAATGATGAAAATGAGCATTATGGAAGATTGCCGAGTTGAAAGATCGATGAATGTGCTGGAGGAAGGGATTGTGAGTGGAACAGAAGGATCCGTTGCATTTTCTTGCAACAACTGCACATTCGTTCACAACAAAAGGATCGATCAGAAAAAAAGAAATAATGAGCATCTGGATACAACCCAATCTCAGCATTTCACGAATGCTAAATGGAATGAATGCTCAGCTCCATGTGGTGGAGCATTGTATGTGCATGAAAATTCGAGTGCAACGCTCACTGTGGAGAATTCGTCATTTGTGAAATGCAATGCAACTTCAACACAAGGCGGAGGAATTTATGCTTTAAACATAGCTGAATGTACTGTGAAGCATTCCGTGTTTGAAGAGTGTTATTGTGCTTCATCAACAGACTACGGAGGGGCTGGTGCGGAGGTTGAAGAGTTGAATGTTCAAGTTCTTTTCGAAAATTGCATGTTTAGAAACTGTTTGTCGCAAAATGATGCAGGAGGCTTATTTATCGGAACATCAAAAGCATCAAAAACAAACGATTGTGTGCTGGATTGTTTGTTTATCAATTGCAGTGGCAATAATGCTAGCAATGGTGATGGCGGAGGACTGATGAATTGGAACCAAATTGATAAGATTGTGACAAAAAACTGTTTGTTTAACGGGTGTCATTCAGATAAGGAAGGCGGAGGAATTTCTTTAATGGTTAGAAGCTTTTCAGGAAGTTTGATTTGTTTTTGCTTTTTCCACAATAACAGTGCTCCGTTCGGGAGTGATGTACTTGTCAGCCAAAAAATAGATTATTCCCAACTGATTTGGTGTTTTTCAACAAAAACAGATGGGCTGAGATATTATGATGGGGAAGATAAAAGTGATTGGTTGCCAAACAATGGGGGGAAATGCAGATTCGTCTCCTCCAAATTGACTCAATCCAAAGCGAAAGATACATATAGCTGCGGGTTGAATGAGAGTTATGCCTGTCTAACAATCAGCCATTGTCTTTCCCAATTGATCGTGGGGTTTGTGGAGGAAATGAAGGTGTTGAGTGGAACAGTTGTGGAAGGCAAAGGAGTTGACATTGGTGATAAAACGATCTCTTTGAGTGGAGTTTCTCCCTCTGGCTCTTCTGTTGAAACAAAGTTTGAGGGAAGTGGATTGAGCCTATTTTGTGTTGGAGCAGGGGAGTTGGCTGTGAATGATCTGTCAGTTGTTCACAACACCTCATTTGAAAACAACAGACAATGCAGATTATTTGAGATTCAAGGGGTTGGAGGGATCAATTTGGAGAGAATGGACATTTCGATGGATGCACATCATTCAGAAGAGAGGAGCATTCAAAACTCACTTGTGAAAGTTGATGGTGGAGAGTTGAAAATGAAAGATGTGAAATGGTCGCAAACGTACAGCACCGCAAGTGCGATATCTCTTTCTCAAGGATCGTCTGTTTCATTGTCTCTGGATAACTGCACATTTAGCAACATTGTGAGGACAACAGCCGGATCATCGTTGATAAGTTCAGGTGAAGGGTCGTTTTCGATTACTCTTGAAGGATGCATGATTGATGGCTGTGGAAGTGAAGCCTCTGATTTTGGAGGAGGGATGATGATTGAAGTGGGGAATATTGGTTCATTGAGGATGAATGGAGGGTTTGTGAAGAACTGTTATGCCTCGACCACTCAAGGGAGAGGAGGAGGGATTGGGCTGAAAGTGAAAGATACAAATGCAGATTTTTTAATATCATCAACATTTGAAGGAAACAGGGCGAAATGGGGAAGTGATATTTTCGTTGACTCGATCGATCTGGGAACGACTGCAACAAGTGGGAAGATAGCGTGTATTACAGGTTCATTGGATTCTTTTGATAAGGTGAGAGGATACGACAAGATAAACACGAGTTTGGCCATCCCTTTATGCATTTATCTCCTTCCCATTCCAGCAGAAATATATGTGAGCAATTCTGAGGCATGTGATCATTCACACTGTGGAATAGTCAAATTCCCTTGTTTGACAATGAAACATTCACTCACACGGCTAACAGGAGAAAAGAAAGTTGTTGTGAATGGAATGATTATGATGGGTGATGAATTGGCATTTGGTGAACAGAAGCATGAAATCAGAGGAAATGATGATCAAAGTGGCTGGACAGTCTCTGATGCAAGTTCGACATCAAACTCAGCGATGATAACAACAAGTTTTGAAACAGAATTATCAAAAATTATCTTCTCTCTTCCTCATTCTTTTTCATCACATTCCACTTTCATTTCGTCTTCTTCACAACTGACTTTGTCTCATTGTTCTTTGATTCTTCAAGCACCTTCATCAGAATTGGTATTGCTATTCTTATCTGTTGAATCTGGAATCCTGACGATCGACAACTTCTCTGCTTCTTCAATCACTTTGAGTGGAAATCCATTGATCTCTTTGTCTGGAACCGGAACAAATGCCGAGTTAATGAACACCAAATGGCTGAACATGACGAAAAGCAATTTCACAAAAATTGAAAGAACAGCAGGATGTGGAGGCTGTGTGAACATCAATAACAGCAATGATGAAAATGAAAATTCAAATGGAGAAATCAATATCGAAGAGTGTGGCTTTGATGGATGTTGCGTGCTGTCTGATGGAGGCAAAGGAGGAGCTATTTTCGCACAGATGAAAGGGAACACGCAATTGAATATTATTTCAAGCACATTTACGGGATGTGCAGCACCAGCTGGAGAAGCGAAGACTGGGTTTGGAGGAGGGATGGCATTGAAGTTGGTGGATGGTGATTCTTCATTTGTGATATCATCCCCTGCTTTTGATGATGATAATCCAAACACTGCCAAATATGGAAATGATCTTTTTGTTGAATCGCCAAACTTGACAAAGAGCATCACAAACGCATCCCTTCCGTTTGTATCTGAGAATCTGAATGATATTTCCTTGGATTCCATGAGCGGCTTTGATGGGAATGATACAGAGAATGCTGTTCCACTGATCTATTTCTGGAGAGCAATTGGCTCAGAGTTATTTGTTGGGAGCGAAGGAAGAGACATGGGTGCGTGTGGATTCTCAGATTATCCTTGCCTGTCAATCGATTATTCTTTGGAGCGAATGGTTGAAGGAAATGAAAGGATTATCAGTGTCATAGGAAAGGCGATTCTTCAGAAGAGTGTTGATGTCAGTGGGCTTTCAACAAGATCAAATAATACAGTCATGTGCTCTTTGGAATGTCTCTCTTCGCTTGAAGGAACAGAAGGAACGGCAATGAAGATTCAAAGTATTACCAATTTCGAACTGATAAGCTTTGTTGTTCCACCTTCATTCGCAAGTGGAGTCAATGTTTTGTTGCATATTGGATCAAGTGAAGGACTATTGACTCTGAAAGATTGTTCATTCAGCAAAAAGGAAGAAAATGAAGAAGAAGAAGAAATGATTAACTTTGGGTTGATCGAGGCAGATGAAGGCACAGTTGTGTTGGAAATTGTGGCAATTCAATCACTTTGCTTTTCACAAGATATTATTTCCGTTCATCCAACAACAATTTTGAATATGAAAAATCTTACGATGAAGAATGTTGAGCTTGATGGTGCAAGCGGATTGAGCATTTCAAAGAGTTCAAGAAGAGAGAAAAATGAAGTGGAGCAAGATGTTGTTATTGAATGGAGTTCATTCGAAGAAGTCACTCAGAATACAACTGATGATATTCCCATCATTCGGAACAAAAATGATGAAGAGCCATTGAAAATGGTTGTTAGAAACACAACAATGAAGAGATGCGGCGGATCGAAATGTGAAAAGGGAGGAGGAATGTTTTCTGTGTTGAATGAGGGAGGAAACTTTGACTGCTCATTTTGCACGATTTCTGAGTGCTTCTGCTCGAGCACAGGAAGAGGCGGGTGGCTGTTTCTGGAATGCACCTCGACAGCTGAGCAGCCTCTGAATTTTGTTCTGTCGAACATCACATTCAGAGACAACTCTGCATTCAGAGGGAGAGATGTGTATGTGAGATGCCATTCGATTGAAACACAAATTGTTGATGAGCAATTCTTGTTGGATTTCAGATTGCCATTTGTGAAGGAGCTGGCAATGTGGGGCTGCACAACAGACTCTTTTGTGGGTGAAGAGGATCTTCTGCTGAGGGTTGTGAAATATCAGAGCGAGACTATATTTGTGTCTATAACTGCAGACAATCACGCAGATAGCAAACAATGTGGAGAGGTCAATGCACCTTGCGAGTCGCTGAATGTGGGAGTTCAACACATCATTCCTTCATCATATTCTCAACTGCTTATCTCAAAGGAAACAGTTGTTGTTGGGGAATGCAGTGTTCAAGATATGAGCATCCGCTCACTGCAATCTCCTTCATCGGCTTTTGCGTATCTGAACTCAACAATAACCAAAGAGGAAAGTCTTATCACAACCTCAGAGAATGTTAGAATTGAGAGATTGAAATTCAATTTTGGTCAGTTATTTTCATATTCGGGGAGTTCAATCATTCATGAATCAAGTGGTCAGCTTTCTCTTTCATTTGTTGACTTCTCTTCTGTTGGAGGGTCAAATATCAATCAACCTTCTGTTGTTCTCAATTCAACCTTGCTGAGCATTGCAAAAGGGATTCTGCATGTTGACAACTGCTTAATATTGCTCCTTTCATTCAAGAAGCCATTCTTTCAGTTTTGTGGGGAAGAGATATCGTTGACAAACATGAAGCTGGAACAGATTGAATCAACAAGAAATGTTTTTGAGATTGGCAACTGTGGAAGCGTTGCACTCAATGGAATAGTTGTGAATGGAGTGAAATTGTCTGAGGGTTGCATCATTTCGATTGACAGTTCAACTTCAGGGGCAATTTCTGTTGGAAGCTCCTTATTCAAGAACTGCTCTAGGAATTCAGAAGGAGCTTCTGTTCTTTCTGCATCCTTGTCATCTGCTCAAATTGTTCTTTCAAATTGTTCTTGTTCAGACTGTAATTCTCTGTCAAACAAAGGAAGCATGATGGAGATGAACAATGCGAAGAATGTTTCCATGCACATTTGTGGGTTTGAAGGAATTCTTTCAAAAGAAAGTGAAAGCGAGAGGAAGAGAAATGATGCATTTGAAGAAATATGTGAATGGAGTGGATCACTTGTTCATTCAACTAATACAACATTGATGATGAAGGATGTGACAATATTGAATGCTTCTTCAGGTGGATTATCTATATCGAGCGGGAATGTGGCAATTGAGAAAGGAGAGTTTTTGAACAATAATCCATTCATTGAAAATTATCCATCATTGAGAAGAAATATCATCTGCTCTGATTCAGGATCACTGTCAATTTCCAGCTTGAAAGGGGGAGATGGAGTTTTCCCAGACATATCGATGTGGATTTTGAATGATGGATGCAGTTTTGAAGGGATTGTTTCTGAAAGAGCATCTTCATTCTTCATTCCGGTGTTGGAAGGGGCTTCGGCCAGCGAAAATGGAGGTGGAACAGAAATTCAATTCAAGGGAGCGCTTCTTCTGCCATGTGATTTGTCATTCCGACTGATTTTATCAGCTGGAGATACAGACCTGATTGAGACATATCATTTTGCAGAAGATGGGTTTGTGAGTGAAGCGGAAGCAGTTGGGATGGTGCCTTCGAGAAATCTTTCGTCGATCCCAGACGATACGGAGGTGTCTGTGATGATTGTGTATGGAAAGCGGTTGTCTGCAACTGATGCATTTGTTCTGAAGAACAGAAGCGAACCCAAGGCAAATGGGGATGAAAGGATTGCTGAAGGAGGAAAAGAAGGGAAATCGTATTGGTTGTTGATTGTTGTTGTGCTTGTTGTGATATTATTGATTGTTCTCATCGGTTTTATTTTGTTTGTAATTCGATGGAAGAAGGTTAAGAATGAAGCAGAAGATCTGAGAGAGATTGTGAATGATAACATCAGAAAGGATCCGAAGGCGTTTGAGATGGTGACGATGGAGATGTCGCCAGAGGAGCAGTGGAGGAGAGCTGAGAGGGAGGCAGAGAAGAAGAACGATGAGAGAATCAAGAAGAGGGTGTATGCGAAAAGCTTGGGACATTCGGAGTCATCGGAGCATCTTCTGTCAGAGAGTGGATCGACTGAATACATTTTGGGCAGAGACTCAGACAAGATCCCTCAATGGATGCTTGAGAAGGTTGATGAAAAAGAAGATGAGGAAACAAGAAAAAGAACTCCATCTCCATCCACTTCATCCACTTCAACCACAGACACTTCAGATACAGAATCCACATTTGTTCGAGGGGAGGACCTGTGCCCAACCACTTCATCGATGTCGAATCTGGTGGATGCAATGGCGTGTTCATCTCCTCATGAGAAATTGATTGTGGATCTGAGGGATTCGCTGTTCATGCTGCTTCATGGAAGGAATGAGAAGAAGGAGATGGCGATAGGCACTCTGAAGGAAAGAGAGCAGACAGCTGCCCAGGTCTTGTTCTGGGTGGCCAATCTCGCCCTCCACTCATTTTCCGAGATGGACAACCCTCTTCAGTCACTTGTCAATCTGAGCCCACACATTGTACTATTCTCTGAGCACATGGTCATCTGCATTGTGATGCACTCCGACTTCTCATCTGACGATGATTCGGATTCATCATCCATCTCCTCGTCAACTGTTGCGACATCTGCCAGCAATGATGATGATGAGGAGGAGGAGGACTCTCTGCCCTCGTCTGCCTTTGAGGATGAGGATGACAATTTCAAGAAGGAGTGCCTGAGGTGGAAGGCGCCTGAGCTGCAAATGAACAAGAAGATGGGGGCAACAGAGAAGTCGGTGGCATTCTCGATCGGGATGATGCTGTGGGAGTGCCTGACACTCCAGATCCCGTTCGGGGAGTATGGGGCAGAGGCAGCTGGGCAGAAGATTGTGAATGGAGAAGTGCCGAATGTGGGGCTGGTGAAGGACACACCATATTTGGAGTTTTGGAGGTTGTGTGTCTCGTGGAATGAGGCAGACAGGCCTTCTCTGAGCGGGATGAAGCGAGAGCTGATTGGGCACTTTCCAGCTGGGGCAGTGATGGTGACGCTGACAGATGCAATCTGCGATTCTTTGCGAGACGAAGACGAAGAGGAAGAGGAAGAAGAGGGGATGGAAGAGGAAGAAGATGGGATGAGCGAAGCGATAAGCAAAGAAGAGGGGAGGAAAAGTCGAAAATACTTGTGATGATGGTCGTATTGGTTGGCATTCTTTTGAGAAGGGCTTTCTTTGCTTTCTTCTTTGACTATTATTCGTTGAATGGGAAGTGGAGAGCAGAATGTGAATTTTCCCAGTGAGTTCAGACTGCTTTCCATTTTTCGACTTTCTTCAAATCAGAATCAAAATGTTTCAAAAATGTGTTATTTTCTTTTTTCATTTTGGTTTTTGTTTTCAACTTTTTGTGGAAGCGAATGTATGTTTTATGGTGCTTTTAGCATCACCATTTTTTCTGTCAATAACAACATCAGGATAATTCTCACGAGATGCATTGCAATGAAACAGTTTCTTTAATTTATTGTGAACATTTTAAAGAACATCAAACTGTTTCACGCATCAACTCATGAAATAAATGGAAAGAGATTTTTTTTTTGTCATTTGTCAGTAACTTTCACTGACGTTCAATGACAAATTATGACAAAAATATTCCTCAATTGACATTTCGTGCCAAAAAAAAAAAAAAAAAAAAAAAAAAAAAAAAAAAAAAAAAAAAAAATATATATATATATATAAAGAATCTGAACATATTTATTAAAAATAAAAAATTTTCAAAGGAATACGAATTGTTTCATGCAGATTTTTAAATTAATTATTATTGCACAGTTTGTGCATAACACACAATTTGTGCAAAAAACACCGGACAAGATCGATAACACAATAACCGCAAGAAGAAAAATTCTGATAATTTTCCTCAAAATATATCTCGTCAAAACAAACTCACGTGACATACAAGGCTTTCATAACTTCCTCGTTTATGCTCAGAAAAGATATATATCGAAATATCGGAGAAATAGGATTTTGAGTTTCTCCGAGATTTTAATAATTATTTATTTCTGAGCACAAATAAAGCTGAAGTGAAGTCTTGTATGTCACGTGAGTTTGTTTTGATAAGATATATTTTGAGGAAAATTATCAGAATTTTTCTTCTTGCGGTTATTGGGGTATCGATCTTGTCCAGTGTTTTTTGCACAAACTGTATAAGGAATTATGAAATCGTTTTGAATAACCATTTTTGACAAATCATAAATATCTTGTAAGTCATTTTGTCAATGTTCATATATTTTCTCTTGTCATGTTACAGTGGTATTGAAAAAAGAAAAGAAATAAAAGAGAAGAGAAGAAATGACTTTTATTTTAAAAAATTTTCAAAGTGGGAATAAATGCATTTGTAAAATTATCGAATTAATTAATTCCTATGTTATTTTGAGAAAATATTTATCATTTGGGACAAAATATTTGACTTCATGCATTTTCATTGAAATATTATACACCAAAGATGAAATTCTTGTGATCAAAAAATGCAATTTGAATGGGTTCGTTTTTTGACATTCGTGGAATGTTACAAAACTTTTTTATTATCATCGATTCGGTTTGTTTTAAGAAATGAAAATCTAATAAACAGTATGTTCATAAACCCACTCATTTGCAAAAACACGCACACACTATTATTTTGAAATTTGAGAAAGACATATTAAGTTTAGAGCGAAACAAATATTAAAAGCTTCGTTCATAAAAAGCTTGAAAGTCTGTATTTTCCCCCATTTGTATGTTAAAGATTGAATATTGTTGCGAAAGTTGAGGATAATTGAAGGAAAAAAAATTTGTTGTCAACAGAATCCCAATAGAAACTCTCAATAACTTCTTTTTAATTGATAATTAAAATCAACAGTTTGTCTTCAATAATTCTTGAAATCAATTTGAAAAACAAAAAACAGAATAACATTTTCTTTATAATTTGATATGAAACCTTTGGAAAAGAATTTTTAAGATTTTTTTCAATGAATGCCCAAGTGGTGATCATCAATTTGATTAACACCTTAAAAAAATCATTAAGTCAATATTATTTATGCATCAAATGAAATTTATTATTAATAAGAACATTATCACTATCTGTAAATTCGGATCTTTCACTATTCATAATATTGAAAATTGTCAAATAATTTTTCGATAAAAGGGATTATGATCATTAAAAACAATAGTCAAATAAAGGAAAAGAGGGAGATCTTTTCTTATTTTTCAATGTTTCATGATGAAGAAATCTGCTGGGATTGATTTAGGTTACAAATTTTATCAGACAAAAAGAAGAAATGTGAGAAGTGGGGATCAATTATGTATTTTGCAAAGGATTCTGTTCAGGGCAGAATATTTTGGTGTTCAAATTTAAAATACAGAAATACGGTATTCATAGATATTCATATGAAAAATTCCAGATTAGGAATTTCTCAAATATTGCTTCTGCTGCTCTTCATATTTGTTCGATAAAAAAATAAACACACTTGCATGTTGCTAAATGTCAATAAAGAGACAGTTTCAAATAAAAAGAAATAATCACTACAAGATTGAGTTTCAATCCTGGTCACAATTTTGAATATCTGGGAAAAGATGAACAGATCGTCGAAATAGATGAAATGCTGCTCAGACATAGAAAATATTAACGTGGAAGAAGAAAAAAGAATATTTGGCTTTTTGGCATAGAAGAAAGGAAAACTGGAAGTTGTCAAAGAAATTTCATAATTATTAGTGTGAAGAAAAAAAAGGAACAATTATTACCATTAATAATGACAAACATAATTCCAGATTCTTCAATTTATTCAGACGTATGAAAGGCTTTCACTTTATTGAAATCATCAGGATTCGATCATCACATTGAATGAAATAAATACAGATTTAAAATAGAAAATGGCATATGAACAAATATTTCAATAAATGTTTGGAGTGAATTTCGAACATTTCTCCTTTTGGTAAAAATTCATATTTGATGCACTGACGAGACAATCGAAGATTTTTTTCAACAAAAATAAAATCCGTGGAATTTTCTGAATTTGCGGAGGGCATGTTTTTTTATAAAGAAGTGGAAAATAAGAAAATGGGAACTCCGATCGAATTTTGTGACGAAGAATCCAAGGAATCAAAAGAATCTGACGGACGTGATGATTCTTCTTTAACAGAAACAGAAGAAATACCATCTGACAGACCATCTGATAGTGATCATATGGGGTAAAATATGAGACTTCAAACTTTTTCATTGAAAAATTATGCACTTTTGATCAACTTTTTGTGTACAAAAATTTATTGAAAATGAGAACAACTTTTGAATTACGTGTGAGTTCACAAAAAGGTTTGTTATTATATCAATGATGTTTGTTTTCAGATATGAAAATAAAAATTATTATGAAATCTGGTTAAATTTAATAATGTTATAAGGTAAACAATTTTTTTATGCTTTGTGCATTAAAAGCTTGAAAGTCCATATTTTACACCATATAGATGAAAAAGACATGGAATACATCCCTCTAAAAGTTAATTTTTTCACTCCTTTTTTAACACTTCAAAATTCATTATCACTTTTCAATAGCTCTATTCTTTTATATCAGACACTATTTGTTTTTATTATAAAAATGAAAATAAAAAAACCTTGAAATTATTGGGCATCTATCGCATTGACTTTTGTCGCCATAAGCTTCACTATTTTTTTCGAATTGTGAAAAGTTGGAAACTTCAAGCTTCATTATAGAAAAATAATGTTATCCGTTGAATGAATTTTTTGCGATCAAAAAATATAAACGAAATGTGTTAATTTTTTGAAATGCATATGAAGTCACAAAACGTTTTGTAATAATATTATTGTCTAAATTTTTTTGAAAAGTTCCTTATGTTAAATTTTCAAATAAAGAAAAAATTTCATATTTCGATCAAATTTCTGTTCCCACTCACGAAAATACGCAAAAATGGAAATAATAACATTGTCAAGATTTTGTTTTCATGACAGCGAATGTTTGTGAGTGGAAACATAAATTTGATCGAAATATGAATTTTTTATTTTATTTGAAAATTAAACAAAATGAACTTTTCAAAAAAATTTAGACTAATAGATAACTGTTTTCTGAAATGAAAATCCAATTTATTTTGAATTACAATAAATATTCAAAATAGTTATGAGTGGAATAATACATAATGCGTATCGTTCAAAAAAGCTTGATAGTCCACAATATCCACCATATGCGGACTGGATAATTTTTCAAGATTTTTCAAAACACTTGACAGAAAAAACTATATTTTAATCACTTCACAAATCTTTCATTATTTGCGAAATGTGGAAAAAATCTGTCATTTGGTTTACCAAAATAATAACAGACATTTAATATCGTTCAAAGGCAATGATTAATTTTGATCAATTAAACAACTTTTTTTTTGATTTTCATTTTTTTAAATTTCAGTATTTTTTTCTTTTTTTGGTTTGTTTGTTTGAAAATGTTTCAAGATGACAAATAAATAGAAATATAAGACAAGCATACAAAATAACCAAAATTAAAAACTTTAAAAAGATGAGAATAAACAATGTAACAATTATTGCTTATTGTTGGAATAGATATTAATTTTTGTATTGTTGAAAAATTGAAAATTCACATCAAATTATTTACAAAAATTGATGACATTCAGTGATAATTTTTTCGCATTACTGTGATTTAGTCTGTTGAGGTTGCTGTTGTTGTTGATTTTGTTGTTGCGACTGCGCAACCATTTCATCAACCTGCTTTTTAGTTCCTTCAGAAGAACTAGCTCTTAATCTTTCTTCGACTGTTCTCCAATTGACATCCTTTTTAATGTAAGTATCTACGAACTGTCCTTTATTTCCATTAAATGATTTCGGTACAACATCATTGAAGCAATTGATCTGAAAATTAGAAATAAAAAAAATATTTATAATTATTTAATAAAACTATTTAATCATTCATAATCAACGAGCATACAATGATAACTGGCGCATATTTTGTAACTAAGCATTCGAAAGACAATAAAATTATTAAAAAATTTTGTTTTTATAACAGAAAATAGGACACCTTTAGACATCTCATTATTATTTACCCATTCAATTACAATTTCCTCATTTTGAGGCTGCATGCAAACAGTAATCCATCCATTTTCATTTTTATGTGCATCACCAACATGTGCTGCCTCTTTCGCGAATGCGCTTCCAGTTGGGAATTTCTTTGCAAACAAAAATTGGGCCATTGCAAACGGCTTTGTTTCTGATGCAGTATTAGCGAAGAAAAGTTCTGTAAGAACAATTGAACACCAAATATCATCAAGTTTTGCTTGCATAGCGTGAATAGCTTGTTCATTTTTGGGTTCAGATTTCTTTAAAACTTCAAACTGACCTCGAAGTTGATTCATCGACTTAACATTATCTTTAAAATTCAATTAAAAATAAGAAAAATAATTTTCATACAATTCAAAAAAAAATATTTCTAATGATAATTGCAAACTGCGATAGTTTTGAAGCAATGTCTGAATTGAAGAATCTTCAACTGTTTGAAGTTTTTGACCTTTCAACATCTGTTCTATGACTGAACTTTGATCTTTATATTCAACGAGCTCGCTTACAACATCATTCAGATCAATTTCATTTGTAGCCGCTTGAAGTGGAAGTGAACGCATTGGAGAAATGGACCCTTTTAAAGGCATCATGGAAGGAAGCATCATAGAGCTGCATCCACAACACGAACATGAAGGATTAATTGTATTCCTTAAAGGCATTGCCATTGAAGAAAAGCCGGTGAAAGGACATATTTGACTGATTGCAACTGAAAAACAAAACACTAGTAAATTAAAAAGCATTTTTTAAAAAGATTAACCAAAAAATGTTTGCTGTACAATTGTAAATAACTAGATCACATCAATAGCTACACTTTTCAACAATTTGTTTACAAATACATTTTTTCTGACCATGGGAAAACTTCCAAAAATGGATTAATTTTATCTTGTTGATATGTGTACCAGTTTAATATGGCTATAAGCTTAAAAATCACACAATACTCCATTTGCTAAAAGCCAAAAATGATAATGATAATTTATTATAGAATTAGATCAATCTTTGTTTATTAATCAAATAACATTAAGATGCATTGCATTATCGAACACAAAAATCCACTAAACATTACAGAAGAAGAACTTAAAAGTATTATTTTTGGTTAATGTACATTGCAATTAAGCATTATTAACAAATTGTTACATTTTTTGCTAAAAGACATTATTTTTTTGCTACATTTGACTCATTGCAAAGATAAAGATCCAATATTAACCTACTTGATAGAGTGCTTTCAAATTACTCCTTACGATGTTTTGTTCGAAGTTGTAAACAATGATTTATTTAAAATACTAAAAAGTCTAGTTAATGTTGATAAAACTGATGGAATCGATTTAGCCCTTGCTTGCATTGAAAAGATTGCTCAAAGAGGCGCAAAAGAAGCACATGAATTCAATGTGAATGCTTTTGACCAGAAGATAGAATTGTGGGTTCTCGATTTTCTTCTTTTGATTGTTCTCAGTGAGAAGATGTCATCAGAATCTCTCATTATGGCAAGCAGAGCATGCTTTTTTATCTTGAAAAGTTGTGGACTTCGGTCAATTACCTTGGATCCATGCACCAAAGTTTTACTGAATCAAATAAAAAAGGTTGATGTATCAACATCTGAAGTTGAGTCAATTGCGGAATCAATTTTTTCTTTAAAATGTATCGCCGAAGGAGCAAGTTTGAAGACTATTTGAATTTTGTATAAAATTTAATCATTATTTCTTTTTAATTAATACCTTAAAAATTTTAGAAGTGAGAACTTTCTTTGTTGAATACGGTGTTATTCCTGTTGCAGTTTCCCTTGTACACAGTCAGCACGTGCAAATTCGTAAACAAGCGCTTCTTTTGTTGTCAACTCTCACGCTTTCATCAAAACAAACGCTTAATGATCTTGTTGCTAAACATAATATACTCAAGCCTCTTATTAAGATTTTGACGTCAACAGCCAGAAAATACATGCAAAAGGAAAAAAAGAAATCTTTGAATGAAGATAAATACCACAAAGCAAATAAAAGTAGAATGGTTACATTAAAAACAGGCTATATCGAGAACTCAGACACAGTCAAAGAGGAAGGGACAAAAAAAGAAAACGAAAGAAAATCGAAAGAAGAAGAAGAAGAAGACAATAATGATGATAATGACGATAATAATGATAATAATGACGAACTTGACCAGTTGATTGAACCAGCGCTTTCTCTTTGTCAATCGATGGCTATTGAGACAGGAGTGTCATCATCGTCACTTGCTCTCAACGCCCAACTGCGCCATTCATTCATCATTCTTGCCACAACATCGTCTGTGCCTGTCCGTGTGCGAGTGTCGAGCTGCGGAGTGCTCTGCGGAATAGTCGGCTCAGTCAGCGACGAAGACGTGACTGACTTGTGCAGCGACATTCTGGACACGCACGTCTCAGACATCATCAACAACATCATTTGCTCTTCGTCCAGCCACCGTCTCGTTAGAATGTTCATTCAAATCATCTCCTCTTTGCTCCGCTCACACACCCGCACTGTTTTGACACGATGTGCTTCTCAAAATGTTTCTCCAATCCAATCAGAATTGCCGACTGAAGATGGTGCATCATCATCGTCATCATCATTATCTTCAACGGTAGATGATGGATTAGCAACTTCTTCATCTCAACCGAAACAAACATTTCCATCTTTATATTCTCGACTCTTAAAATATATTAATCAACTTGAAGGCAACGGATTTTTTGATCTTTTGCCTCTCGTCCTCAATTGGGATGATCCACCAATCAGAAGAGAAAGTCGAGATTTGTTTGAGATAGCCCAGAATGTTTTTTCAAATAATAAAAAATTCAAACAATTAATTTAACTATTAATTTGTATTATAATATATTTTCATTTTTGTGTAAGTTATTTTTTTTTACGAAATTGTTTGAGATCTTCATTTGATCAACTTGTTTATTTAATAAAATTTTTTTGATCATCCTAAACAACTTGTTGAATTTATTGCCTTTTGGTTTTTTTTTCCAAATGAAAACAGGGGCAACAGGTTTAGAAGTTGCACAAACAATCCTATTTTTTATTGGAGTTTCTATCACTGCATTGAGCATCTTGTTTTCCATTGTTGGATTAATTTTGACAATATGTGCTCACAAAGCATTTTTCAACAGAATTTGGAAAGTTAGATTATGGATTGCAATATTGTGCATTGGATTATCTGTTTGATTTTTCTCTTAGTCGGTTTTAATAATTTTTTGGGAAAAATTTTTTTAGGTTTTTTCAGTAACCTTTTCACAATTTTCTTATGGTAATTTTTCGAAATTTTCAAGAAGAAAACTTAACTATCAAATTTCTTCTCCATTGTGGTACGGCTTATTCGTTGCGCTCGTTATTACACTTGGAGCTTTAATGAAATCATATAATAACAAGTGTGCGAATTCAAGCGAAAATTTGAAGAAAAATAATACTCTAATTTATTTCATAAATATAGGAAACGTTGCTTTCCTTGCTTAGGACAGGAAGCATTCTCATTTCTTGTTAGCATTTTCTTCGGCATTGTGACTGCAATTTTGCAAGTTGTATTTGTCATTCTCGATCTTTTCCACATCTTTGATTCTGTTAAGCCTGTATGATATTTCTTTTTTCATTTTAAAGACATTAAATACTTCTTTTCTGACGTTCTTTGCACTATTTGAAAAAAATCTACGTAATTTTGTTAACCTTTTCCATCAGACTGGAGTGATTGTTTTTGAATCATGGATAGGTCTTGTGCAAAAAGGAGTTGGAATTATTTGCGTTTTATTTGCTTTGTTATATTATGGTCTGATTCAAAATTATTTTTTAATTGAAAAATTAACAAATTACACAATTTTCTATTTTCCATTTATTTCTAATTATTTCAGGATTGGGAGTTCGAAAATTCAAAAATTCTGTGATGAACGTGCACATGAGAAAAACGCTTACAACGCAAACAGTATTTATTTTTATTTATTATCATTTTTAATGCAATATTCTTATGATGTGTTTTTGATTTTTATAAATCCTCTGAATGCATGGCATAAGGTCATTATGATGGTTGCGATTGTTATTGTTGCCCTGGCCTCGCTCTGCAACACTCTTTTTCTGACGCTTGTCAGCGAACGAATTGCGGACAGGGATGTTGAGCTGCATCCAGAATACGGGAATAACCAGGATGTGGATGAACTCCCTGGACTTAACACGATTCATGTGAGTGCGACGCTTGCAGATGATCTCCCATCGTTTATCATAATGCTCTGCCTCTTCTTCTTCACCATCCACACAGTCTTACACTTCGTTATTATTCCTGTTATCTCTTCTCTTCGATATCCAGTCACTCTTCTGAAGGACGAGCCTTCTCAGCCCTCTTCAGGCGCTTCCAGCAAGGAAAATGCACAAGAGAGGACCTCTTCATCTTCATCATCTTCATCTTCACACACAAACACTTCAGAAACAGCAGCAGCAGCAGCATCAGCATCAGGGATGCCTCGTTCAGTTCTGGTGGAAATGAAGCCATTGGACAGCGCTGATACATCCTCTGTCAATAATGCTGTGTGATTATTCAAAAATAAAATAAAAAATTAAATTAAATGAAATGAAATAAAAAAAAGCACTGATGTCATTTCGCTTCGTTGCTTCTCTTTTCAGTTTGTGAATAGCGATTTCTGTTTTCTTCGCCTTTTGTAAGTTAAATATGTTTTTTTTAGGTTGTAAATGTGATGTTTTTGTTCCATGTATTGGCTTTGATGAAATTTTTTTCTTTTTCTGCAAGTTAAACATTTAATGTGCTTAATAAAAATATTCTCTCGCTTTATTCAAGCGATGCAGTATTTCTGTAAGAGCCTTTTTGCACTGCTTATATTATTGGTATCATTTTTTCTGTTCTCTATTAATCTTTTAAGTTTGATTAAGCGAGATGAGAATCTTGCTCTAATCATCATATCATTTGATCTCGTTCCTCTTTCGAATGCTTTTTTATACATTTCTACTTTCTTTTGGAGGCTTTTTCCTTATTCAAACGAGGATTCTGCCTTTCGAAGTTTACATTTGTTTAGAGAATTATTTAGCGGAACAAATTTTTAATCATATCTGCAATATTTTTTTAAGTTGATGGATTTTATTCGTGTATTATTACCTCAAATTTATTATAAATTATTTTTTTCTCCCAATTGATTTACTGTTTTTATTTTAGTGAAGTTAAGTTGGGCAGCAATCTGCCTTTCATTTTTTCATTTTCAAATCAAAAAATTTTCTGTTCTCTTCATATCACTTTTGATTTTCTTTGAAATCATAAAAGATGGAAAGCTGCACGCAGTAAATTTGAGCTTTACATCTTTTTCAAAACTTAAAAACTACAAACAATTTATAATGAAACATAAATTACCAAAATCAAGAATGATCAAGTTGGCAAATGCTCTAAAACTCCTTGTCTAATTAAAGGTTCTGCATCAATTTTGTTCATTGACATTTGAGAATCTTTTTGAATATCCATTGGCTTTCCAAAATGATCAATTACAGAATCCATTGTCTTCAGTGCACGGACACATACAGTGACCGATTTTGGTGGGAAAATATCATTTGTCAATTCCAAATCTCCTAATGACTCACAATACTTTACGACAATTTGACTGTATTGCCTATAAAATCGTTCTTCTTGAGAATGAAGTTTTCCCTTCAAATGCTCAGGCAAATAACCAATTTCCCATTTAACAAGTTGTATTCGTCTCATACGGTAATCACTACAATTACAGAATTATAAACAAAAATTAAAAGCTAGAGAATACATACAAATATGCTTGAAGAATTCTTCTGTTTTGTTGAATTCTTGTAAATATTATAACAAAATATGGATCAAATAATTTTCTTTCTTCTTCTTTAGCCCCCTTAAGTTGCTTAATCATTTGATTGCTCTGAAGCACTAAATCATGAAGAATTTGCTTAACTTCCTTCACATTTTGATCCTTTGAACAAAAAAAGAAAGAAATTATAAATTCCACCAATAAATCATTTCTCGACTGTTACAAACATCATATCGAGGAAGCCAAGGAACCCTTTGTAATTCCTGGAGAAGTATAACGCCAGGATGTTTTGTTTCAGACATTTTAAAATAAAAATTTGAAGATAATTAATTAAAATTTGGACAGATCAGAGCTGATCAAAAACTCTTGATTTTTGAAAGTCTGTGACAAATTACATGTCTAGACCGAAGTATCAAGCAAACTTCGATTTTACTGCGCGCGTTGCAAATGAATTAACATTTAGGGAAGGAGATATTATCACACTTATTGAGAAACATGAAAGTGGGATGTGGAAAGGAGAATTGGACGGCAAAATCGGACTCTTTCCTTATAATTTTGTTTCAGAACTTCATGTCGAAGAAGAGGTATTTGACTTTATATATATTATGATGTTTTAAAATGGAAAATAATTTTTTATTTTTTTAAAAAAGACAACTCCAAAAGGTCCGCCAAAACCAATGGAAGGTTGGCTTATAAAACAAGGTAACAATGATATCATTACAAATTATACTTTAATGCAATTATTCGTCTCGTTTTTTCATGTTGAAAACTCTCATTTAGGTCATGTTGTAAAGAACTGGAAAAAGAGATGGTTTTCACTTCGAGGATCTTCTCTGTTTTATTTTGAAAAGCCAGTTTGCCGCTTGTATCTTTTTATGTTCCTTTTTACCCTTTGACTCTTTTCAAATTATTGTGAAAGACTTCACTTAAGGAAAATGGTGAAATACCATTGAAGGGGTGTCAGGTTGAAAATGCAAGGGAAATGCCAGACAAGCCATTTTGCTTTCATATTTTTTATCCTCAAGCACCAGGACAAAGGGAGTTTTATATTTGTTCTGAGAATGCAGATCAGATGAAAGCGTGGATGGAAGCAATAACTCTTTCATCAAAATAGATTACACTTTAATTTTAAGTATTGAATTAACAAAACGAAATAATGTCAACGTTCATTTTTATTTTAAATTTGGAATGAAATTTTTAGAAGAGCTAACTTATGTAATTTTTCTGTTTATTTCTGTTATATGTATGATGGATTGTGTTAGAAATAGTTTAACGATTTTATATGAAGCATTTCATTTGTAATTTGTAATTTTAAATATTGGAATATCCGATATTTAAAAAAACTTTTTTCGGAATATACCAACATTTTATTTCTTGAGAGCTTTTTTTTTATTTCGAGCTAAATGGATCAAGATTCAGAAGTTGTTTTGAATCGAGATGTAAAAGATTGCAAAACATTAAAATGTAGTTTAATTTGATTACTGTTCTTTTGAGAATATTACTTCCAATTAAATGTTTTTTCACTTGTTGATTTTTTTCTTCATTTTAGCGAAAGAGAAGCAAAGACAAATATTAAAGAATAAGCACAAAACGCATTTGAAACGGAAAAGGTTTTGAAGAAGAAATGCTTATTGAAAAGCTTACATCAATTTATTATTTTCTTTAAGAATTTCACCACAACAAAAAGACATTCCTTCCATTGAAGTTGAGAAAATAAACGGAGAAGATATATCTGTTTTAATGGACGATTTGTGCAAACTTAACAATGATTTAAACGTTATCATGAAGGATGGTATTTTTGAAAAATTTCTTTTTTTTGTGAGAAAACTTAATTTTTTCTTTCCAATAACAAATTAGCTGAAAGCGGAAATGAATCAGAATTGTTGTCATACTTTGAGTCGGTTAATTTACAACTCGATCCAGATCTAAGAGCAGAAAAAAGGCAATTAGAAAAGGCAAAAACTGAGAATATTGAAGAAGAAACAAAGAAAGCAGAAGAAATTGAAGATGCCAAACTGGAAAAACGAAAGAAGCGAATTATTCAAGATTCAAAAGATGCATATATTAAAAGGGTATGAAACACCTTTAATACAAAAATTTCAAAAAGCATACTCTTGTTTCAATTTAAAAAAGGCATTAACACTTTTGTATGCAAAAATGACGGAAGAACTACTTCCATTGGAAGACGATTCAGGAGAGGAACAGACCTTGACAAGCGATGTTGAATTTGAAGATGAGAATGAGAACCAGGATCTTTTTGAAGATGAAGAAAAAGTGATGAAAAAATACAAACATGAAGACATAATGAGTGTACTGAAAGGTGGAATTGTTTCAATAGCCAAAAAAATGTCTGAAGAAGATGTGGAAATTATTGATTCATACGAATCTGAAGACGACGATGAAAAGGAAGAAGAGGAAGAAGAGGGAAAAGAAGGCAAACAGTTAAAGGAAGATGAAGATGAAGAAGAAGAAGAGGAGGAAGAGGAAGAGGAAGAGGAAGAGGAAGAGGAAGAGGAAGAGGAAGAAGAGGAAGAAGAGGAAGAAGAGGAAGAAGAGGAAGAAGAAAAAGAAGAGATTGATGAAAACGGGAAGCATAACAAGAGTGAAGATGCAACGCAGAACCAACCAGAGTCACCTCATTTAGACAGCCAATCATTTGACTTAGAAAACGAATACGAAATAATATAACAGCTAAACATTACAAATATTTCTATTCTATCTTTTCGTTGAATAAAACATTTCATTTGCTTTCGTTTAACTCATTTTATGTTCCATTCCTCTGAAAGTTTTAAGTTTGTTTAAAAGAGTCGTATTTTATTGATGTTGAAATTCTTTAATCTTTTTTCTTTAAAACTTAATGCCAAGTCATTTTGATAATTTTTACCAGAAAGTTAAAACCAATTGACCAATTTCTCTAAAGATGAGATCTTATTCATATGAAGCGTTGAATTGGCCATGAAGTCACGATTTCATATTGAAAAAATTATTTCGATTCCATTTCAGAATTTGTTTTCTTTTCCTTGTGAAAGAAAAACATTAACATTTAATGAATTTTTACATGGATATTTATTAAAGCATAAAAGTGGAAAAAAAGAAAAAAAAATCTCATAACAAAACAGAAGTGCAAACAAGATTATGCTCAAAGAAAAAAGCAGAAAAACCAAAATATCACTTCGATAAACAAAATGCTCACAATTCTAAAGTTAGCAACAGATTCTGTAAATTGATACTTCTGTCAAATAAATCTGTAATCGAAGCAGTTTTACCCAAAGCTTAAAAGACAATTCAGATTGCCTGGGCAAAATGGGAAGAAAAGGCCGAAGGAAAGAGAGAACAAATAGTGACATGTTATCTTAACGCCAAGTGCCCATGAGACACATTTAGAGTAATGACAATAGAAGATTGTGAGGAAGACATAAAAGAAAGAAGACAAGAAGATAAGAAGGCAATGCAAAGGTGAAAGTTATCTCATTTCTTTAAGATCTTTCAGATTGAGAAAGAAGAGCATCTTCCTCGCCGCTCTTCTCCTTTCGAGTGGATGTTGTGAAAACAACCACAACATGCACAAACAGCATCACAAGAAGCATCACGTCTGACAGAATTGAGAGAGCAACTGCACAAACAAAGGAAGTCACGAGATGGTTTCAGTGCCAATCATTGTTGGTTAAAGATATTCACATCGAAACAAAAACATAATGAAGAAATTGTATCATAGAAACAAAAAGGAAATTTGGAGTTGATGACAATAACAAAATGATTAGCAAATAAAGATAAAAAAAAAAGATAATGTGAGCACACATAAAACGATCAATTCGAGTTTTGGATAAGACTCAACCAGCTGATTATTTGCCTGTGTGAATGTGTAAAGGAACGAGAATGCATGATATCCCAAAGGCAACACAGTGAGCAAGGCAAGAACCACATGCAGCGGAGCAGCTTTTGGAAATTTGGAGACCTAAACAAGAAATAATAAACAAGTTATTTGGTTTATTTTCACAAATAAAATTTGTAAGTTTTTTTCATTTGAAAAAAAATCAAAAAAAGAAATAAAAAATCAATTCAAAGATTTGAAGTTTGTCTACAAATTTGAAATAAGCAAAGTTGCATACCAAATAGCTTGACATTGAGCCAATCAAAAATCCAAAGCAATTGAAAGCAGCATCAACTGCATAAAGAACATTTCCCGAATCTGTTCGTTTTCTAAAAGCTAACAGGACAGCTGCCACACCAAAACTCATAACAGCAGAAAACTTCCCAAAGCTCGATGCAGTTCTTTGAACTCTTAAAGTATCTGCAATGAATCATTGATAAATTGAAAAATTATTTTTTAGTGAATCCAAATTTTCATACTGACTTGGGAAGAGGATAAGCCTAATTTTACAGTTCTTTGAACCATAGTCCCATGTAATCGTTCTAATGATACGATGTATATAAGAGCAGCTATTATGCTTACAACAAAGCACACAATATGATCTGATAGAATGTGAGAATTTTTTTGGAAAAAGAAAAATGAATTAGAAATACCTGGAGACGTAACTTGCGTCGAAGGGAAAGCATGATATGTACAAAATGCAATGACAACAAATGAGAAAGCTGTTGAAGCAATTAGATCAACATATGAATCTGAAAATTTTCAAAATATTTAAATTTGAAATTATGAAATAATTAAAACAGAAATTCAAACAGTTCCACAATGCCAAAAAGACAAATGTAATCATAAATAAAGCAAAAATCAAAAGAATTGATGCATCAGCTTGAAGACGAAGTTGGTCATGATAACAGTCTGTTTTGTAAGTGTACTTCGAAGAACATGTCCCGAAAGCTCGGGCATATGAGACAATGGAGCAAGCAATGATGACAACAGAGTGCACAATTCCGGTTACTAACAGCAACCAGGAAGCACAACTTGACCGTTTAATAAAACTCTTAAAGCCTGATGGTTCAGAGGTGGCAGTTGCAATCCCTAGCAATAAAATTAGCAATAAAATAAGCTATTTCCCAAAGAAACTAGATTCCAAATTGCAAACCGTTTTCCATTTATCACAAAAGATTATTTTGGATTAATTGATTTCTCAAGTTATAAATTATTTATTGTTACCAAAATAAAATATCTCAAATTAGTGAAGAATTTTTTCTTTATTTCAGCTAATTATGAGTATTCATGAGAAGGAAAAGACAAGGTTGCAATCGTTTTTTCAATGTCAATCTTTAGATGCAACGGCTTTATCTGAACAACACGATCTCAACGATTTGAACATTTTTCGAATACGCATCTCTGGAGTGAATATTAAAGTTTGTTAAGAGTCTTTTGCAAAACTCACAAGAATTTTTATCGTCACGCGTCTATTTCAACAATCCGTTTTATTTTTACCGTTTTTTTATCATTGCAGGAAGAGTGTTCAAGCATGTTAGCTTTTTCATTAAATAGAGACCAAAAGGAACTCAAAGAATTGTCAACAGACATATCCCCCATTACTTTTAAGCCAAGATACAGGAGAGATTGCTTTGATTTTAGTTTGCTATTTTGTGAACCTTTTTAATTAACATTTTCTTATTTATTAGTTGTCCCAACGTCGTTTATTCGTAAAGAAACCGCTTTGTTTATAATAATGTTTAAAAATGAAACATTTGCAACAACTAGCACAAACGCTTCCATTGACAAACGTTCTTCTAAAAACCGCTCTGAGGAAAGTCAATCTCATCAACTCAAAATGAAGACATCAATTTTAGGAGCAGCAATAATTTCGCTGTCAGGGATTCTTCCAACACTTGCAATTGGATTTCCGATGTACTTAATGATTCCTTTGACAAAATCAGAGAAGATTCGACCAAAAGTTCTTCCTCAGACGATGGTTTATTGGCTGAAAGGAGGAATCAAAAATGTCCAATTCCACCACATAGAACAAGCTTTAACAAACAAAGCCGCATTGATGAAGGCAGAGAAACGGAGAGCACAACGAGAAGAGATTAAAGCCAAAACACAAAGGAAAGGAACAAAGATAAAAAATATAGAAAACATTAATAGAAAGGATGAAGTGAAAAAAGAAGAAAAAGAAAAAGAAAAAGAATCAAAGGAAGCTTCGGCTGAATCTATGAACGAACAGAGCAAACCAGGACTGTCAAGCAAAGTGCTCAAAAGAGAGCGCGGCGGAATGCGAGCGCTGCAAGTTGAAGGGCAGAATGTGAATGAATCTCCCCTTGCCAACATTCTGCAGCTTTTGGAGCCAGAAATCAACAAAGGGAAACCAAGCCCTTCATCTCAACAGCCCAATGCCTCTCCAAACTCATCTTTTTCCTCATTCTCTGGGGCCTCTGCGAAGAGCACGGCTGGTCTTGCCTTCTCTTCCACGCCTTCTGCCCCACACAATCTGTTTGCCTCGCCGTCGATGCTGGACAGCTCTGAGGACATTCAGCGGGCGTCTGAAGAGAAGCACAGCAACAAGCAGAAGAAGCAGAAGTTGATTGATAGAAACAGAGGGAGAGAGAGCAAGAGGAGCAGAGAAGACGGGAGAGGAGAGAAGAATCTGTTCAGAAGCAGAGAGAGGCAGAAGAAGGAGGCGCAGAAGGAGAAGCATCACACAGCAACACTCCAGTTTGTGTCACTTGCACACTCACAGCACTCACAGGCATCGGATGACAAGCACAACAGAAAGGTCTCATCGCCCACTGCGTCTCCGTCGCCGTTCCATTCGCGCTCACAGTCGTTTGAGAGGATGCACATGAATGACAGCAAAGAGAAGAGGAAAGGGACACACAAGAGGAAAGATGCGAGTAGAATAACAGAAGTGACTGAAGAGAAAGAGAAGGAGGAAAGAGAAGAAGAAGAAGATGATGATGAAGAGAAAGAAGAATCCCCAATTCATTTTGAAGAGCCGAAGGGCAATTCTCACACACAACATCAGCATCATTACACACACCGCCACCGAAAGAAGCATTTTGAGAAGATGAATTTTGGAGAAGAAGAAGAAGAAGAAGAAGAAGAAGAAGAAGAAGAACAAGAACAAGAACAAGAGATGGAAGAGGAGCAGAGTGAGGAGCCGAAGAGAAAGAGCAGTACACAACAGGATTTGGATGGGTGGAGAGAAGAGGAGATGGAAGAGGGAAATGATGATGACAATGGAGATGAGAAGGAGAAGAAGAAGGAGACGAAGAAGGGGAAAAGAAGCAAAAGAAGTGGAAGAGGCAAAGGAGGAGAAAGAGAAGGAAGAGAAGGAAGAGGAGAAAGTGATATGGAAGAGATGAGAGGCAATGAAATGAATGATTCGTCGAGTGATGTGATCAAATTGGATGACTTTCAAAATGTGAAGATTGACAATTTGGATGATGAAGCGAAGGCGCCTTCGTCTGATGGCAGAGAAGAAGAGAAGAAGAAGAATAAAAGAGGAAAGGATGATGATGGTGATGGCGATGGTGATGAGATGCAAAGAATAGAAACACCAATAAGAGAAGAAGACAAAACAGCACAAAGCAGAAAAAGAGAGAAAGAAGGAGAAGTCAAATTAGATGGGAACATTTCAGAGTCATCCAGCAGACACAAACAGATGGAAGCAGAAGCAGAAGCAGAAGGAGCATCAGCAGCAGTTGCGATTGAGATGGGCGAGGCAGAAGCGCCGGAACAGGCAGAGGCGCCTATTTTGGATGACAATCCATTTGACACGTTTCAAATAGCATCTGAAAGCAGCAGACACGAAGAGAGCTCAAATGACTCAGCATTGTTTGCGCTGAATGGAGACAACAACAAAACACCAGAGCAATCACAGACCACACCACAGGCATCAGAACACGAAGTGCCAGCCATCCAGACACAGCCGTATGGATACTCCACTCCCTCCTCTTCTCAGGCACTCACCCTCTCTCTCTTAACAGACGTGGAATCTGGTACAAGCATCACCCTCCCTAGCGAAGGAGCTATTGGACAGCCTCTGCCACGTGTGGGCACACCGAAGATAACAAACATCTGGGACGACGACGCAATCGTGGCGACAATCACACTCGAAATGCGTCTTATTCGCATCTTTCCGAATGTGCAGTCGATTCCACAGCCAGTGATTGTACCGCTGACAGAAGAGGAGACAGTGCAGGTGAGGAAGCAGAGGATGGACGAGAGGGCAGAGAAGGAGAGGCAGATGAAGGAGGAGAAGATGGAGAAGGAGAGGAGGAAGGAGGAGAGGAGGAAGAAGAGCAAAAGAAAGAAGAAGAACTCTGCAAAGAGAAAGAAGAAGTCGCACAATTCTTCTTCATCCAGACGCAAATCGAAACATTCGTCTCGCTCGAAGACACAATCGCAGTCGCAATCACAGTCAAAATCTCATTCAACCAAACACTCAGAAACATCAGGAGAGCATAAGCATAAGCATCACCACCATCATCATCACAACAAAAGCAAAAGCAAAAACAACAAAAACAGTCATCGTCACTCACATCAGAGCACACACAATGGACATCACGAACACAGCAGCAGCACTCAGAAGAAGTACTCTGAAGATCAGATGAGAGAAGGGAATTATGAAAGTGCAGAGAGAAATGAAAGGGAAGAAAGGGAAGAAAGAGCAAATGAGAATGAGTTGGGCAACAATCTTTTGGACACACCTTCCAATTCGTTTGTTCCGCCTCGCTCTGCCCTCTGCCCTGAGCCTGCCCCGCTGAATGCAGAAATGGACCGCCCTTTCGTCTCTTCTTCTCTCTCTCCATCGCCCTCGCCTTCTCCTCCTCACTCCAATTCACATTCTCATTCTCATTCTCATTCACACTCACACTCACACTCATATTCACCTTCTCCCTTCACTTCACTCAACCCTTCCGCCCTCCCTCCCAATGACACATCCTTCCAGCCATATTCCCCTTCACCCGAAGCAGAATACAACATGTCCAAACACCGCTCCCTCACTTTCTCTCAGCTCCCCCACCACTCATTTCACCACTCCCACTCACAGTCTCTTTCCTTCCCTGTCTCTCTGAACAACGGCCCTCCCTCTCCTCGCTCACTTGTGCAGTCTTCGACTGTCTCTATCTTTCCTCGTTCCGCTGAACAACAACCACAACCACAATCACAACAACAACAGAATCTTCATTCATCTCCGCCTGCTGCTGAGAACAGGCCCATCGCCCTCTCCCACTCAAATGCCTCAGCCACTGACTCCTCAGCCGCTGCCTCAACCTCCTCCACCCGCCAAGAGCAGTTCATCATCCCCTCCATCGATGCTCTGCAGACAACAGAGCGCGACCCACTCACGCCCACATCGATGTCCCCCCTCTTCCTCCCTTCCTCTCCTTTCCTGTCGTCTTCGCTGCATCACCAGCTGCTCCACCACTCCATCACAAACACCAACATTGAGGCATCAACTGCTGTGAAGAATGAGTGTGTGTCTCCTGCTGAGAGTGCACCGGACATGCCTCTGTTGAGACTGCCCTCACACGTGCGTTCTCGTTCGTGTTCGTATGACAGCAGCTTCAAGACAGAGGTACCTGCTGCTCAGAATGAAGAGTACAAGGAGCAGGCGAATGAGCAGTATCACACCATCGACATATCATCCACATCGACAAAGAAGAACAATCTGTCTCAGGAAGACTGTCAGACACAGCAGCCAAGCACTTTTTCTTCTTCTTCTTCTTCTTCTGAAGCACATCCTCTTCTGTCTGCTCAACCACTCTCATTAACAGCCGACTCAAATAACACTCAACATAACAATAGCATTAATCCATCCACACGTCATCCACTAGCATCGTCCTTCTCCTCCTCTGCCCTTCCCTCTCCAACAGGCATCTCCTTCCTCCCGATCCCTCTGGACGATGGCTGCCACATGGAACAGAATGCATTTCGCTCCAAATTCCACTCCTCTCCCTTTGGCGGTGTGCAAAGCGATGCTCTTCAGAACTCCCTTACAGAACAGCCGCTGAACACACTGAAGATGAGTCTGCCTGCTCTGCCTGCTCTTCCTCATTCACTCGACATTTCACAAGACACTCACGATGCATCACACAACGTGACTGGATCAGATGATCATTCCACTTCAAACAACAACTTGCAACTGCCTTCTTCTTCTCCTTTCTTTCCTTCTTCTTCATCATCTTCCTCCTCTTCCTCCTTTTCTTCCTCTTTTTCTGTGAAAGCACACTCAGATTCACTGGATGTCATGCACACTTCCTCTTCCCAGCAGGAGATGGCTGGTCTGCCTGCTTCTCACACATCAGTGCCTTCTTCTCTGTTCTCACCCGATCTGCTCACTGGCAATCAACAAGACTCCTCAAAGGCAAACAACGAAGACAATCAGAATGAAATAGAGGGAATGAAGGAGTTGCAGATGAATGAGCAGAAAGGTGATAATATTGAATGCGGTGGAAGAGGAGAAGAGGCACAAGAGGCAGAAGAACAAAAGATAGGAAAGGGTGAATACTATCAAAAGGGCAATGATGCAACTGGCGATGATGATATTGCACATCTGAAAGATGAGGACGACAAAGCAATAAACATGAAAAGTCCCAAAAAGAATGAAAAACAGCAACGTCGGCAGAAAGAGCGTGGTTCAGACAGTTCAGCGCGCTCAGTCTCTTCCACCTCGTCTGCGGCCTCTCATTCGTCGTGTGCCTCTTCACGTGGCTCTTCTCTGCCAACATCTGCAGACACAGAGACAACTGGCTGTGCTGCCTCTGGCACAGACACCTCCAACGACTCCTCCACACAGCCCAACCACTCTCCTTCTCTCTCTTCAACTCCTCCTCCTCCTTCTCTTCCGTCTTCTCTTCCTCCAAAGCCTCCCTCGGTCGACATCAGCAATGTCTTCTCCACTCCCTCTGGCGCTCTTGTGAGGGTGCATCCACGGCCTTATCGCCCTGTGCAGGTGCGGATGCAGCTGTTCTGGTGTGAAGCAGCAGCAAAAGTGAATCATCCGATCGAGAAGAAGACAAGAGACGAGCTGGATGTGCTGGAGGAGGAGCTCAGCAGAAGAGCAAGTGGATTGAATAGAAACAGCAGCAATAAAAGGAATGAAAAGGGGAATAGTCACAATGATAAGAATGGTACGATGTCGTCTGAACTTCCAGCAGAGTTGTTGAATGAGTCTCGTTTGGTGCTGTCTGCAGATGGCAACAAGAACAGCACAAATGGCACACAACAGCAAACAGAAGGAAAAGAAGGCAGAGAAAGTGAAAAAAGCAACATCCACAAAAAGAGCAAGCGTCGAGAGAGAGTGCGCCAGCTGAACAGCCATCTGAGTGGGCGGGTGATTGTGCGAGTGCGAACAACCGATGCGAAGTCTGAGGTGCTCCAGTCGCACCCAGCCACCTTTGCCACCATCAGAGATCCAAACAACCCGACGCGGCTGAAGAAGCTGCGGCAGAGGGGATTCTTCTTTGAGGAGATGAGTGTGGTGTCTGATGTGCGGTCACCGCTTGTTCTCTCTCTCATCTCGCAGCATCCACTCCAGGTGGATGATACCAACTCCTTCCAGCTGTCACATTCTGTTGAGTTCCTGTCAGTGCCTGCCTTTGACAACCCCACCCACGACTACGAGCCCCACTCCCTCACACGCCCTCCTTCTGCCTCGACTGTTGCCTCTCTTCCCTCTCAGATCACCTCCTTCATCACTCCCCAGATGCTGCAGAACCACCGCCTGTCACAGCCGAATATCACCGTGGGACATCCAAAGAAGTTCTCTGAAGGCACATTGATGTCTGTGGCTATCTCACTCGCCGATGCAGCTGTCCACGAAAATGCCACTTTTTTAGTCAGATTTGTGGATGTGCGGCGTGGCTATGCTCTTTCCATTGCAATGAGAGTGTCTTCACTCCCTCTTCTCCCGCGTCTGCCTGTCAATCCATCCACTTTTGTGCCTCGCCTGGCATTTGGTGTTGGCTACACCATAGCTTCCAGGCAGATGGCACACGCACCCACTCCGCCTGTGGTGGTGGGGCGTGTCGTGAAGGACAGAATGCGATACTGGGAAGACACAGCAGAAAAGGCAGACAACGAAGCCAATGAGCTGCCGCTGTATGCAGATGGGTTTCCGTATGAGAGACTGCCATTTGTGTGTGTGCCTGTGAAGAGCATATCATCTTTTGAGGATGAGCTGCTGGGGGAGACAGACGAAGGAGAGGATGAAAGTGACTCAGACGAGGATGAAGAAGGAAATGGGGTGAACCCTTCTTCAATCACGACAAATGAGGAAGCAGAGGCGAATGGAGAAAGCGCAAATGACAGAACAGCCAATGCAGGTGACCTGAAGAGTGATGCGCAGATTGCCAAACAGAAAGGGAAGACAACATCAAACGCACAGCCAACATCTTCTCTGTCATCATCATCCACTTCAATTGTTTCATCTTCCTCCTCTTCCTCTTCCTCTTCTGCCTCATCCACCTCATCCAGCAGAAAGTCCGATCTTCAGATCAACCCACCGCCCATCCAGTCACTCGAAACAGAAGAGTCAAGCGATTCCTCTTCCTCAAACAGAAATCTCTTTGCCAGTCTGTTTGAGATGCTCCTCCCTTCCTTCCCTGGCGACATCGAAGTTGATCCTTCGCTCTGTCCTCCGCTCATCTCGTTTGACTTGAACATCTCTTCAGCCCCCCTTTCCTCTTTCCTCGCTCTTTTGTCTGCAACCGCCTTCGCCAGGCAGCATGGCATTGCTGTCTCAGACACTCGCGAAGTGCTCCGTCTGCGTGGTGCTATTCCTGCCCCTTCGTTCTCTGGCTCTCCTTCTTTCGCCTTCCTCCCTTCTCCCTCCGCTGCTTCGATTGCTCTGCTCCAGGATCCTGATAAGCCTCCTGCGTATTATGTGCCTTCGATGCAGAAGAAGAAGCAGAAGGGGAAAGAGAAAGAGAAAGAGAAAGAAGTTGGAGGAGCACAAAACGAAGGAGATAAAACAAACAAAACAGGTGCAGATGAATCAGCCAATCAGCTTTCTGATGCCAAGCTGCCTGCAAATGAACTGAGCTCATCTGTTTCTGATCGCAAAGTTCGAACACTCCCTCCTCTCCGCCCTGTTCCCCCGACTTATGCTCTTCCCCCTTCAGTCATCTTGTCTGTCTTCTACACCACGCCCCTCCCTCCTCCTTCAAGGGACATCTGCTTTGTGTCCATCATCAACCACCAAGGTGCCTCAGATTCGGTCCACTCATTTATTGACTCAACATTCCTGCTCCACCAAAGAGCAGCTGTTGCACTGGAGTTTTATGCACCGGTTATTCAGCACGACACGAAGAAGACGGTGATTGAGAAGATGGCTGAGAGGATGCTGTCGACGCCAAAGGAAGGAGGAGGAGGTGGTGGTGGTGAGAAGGAGAGGGAGAAGGAGAAGAAAAAAGAGAAGAGGAGAGAGAAAGGAAAGGAGAAGGAGAAAGAGAAAGAGAAGCAAGAAAAGAGAAATGCAGAAGAAGAGACGAAAGAGAAGGCAAAGAGAGACAGAACAGCAAATGAACTGAATGAAAGAGAGGAGATCAACGAAGAGTCGTGTTCAGAGTCAGACGATGAGATTGTTCGGAGGCTGTTTCAAGAGAATGAGAAGGTGATTGCAGCACAAAAACAGACCTTTCTCATGCTGAAGGGAGTGACACTGACTGCTCTAATGGACGAGTCATCTGACCAGGTTTGCTCTGAAAATGAACTCTTTTTTAATAATATTTGAGTTTTCTAATAAAAAAATCATATTTTTTTTCATAAATTCATTTTTTATTCATTATTTTCTCTTTCTATTTCTCTCTCTTTATTTTGCTTGTTTTCCTTCAGTTCAAACTGCTTCGTCTGACCAACTGTATCCGGAAGATGTCTCTCTTCTGCCCAGCCATGCCCATCAACACTTTTGACGATGTTGCTTTTTCTCCTCTCCAAATTGAGTTTGGAGTTACTCCGCTTCGTTTCTCTCATCTTGCGCGGCAGCTGAGCTGGCTGAAGAGAGTGAAGAGGGGAGTGTATCCGAGCGATGGCTGTGACGAGATTGTGAGAGAGGAAGGGGAAGAAGGAGAGGATGAGATGGCGCAGATCGATCTGACGGATGTGCTGAGTGTGATGATGGAGATGAAGGCATCGAAGATCAGAAGAGAGAAAAGACATGTGAAGGAGATTGATGATGGAATGATACAAGATGAAGGAGCGGATGGAATGGAACAGAAAATGAAAGAAGAACCAAAATCAAAAGATGAAGCTGAAACAGACAGCAAAACAAAAGATGATTTGAAGGAGACAGAAAAAGAGAAGGAGAAAGAGAAGGAAGATGGAAAAGACGATACAGAAGAAGACGAATATCTTTCACAGATGCTGCAGAAGGCGCAGGATGAAGTGGATCGGAAGGAGAAGGAGAGAAAGAAAGAGGAAACAAACAGAAGAGAAAAGCAACGAAAAGCACAAATGAAAGAAGAGAATGATTCATCAGAGGAAGAAAGTAGCGAGATGAAGCAGACAAAGGAACAGAAAAGCAAAGAAGGAACGAGCTTAATTCCAACAGGAATTCCATTTGATGAAATATCAACTCTGATTGAGACAGTCAGCACACGCAAATTGGAAGACGAAGGAGAAATTCGAATGATTATTGGCAATTTGCAGAAGGACAATCAAAAGAAGAAGGCAAATGCAGACAAGAAGAAGATGACAAAAGAAGAGAAAGCGTCGATGCTTGCGATGGAAGTGGTTGAAAGAGGAGTGGCTGGACAGAAAGAAGAGACTGCAAATGAAGAAGGCACTGAAGAAGGGGAAGAGGAAGAGAATGAAGAAGAGGATGTTTTTGATGATATCTTTTCGAGTGATGCAGGGTGGGAGAGTGTGGAATCGAATGAAGATGAGCATTCAAATGAACTCAGCACGAAAGAGAAAGTGGTTGTGACAAAAGAAGGAGAAGAAGGAGAAGGAGAAGGAGAAAACGAGGAAGATACGATGCGACTCTTGGAGACTGAGGAAGATGAAGATTATGTGTATGGCTGGTTTGCATGCAGTGATGGAACACAAACAAAGAAAAAGAAGATAAAGAAGAAGAAAATGAATAAGATGTCTGAAGGAAGCAGAAGCAAGTTTTCTATTCTGAGAGGAGAAGACAGAAGAGTTGGAGTTGTGAAAAGTGTGGTTGATTCACATTCAACACTTTCACTGCGAAGGAAGAGGAATGCAATGAACAGAGGGAAAGCAGAAGTGATTGAAGAAGATGGAGGGGAAGGGAAAGAGCTGAGACTGATGTATCCATCTTCGAGTGTGTCGTGTGCGCCTTCATTGCCAGATGCTGATGATCCCATTTGGAAAGACAAGGAAGAAGGAGAAATGGATGAGGATGAACTGAAGACGAGGAAGAAGAAGGGAAAGAAGAGGAAATCTCTGATGGGAGCAAACAATGAACAAGATTCAACAAGTTTGTTGGCGGAGCAGAGGAACGAAGGAACTGCTTCTTCTTTGAAGAAAAAGAGAAAGAAGAAGAAGAAAGGAAATGGCAATGGAAATGCAATAGCTGATCAAGGCAAAACAAGCATCACAGAAATGATCATCAAATCGCTCGAGGAGCAGGTCGAGGCAGAAACAGCAAGCAAAGCACAATCAGCTGCTGTTGTAATAAACAGAGACAAGCCTGTTCCTCTAATGCAGGGAGACCAATGGGACAGCCAGCCACAAGAGAATGAGAGTGCAGAGGGCAACCATTTCTTGTTGGGAAGTCCTCAATCAGACAGCTTCTGCACATTGGCACAGACATCCACGCCTGCACTGAATCTCCTCTCCACTCCGTCCAATTCAAACACTCCCTTCTTGTCTCCTGTTGGCACACCCTCGTCCATCACCCCGCTGCTGGCACAGCCACACAGAAGAGCCATTTCGCAGATTCAGCTCGACATGTCCTTTGGGAAGGAAGAGCAGAATGGGCATTCGGGGGCATCTGGCAGTGGATTGAAGGAGTCAGACAGAAAAAGCGATGCTTTGCTGACGAAGTCTAAGAAAGTGATGCCTTCTTATGCCAAGTCAAGTGCATCTATGATGCCTGTGGTTAAGAAGTCAGGTGCACAGCTGCTTCAGGAAGAGGAGCAAAGGCATATTGAAGAACTGAAGGAGCAATTGGAAAAGGAGAGAGAGGCTGAAAGGAAGATGCAGGAGGAAGAGAAAGAAAGAGAGAGAAAGAGGAAAGAGGAAGCGGAGGAGAAGAAGAAGCAGGAAGAGTTGGCGCTGAAGAAGGCGATGCACGATGCGAAGAAGAAGTTTGAAGAGGAAGAGAGGCAGCGGAGACAGGAGATGGAGAAGATGAAGAGGGAGAAGCGAAAGAGGGAAGAACAAGAAAGGCAAAGAAGGAGGTTTGTGCAGCAGGTGCGGTCGAAGCTGACGGTGCTGATGGAGAATGAGAAGGCGAGCAGAGAAGACACGCTACAGATGCTGTCGCAGCTGGATGTGGATGCATACAGCATCCTGACGAAGGAGGAGATCATTCAGCAGGCAGAGCGGGAGAGAGAGACGCTGGCGATGACGATTGAAGATCTGAGGCAGAGGGAGGAGTGGATAGCAGAGGTGACGAAGAGGCAGATGGTAAAGGTGGATGAAGACGTGTCGCACATCCGCCACCCGAACGACCCGACAGAAGAGGAGCTGTTGGAGATGAGGAGGAAAGAGAGGATGAGGAGAAGAGAGCTGAAGAGGAAGAAGATGCAGGAGCGGAAGGAGAGGCAGCTGCGGAAGGAGGAAGAGAAGTTGATGGAGGAAGAGACGAGGCTGCGGCTGATGTTCTTCAAGAAAGTCGAAGTAACTGGCACGAAAGTGACGAAGATGGAGATGGATGCGTGTGATCAGAGCGCACTGGCCATTCCAACACAGGCAGAAGAGGACAACATGAAAGCATTAGGAATACCAATTCCAGAGGAAGATGAGACAGTCAGACGAGCAGGCTTTGTGAAGACACGTCTGCGGATTATGGACAACCACGACGATCACTTCCAGACGAAGTCGAAACAGGAGGTGACATTTGTGGACACGAATGTGCTGCTGATTCCGACGTCGGAGGAGATGGAGGAGGAGGAGAGAATGTTTATGGGGCTGCCTATTCCTGATGATGAAGGAACAGAAACAGAGGAAGAGACAGACCTGAAGGATGAAGACACGCTTGAAGACGAAGATGCTCTGAAGGATGGCAAGAAGAAGTCGCCAATGTCTGGCAGTGAGACAGGAGCGAGTGACCTGCTCTACACAGACCCAGCCACACGGCAGCGGTCGCGGGTGATGAGGAAGGCAAAGGAGACGATGATACCACCGGAACTAGAACAGGAAGTGGACTACATCACAAAGAATGCCCAGGCACGTGCATCGAACAAAGGAACGTTCAGAACACCGCCTTATGCGAATGGGGCAGCGTTTGGGATAGGCGGGGCAGGTGGGGCTGAAATGGGATATGCACGGCAGCCACCTCTGATGCCAGAGAGGCACTTTGAAGAATACACACAGATGCAGACACTGCTGGAGCAGCTGCGGCTGAACATGCAGAATCTGCGGAAGGAGAACGCGATGCTCAGAATCGAGGTCACATCGTCTGCTGCCCCAACTTCTGCAAAACGAGGATCGAAGAATTCATCAAAGCTCGGTAATTCTTCTTCCTCTTCCTCTTCTTCATCGTCTTCTGTGATGATGCTTGGCTCGCAGACAGAGCGTAAACAGCGGAAGATGGGCGCCTCTGCCTCAACAAACAGGCTCCCCTCAGTTGGAATCTCTGATGCTCCATCTGTTTCCTCATCAACATCGTCACTTGGCTCACAGACAGAGCGGACACTCAACCGCTCAGCCACATCAGCATCAATTGGGATGAATGCCAAGCTCAGACGCCCTTCTTCATCTTACTCGTCGAGTCGCACGTTTTTGAGGACAGCCAGCGAAAGGAAGCTGCGGACGCCTCTTGGGCAGATGAAGAAGAAGGGGAAGAAAGGAAGGAAAGAAGGGCTCTTCAGAGAAGAAGAAGGAGGAGCTGCAGGGAATGAGGAGGCAGGAAATGCTGATGAACAGCAACTCACTGAACGCTCAGCAAGCATGCCTGGCGGTGCTATTTCGCGAACAAACACCATTTCTGCAGGTGAAAAGTCTCCTCATTCAAAAGTCGAAGAGAATGAAGAATTTGGAGGGAACAATGAAATAGTGTGGAATGGCAATGAACAAGTGGCAGACAGCGCAATTGATGATGGATCGAACTGGGCTGTGTCCAGAACAAGACCAAGAGAGAGCGAGCATCCAATGGCAATACAGGAAAACAATGAAATGCAGGTGAATGAAAGCAGTGGAGTGGAAGAAACAGAGACACTTCCTGTGATTATGTCTGATGCTGAGTTACCGATCACCCAAAGCAACTCAATGACAGACACGATGAATGGGAACGACACAGACATATTTGTGCAGGAGGCAGAGAAGACAGATGATGTGAAGGGCCTGCAGTACATTGAGATTCCTATAGATGAGATACAAGAAGAATCGAGCTCTGAGAATGTGTGGGGCGTGCCTGAAGAACACGACATGCCAACGATACAAAGTGACAGCAACCTTGAGCAAGCAAGCAGAGCTGGGTATGAAGAAGGAGGAGAAAGAGAAAGAGAAAGAGAAAGAGAAGAAGTGGAAGGAGAAGTGGAGGAAGGCACAATGTTTAGTGTGCAAGAAAGCGAGGCAGCAGAACAGAATGCAATCGGAATCCAAGCACTGACAGACCAAATAAGCGAAGAGACAATCAGAGAAGTGGACGAAGAAGAGGAAAGAGAGCATTCAGAGTCGCACTTCCTTGACACAGACACCAAACAGACATCACTGGGCAGCACAATCGCA
The DNA here is from genome assembly GCF_001643675.1 of Monocercomonoides exilis. Classification (NCBI taxonomy): domain Eukaryota; phylum Preaxostyla; order Oxymonadida; family Polymastigidae; genus Monocercomonoides; species Monocercomonoides exilis. Next base: position 956,975 of record NW_027150581.1, read on the forward strand.
TCAATTGAACCAGAACTCAAGCTGCCGCTGATGAGCCAAATGGGAATGGCCTTTGAAGACTTGGAGGAAGTCGACGAGGAACTTGAGAATGTGTGTGAGAATGTCACATCTCCACACAGCACATCTGCTGCTGCCCTTCCGTCGCAGATGCTGCCGTCTTCCTCGTCTGCGCTGCTTCCTTCCACAACTGCCCGTTCTTCGGCTTCTCTTCAGCCTTCGCTGAATCCTCCGCCTCTGCTCCTTCCACCTGCTGGCTCGATGGCTGCTTCGACTGACTTTAAGCCACAGCTGCTTCAAATTCCTGGGCTGGAGATGGACGGAGCACCTGCCTCTTTCGTTGCCTCCACATCGACTACACCAACATACTCATCTTCAACTGGCTCATCTTCCTCTTCATCAGCATCTTCATTGCAGCTGCCTGCCAATCCTCTTCTATCAACCAGTCCATCTGGATTTACATCTCCCTTCGCGTCATCCAGCTCTTCAAGTGCATCTCTTTCGTCGCTGAATCCACCAGCCATTCCGATTGAGCCACCGCTGCCGTCACAGGAGATTGGTGCATCGCTTGCTCCCTTCACTCCGTTTGACATAACAGCTGAGATGATCAAGCAGGCTGCCCCGCAAGAGCAGGAGAGGCTGAACCAGCTGCTGAGCATCCAGGTGGAGACGCTGTCGATCATCGACCAGATCAAAAAGATGCTGAAGGAGAACAAAGAGCTCCAGCAGAAGCAGACACAGGCAGCGAGTTTGAGCGAGGAGGAAGAAGAGAATGAGGAAGAAGTGGCAGAAGAGGAGGAAGTGAAGGCAGATAAGGACGAGCCAACTGAAGCAAACGAGAACGAACAGCCGACAGAGACTGATGAGACCGAGTTTGGGATCAAGTCAGAGATTCTTCCCAGATCAAAAGGGGCAGACGACTTTTTGGCGCATCCGAAGCGGAAGATTCTGCGGCAGGCGTCTCTTGCATCGATGCCACGCGGCCTGTCGATGTCGCAGCTGGCAGCGCTGTCATCTTCGAGGCGCCCTCCAACGACAGACGCGGAAAGGAGGTGGAAGAAGGGGAGCGATGCGGTGAACAACCTGATGATGGGGCGGCCTGTGTATCAGATTGAGGTGGTTAAGCCGGGGGAGGAGCAGACTGGCGGAGAGAAGGGGAAGGAGAAGGAGAACGACAGAGGAATCGCTTCTGACAGGCAGAGGCCGCATGCAAGGCATTTGAGGTCAGATTCTGTGTCTTCTATAAAATCGGAGTTGAGCTTTGCGAATGGATCGCTTTCGACTCGGAGCATGATTTCTCAGCGCTTTCACATGAAAAAGAAATGATAAAACGAGAAAACAAAGAAGAAATTCTACTTCTTATTAAATTCTATGAGTCATCAGTTTATGAGAACGAGATGATTCTGCAACACTTATCAAACATTCTTTGTCTGCATTCACTGAATTCATTCACATCATATTGAGGGGCTTATTTATTGAGATTACCAATCTCATCGTATGTATGCTTGTCTTAATTGCATTTGAGCCAATAGATTTGGTGAGACATTGAGATATTTCTCCAACCTCTCAGCCAAATATTCTTCATCAATTTCTTCTCAGTTTTTGATTTTTTGATTCTGAAATGCTTCAATCGAAGCCCAACTTTTCATTCATTTCTCTGATAGCATTTTCTTTTGTGTGTTTGGGCGTCTCTATTTGTTGACAATTTGTTTAGCATTCCACATATGTAGCATTTTTTTTTATTGTTATTTTTGTTGTTTATGTCTTCTGTTTGTTTTTGAAGACTATCTTAATTTCATTCAAAACATTGAAGCTTTTTGTGTGGGCTTTATGTTTTTACGTCAGTTAGCTTTCATAGCAATCTGATTATTATTTAGTGAACTGCTCCTAATTTTGCTCTTCTTAAACATTGTGAATTTTTTTATAAGTAGAACAAATACTTTTCTTTCGCTTTTATGCTCTCTTACAATTTTTGTTATGCACATTTCATTCAGTTGTTTGATTATGTTCTTACATCTTTTTATACAAAGTTTTTGTTTGTTTTTTTGTTTATTTATATATCTGAGCCAGTTAAGGTGCCTACTTCATTTTCCATACATTATTACCAGAACTTTATTGTTATTGCTTTTTTGTTTAATTTCATTTGCATTCCACAATTTTTTGTGCTGCTTTGAGTGTTCAACAATGCAATACCAAATCAACTGTTTCTGATTGAGTTGAGTGTGTCTCTTGTTAGCTTCAGAAAAATAACAGCATAATCCTTAAGAATAGTTTCTTTTCGAATGATTGGTGCAAAACAATGTCAGATGAGGAGGGAAAAAAAAAGTTGTTTAATTGAAGAAATTATAAAAGTGAAAATTGTGAAGGGAAAATTATTTCATTATATTAACAGTACTCAGTTTGTTGATGTGCAAGACACATTGCCTATCATAAACAACAACAGAAACAAACAAAAATTAAAATGTAGCGCAGAATAGAAGGAAGAAATTCAGCAAAACATAGTCTGAAATTATAAGTTTTGTGGTTTAAAAGGCATGTGTGGCACATAATTTGCACACGCAAATTGCTTTAGATTTCTCGCAAACACAACAAAGTGTTGCTCTTTTCACAATTCTTTTCACCAAAAATAAATACATGAATAAATAAAGCAATAAAAGGCAGGAATAAGCTCTTTGCGAAGTTCTCTAAAGCTCCTTGGAATTCTTTTCCTTTCTCTGCTTTTTGCCTTTTATCGTTTTCATCACCATCAGAACTGGAATCACAACTGCAATCACTTTCAGTCCCCACCAATCCACCACACGATTTATTTGGAGCACATCTGGCCAGATAAGAACCTGCAAAAGGATAGAAAAATCATTAAATTAAATTAAAATATTATTTAATTCTTTTTCTTTTTTTTTAAAGAACAACAAAAATACACACAGCAAATGTCGAAGCAGCATAGTTGAACAGAAGTCCTGTCCACATCCAGTCGAAGATGCCTCTGAGCACATCAAACAGACCCGTCTTCTCATTTTTGGCTTCTGTTGCAGTGGATGTTTGAGCGGGTGTAGCAAGCGAAGGGGCAGATGTCATCGAGGGGGAATACATGGGCGATGGAGAAGAAGACGGCAGAAGGGGAGAAGGTGTCGCAGCATCAGCATCCTTCTCCTTCTTCTTCGCTTCCAGTTCTTTGAGCTCCTTTTCTGTCTCCTTGATTCCGTAGAGGAGAGGTCTCTTCTCGTTTTTGATGGGGAACATGGAGAAGTAGAGGCGGTCGATCACGTTGATGAGGAAGAGGATCGAAAAGTGGAGGGAATATGCCAAGTACCACCCGTGCCACACAGCAGACACAATGAATGTCGTGTACTGCATGAAGGGATGAAGCTGGCCGGTCTTCTTGTCTGTCGGCCCACGGACATAAATGTCTGTGTGAATTGAAGAGGGAGGAGGGAAGAGGCAGTGGCAGGGAAACAAGAAATATAAAATGGATGTGCAAAATGATACAAAGCAAAAAGGAGGGGAAAATAATAAAAGAAAGAAAGAAAAATAATTCTTTAATTATGCACAATTTTGAGATAAAAAGCAAACAGTATTTCAGGAATCTTTGGGTGCCGCAGTTCCAATCAGCAATGAAAACACGAGGTCTTCGAGCAGTTTCGAGACGGAAGATGAAGCAGTTGATGGCGCCTTCCCAGCTGTGCCCGTCAAAGCCAGCACCAGCCAAGATCATTGCTGCGTTAGTAAGACTCCATGCAGCATAATACCTTCACAGATGAAGAAAAAAAATAAGAAGAGAAAGAAATGGATCAATAAAAATAACAAAAGTTGTTTTTTAAAAAAATAAAATAAATAATTCTCTGTAAGCATTTTTTTTAAAAAAAAAAAAAAGAATAGACAAGGCATTTTGATGAATTTTTCAAACTTCAATCTCGTCCATTCCATGGATATGTGAATAATCAGGATCTTTTTGATTAGCGGTTTTTGGATGAATTTTTCATCATAAATGAAGGACGTATCTGTTGGTTTCACAAAATAGACCATGCATATAATGCCCAATATCAACTGTTCGAAAAATAGTTTATAACGAGATTTCAATGGAGAAGTGGTACGCTCAACGCTGGATATGTACATTGAATACTCAGCCGACGGACCATAAGAAATTGATATTGGAAAGAATATCCAACTAAACCGTGTTAAAGTCAAGTGTATAAAATAAAGCTTTGAAAAAATAAAATTCCAAACGAAATAAATTTGAAAAATGATGGACATTCATTAATCGCCACTCGTCTTTGGTGAGATGTTCGAAGCACTGGTTTTTCTGGTGGCACTCCTCCATTTTTTTTTATTGACTCTGATTGTCGGTGCCCATCAAATAGATTCCAAGCCAAAGATGTACACTTTTGCACAGCAATCATAAGAGGTCCGGTAATATCCATTTGCCAAACTCCATATGCCGTCTTATAATAATATCCAAAAGTTGTCAAAAGATACACCATGTTAAAGGCAAAGACTACTAATGGATGACGTTGACCAAATCCACATGCTATGATGATATAAGAAGGTATTACAAGTCCGAGAAATGCGAGAGTGGAATATGTTCCATAAGAAAACAGAAGCATAAACACTCCAGAAACGAGACTTGAAAAGTGCCTTTGAGCTCCTGCCTTTAAGTGGGGCCAAATAAATGCAAAAATAAAGGTAAAAGTGAAGCCTATCATCACAAAATACACGTTGTACACAAAACTATATTTAAATTTTTTTATTCACAGAAAATCAAACTGACAAATGATTTCGTTATATCTGATGAAAATCCAGTATACGCCTTCACTGGAGCAATAAGTTGATCGACTGCTTCGGATATTGGATCGTACATGCTATCTATATTCTTTTCTTAAACAATAGATTTTTATGAAAAGAAATCCAATAAAGGTTTAGACACTAATTTCAAAAAATAAAAGATAATTCGTTTTCATTGATTATACTAAACATTTTCATTTAATAATTGTATGAAAGCAAATGATTGGATTCAATAGACAATTTTTTTGAACATTTCGACATATGATGCAATTCATTAATGATTTAATTTGTTTTTTGTTAAAAAATCAATAAAAAGCAAAGAAAACTTTTTAGAGTTTAAACAACTGAAATTCAACAAGAAAGTTATATTTGAAGTTTCGTCAAAATTTTCAAAAAATCCTGAAGTTGTATTGTTTTGCTTTCTTGTTTTTAAATTTTTAAATTGCATCAAGCAATAAATTCCACTTTTGCAATTGATGCGACATTTTAATAAATTAGACAACAATTTTTGCTTCGATAGGAATCATTTACAACAAAAGCAAAAGCTGCAATGAAATTTTTGGTTCAAAAAGAGATTACGAGCAGATTTTAGTGAAATAAACAAATTACTTCTCAAGTTGCGAGTTTTCATTACTAAGTCAGGGGCTGGGATCTGTAAAACTCCAATCCGACTCGGAAGGATCATCTGAAGCTAACATTGAATAGCGAAAATCATTTGAAGGTTTAATCTAGAAAATAAACAATGTTGATAATCAATAAAATGTTTGCATGAATATGTTTAAATAAAGAAAAACTTTTTCTTTTGATTTACTAAGCATATTTAAAATGTCTGTGCAGGCTCGGAAAATATTCGAATTTATTTTTTTCCCTTCTAAAAAATGGAATAAAAATCATAATTACTCTGCATTATGGAAGGAAGAAAATCTTACTTAGTGTTTGGCTCCAACCATCTTTATATAAAGAGCTGAGACAAATATGTCCATTTGAATATATATGCTTTCAAGAATGAAAAATTAGTCAATGTATAGAATCTTGAAAACCTTGTGAACTGGGATCAAAGGCGGAACAAATGTAACCAACGGTGCTCTTTGAGGATAATCTGGGAAAAATCGAAATTTTAAATCAAAGATTTCTCCTTCGTACAAAGAATTTTTTGGCCCAGCAAGTTTTAAATACAGTCTTTTAAATAAATATTGCAATATATTCATTGTTATAACAGACATACGGATTAAAAATAGTTATTGATTTCGGAATTATTATTCCTGTATTTTCCATCTTGCTAATTTCTTTCAGTTCTCTTGATATTTTACCAATTGTTAAAGGAGGAAGAATAGGAACAGGAAGAGGTGTGCGAGGAAGCATCTTTAAAGGACAAATATTAAATTAATAATGACAAAAAAATAATTCTCTTTAAGAAAATAGTTGAACTAAAAATCAAAGAAAATAGAATAGGATTTTATTAAAATAAATTATGGTTTTTGATGATTTAAAAAACAAGTTTTTTACAGGAAACTTTAACAATAAATATCATTTCAAATATTTAATACTTTGGTTTATTTGTTTTCTTATTTGTATAAGTTGAAGTATTGGAAATAATTTCAAAATGAGAAATCCGTTTAATATTCATTCACGAAAAATAACATAAATAACAAGGTTAAAAAAAATCACATTTTTAAAATCAATAACACAATGATGAAGAATATTTGAACGCATAAATCTTGCATTATCACTCTTTTTAATTATTTATAAATTGAAAATGCGCTTTTTTCAAAAAATTGGACAATTCTCTTTAAAACAGTCTTTCTTCTTTATTTATTTATTTATTTATTTATTTATTTATTTTTTTTTTTTTTTTTTTTTTTTTTTTTTTTTGTACAGTAATTATTGTTATTGTTATTGTTATTGTCATTGTTATTATTTACATTATGTTAATCTATTTTTTGTTGTGTGTCGAATCATTTGTTTGTTTCATCAATTCATGTTTGTTGATTCATTCATCTCTGAAATAATTCAATGAATTCTCTGTGTACGCATTTAATAAGTGTTTTTTTTAAAAAAAAATGATAATAATAAATCAATCATCAAACTTTTCAGTATTTATCCCATTTTTAATGAAATAAATTGGAAATTTTTTTATCTTTTCAAAATTTTCTTTTCGAATCTGAGAAAATGACATCGAATGTCATTATAAGCACAAATTTCTATTCTGAAGATGTTGAAAAGATCAATGAAAACTTCAAGAGTTCTTCAAACGATTTATCTTTTGTATGAACTATTTTTTGCTTCACCGTCGGATAATTAACTTTTCGGTGCTATATTTTAGTGCTACAAAAAAAGCACTTATGATGATCAGTATCTGGAAAGTCTTATAGAAGCTTGCCTTTCATTTATGGATTCTGAAGCTCCTCTGTTTCCAGTTGCTGGAAAGAAGACAATTTCACAAAAATATGGGGAAACAATCAAAAAATGGAGTGTGCTTTTCATTCATTCTTTTATGTGCTCTTTCTAAATTTTATTTCATTTTTTTGACTTTATTGTTATTTGTATTATTTGGTTTTTAGAAGAAGAAATTATGAAACCGCAACCCTCATTCTGCTTTCTTTTTAAATTGAAAACGAAAAAAGTCTTCAACATATACTTAGATTTGAAAACAGATGATGAAAAGCGTCCTGACTTGAAACAAGTTTGATCTTCTCTTTGCAGATAACTTTTTTATTATATATAATCTATGTTGTCTGTAAAAACACAATTATTTTTGGACTCTTTTTTTTCAGGTTGTTTTATTACTTGTTCAGCACTTTTTACAGCAAAAGCCAGAATTTAAAGCAAACAGCTTGTCGCTACAATTTCCATCTCAAGTTCTTGGATATGCCTTGCCAAGTGTTTTCGGAGAGCAGACATTAACTTGATTTCACACAAGTTCAGTTATGGACTAAGAATTGTTTTTAACTATCTCAAACAAGTGTTTTTCCAGAAGATATTATGTTCAAAAAAAAGATTGAATTGCTTTTTACCACATTTTTTAAGTTTTCAAATAACTACTGTTTTGAGTTGATGTTTTTGTTTTTTATATATCAATTGTGGAATAAATTTTTTTATAAAAAACATTTATCTTTTCACATTTTTCGAAAATGTTTGTTTTTCAAAAACAAGTGAGAATTTTTGCTTTAGTTATATTATGGGAGTGCTGTTTGATTTGATCGAAAAAAGTATTATTTCGTCCCGTGATTAACTTGTGCATAAAAGAGTTTTGTCTTAATGAGTCAAAGAGATGATGACCAACGTTCAGTGAGCAGATCCGTTTCATCTGACTCCTCAACTGCAAATTCAATGGCAGTTGTGAAGTTTGATGGAATCGATCATGCGTTATTTTCCTTGTTGTATACACTTCACCGGGTTTGATATCTTATTGTTGCCACTTGTTTATTGGAATATACTAAATTGATTGAATTTTTAGGAACCAAGATTTCCCCAGATTTATTGGATTATTTGCATATTATTCACCATTATTCAATGTGTCGGGCTTTCTGTTTATTTTAACAAATGGCCTTTGGCAGAATCGTTTCGCCGAGGGGTTATTGAATTTTTTGGGTATTTTGTTATTTCTTTACGTTCATTATGCATAACTCTTTTATTTGATAGATATCTAAATTTTTCGATTTCATGGACAAATTCAGTATTTTCCCTTGTGATGACAATTATTTGCTCAGTATTTGTGCTATGTTCCGTAATTAGTGTAGTTTTATCTTCAATCTTAAATAAAAGAGAAAACAGCAAATTCGCATGGGTTTCATCAGTTGCGAATTATTTAACAACTCTTGTGTCGTTTCTGTTTTACTTGCCTTGCTTGAACACATTTGCAGGAAACTTTTTATGTGTTGGAACGGGCAAGGATTTTGCAGAAATGGATTGCGAAAGAGCGGAAAGAATGGCTATGACAATTATATCTGCATTTTTAGCGTTAATATTGATCGTTTACGGATTTGTAGTTCGGCTATTTCTATTCCAGCAAAATACCAAAAAAGGAGATATATTTGCTTGTCAAACCGGAATATACAATACACTTGTTTTGGTACTAACATCAGTTATGACAATTATTTCAGTGTTTTTGAGTGGAACACCAATCGTTATACCAATAGTTGGGTTTGCAAATTTGAAAAAATAAACAGAAAAACATTAGAAATGTGTTAATTAATGAATATCATTATTCAAAGTCATCATTTTTTAAATTTTTTTAATACAATAAAATTTTTTTGAATCAATAATTCGTTTTTTGCTTTTTTATTTTTTTTTTATAGCGCTGTGTGCTCGTTCATATTATTTATAGTATCCTTCTTTGTCCAGCCGTTTTTCCATCCGTCTGGAAATGCTCTGTGGAGTGCCAGTTGGGCATTGACTTTTTGGATGTTTGTGATGGGCATAGTCGCTGAAGTTATCGACACCGAAGTCACCTGGCACAATGTCGTATTCTGGATTGTGTGTGCCTTAGGAGCATTGGGCGTCCCAGCACTGTTTGGCCTGTTGTGCATGAAGCGAGCGAAGTCGATGTGGGCGATGCGGCCAGGCGAGAGCATCCCAATTGTTCGTGGCAACAAAGAGCAGATGATGGTTCTGTCTTCCATGATGCCCCAGCAGGTGTCCAACCCAACAACATCGTCTGCTCCAACCACCATCAGCGTTTCCAATCCACCAATCTCTGGCTCATCAAACTATCTTTTTGGAAGCAACACAGCTAGCCAGCCAACTCCAGCACCCAACCCGCTCAGTGCGTATGGTGCAGTTGTAATAACTCCAAGCTCAATCGCTGGATCATCTACGTCGTCTACCCAACAGTCTTCAGCAATAGCACAGCCTCTGATTCCTACGGCATCTGGCACAGGAACTGGACCATCTCAAGGTCAGTCACAGCCGCAGTCACTTTTGCTGCCTCCCACATCGTCCTCTTCCGGCACAGGAGCAGCATCACACAATTCCTCATCGAATACACTACCAACTGTAGCTACACCACAGCCTCTAATTACCCTTCCTCAAACATCATCAGCATCCAGCTCCTCAAACTTGGCGCCATCTGCAAGAAGTGAATCACCTCTTAATCCACGACCAAGCACCGGAAAGGAAGAAGAAACTTCCGCTTTGCACATTGCGACTCCTTCTTCTGCATCAGCATCCGTTTCAGCCTCGGCGTCTTCTTCGTCAATTGGCACTGCATCAAATGCTCACTCAGGTGCAGCTGGCATTTCTGGTGCCTCATACAACATGAATGGAATGCCTCGTGTTTCAGCCGGAACAACGCTATTGGATCCAATGAACAACACACCCCGCACAACACCAGCAACAACACCTTCTTCCGCTGGTGTGCAAAAGACATCTCTGTTCAGCAGCTGTGCATCGTCAGTTACACCAAGACAGCCTGGACAGCAGATTCAATCGCCTTTGCTGCTCAGCAGCTCGACTCCTTCATCTGCTGGGTCGTCATTCTCAACCATCGGCCAGCCAGCCTATCCGATGTCCACTCTCAACTTCCAGGGCGCCCCTGCCTCATCTGCCTCGCTCATATCGCCAAAGTCCTCTCGTTCGACTGTGCAGGGAATGGGACAAAGCGGATCTCATCTGTCGAATGTGGGATCCAATGTCCGACCGAGCTCTCCATCAGCAGCAAAGCCACTTCTGCCACCAAAGAAGCTGCCAAAGTATACTTCAGTATCACAGATACAATATGCTATCCGCTATTTGTCTGACCGAAAGCTGAGAAAGAACCAGAATACGATTACACTTGCAGAGACACTCCTGAACATTGGGCAGAAGAAGTTTGGGATGTCATCTGGAATGTGGATGACAGTAGCACTGTTCCATCTGTCGCACACACAAAACCAGATGAAGATGGGTGATGCACTCAGAACATGCAGACAGTGCATTCCAAATGTGATTGAACGCTGGTTGATCTTTGCCTTGTTGCACGACATGGAACGAAAGTCCTCCAAGAACATGTCCAGCGGCGGAGCTAACTCGCTCAGTGCGACATTCAGACTGGACTTTGAAAAGGCTCAGAAGGCACACGCTGTGTCTAGAGCGTATCTGCAGCAGGCGTATCTGATGCTAGCAAAGCAGCATTTGGATCTGGAGAGGATTATGATCTTCATGGACAAGGCAATTGAGAATGAGGAGGAATCAAGGGAGATTCTGTCGAAGCTGCTGAAGCAGTATCCGCAGTCAACGCAGGTGCTGAGAGAGATGGGAGCACTTCTGAGAGACATCTACCGCGACGACGACACAGCCACGCTGATGTTCACAGAGGCCAATCTGATTGAAGAGGACACGCTGACATCGCAGGGACAGTCGCATTCAGATGGGCAGAGCAGATACAGCAAACGGTCTTCGCTGGCAGGAAGCTCACTGGCTGGTGAGAGTCTGATGAGTGGAGGAGTGAAGAAAATGAAGAAGAAGAGGAGGAAGAAGCGCTCAGGCAGAACTAACGGAAACAAACTGACATTGGCGGAAGACAAGGCTAAGCTGCTTCCAATGTTTTTGCCAACCATTGTAGCGTCTCTGATGATTATGATTGTCTGCTTTATTGTGTCGTTCGTGTTGAGTCAAACAGCATTCTCGACAATTCAAACCAGCGCAACAAGTTTGAATGAAGCAACAAACATTCTCGTGAACTTCCTGATGAACTATCTGTATACAATGTATTTTGCGTTAGTCAAGGAGTCAAGTGATCCAACCACTTCATACACATTTTCAGGTGTAGATTTCATTCCAAGCGATGAACGACTGAATCGAGAACTTGAATCACAGATGATTACCATGAATGAAAAACTAGACACGTTGTATCAGCAGACGAAGTATGAGGAGCACTTCAATCTGATGGAATATGAATACATTCAGCAGATTATGATAGAATACGATCGAAACGGTTCTGGCAGCTTTTTCAAGGCAGTCTGGAGTTCTCCTGTAAATATCATTGATCTCATCAACACTGTCTCTAACATCAATAGTGATCTGCTGTATATGTACGATAGCAAGCCTTCGTTTTCTTCGTGGCATTACTACATCCGTGCCAATACTCCTGTGAATGCTGTTGAAGCAATGAAGGGACTTGCCATCCAATACTCAAAATATGCACAAACACAATCAGATTCCATTGTCATTGCTATTATCATCATGGGCATTGTATCATTGGTTGTACCACTTGTGCTCACGAACTTCCAGTTTGTGATAACAGTCAGAAAGCTGAAGAAGGAGCGTCATGAAGTGTTCCTTCAGATATGCTCTGTACCAAAAGAGCAGATCTTGAAGCTGAAGCAGCGTTTGGATGAGTCTGAACAAGGAGAAGACGAAGAGTCGCTGACATTCGGAACGATGGGATCGACTAACGTGACAGATGCAACGAAGACTGATCAGTCAGCAGTCACTGAAGACGATGGGAAGCCAGACAACCTGAAAGAAATTGTGGAAGTGACCAACTCTGAAGAGATAGAAAAAGGAGCCAGAACAACACAAGCTGAATCCAGTGGTGCTTCTAACAATGCTGGAGGAAGTTCTCCAAGAGGAGGAGCAAACGGATCAGGAGTTGAGATGTCACTTGTTCCACATGCACAGCCTGATGATTCCTTCAAGAATGATTCCAACATGATGGGTGCAGGAATGATGAACAATGGAATGATGAATAATGGAATGATGAACAGCGGAATGCTTATGAACATGGGCTCCAACTTGCAAATCGGTGCAGGTGGTCCAGGAGGTGTTGGCGGAACGACATCGTCAGGAATGCTGATGGGAACAGGAATGGGCAACATGGGTGCAAATCAAGCGTCTCAGTTCTCACTGGCTTCAATGGGGCAGAACAACATGGCAGGAGGAATGCTGGGAATGTCACCAATCACATCTCCTTCTTTCACTTCGCCTCGACAAACGCCTCGTATTCTTCCACATGCAATGCAGCAGGTACAAATAGGACTTGCTTCTGGTGCTCCATCACCTCAACCAGGAATGATGAATGGTATGAATGGAATGAACGGAATGAATAGTATGGGAGCTATGAACATTTCTGGTGATCTGAGCAAAATGCAACCGATGCTGCAGCCTCAAATGTCCTCATTCATTGCACCAGTCGGCAGTGATCGAATGGGTGGAACTGGAATGGGGATGGACCTCGGTGACGACTTAGATGGATCTTCATCTTCATCGACAGACATGGAGAACGGAGATAGCAAAAACAAGACAGGCACAGATGACGCAGCAGGTGCACAAGGAGCAGCACAAGCAAACAATGCAAATCAGCAAGAGATGTCTGAAGAAGACGAAGAAAAAGAGGAACTTGCAGAGCAGATTAAGAAGATTAGCCACTTTATCCCAACCTCTTTTTGGATTCGTGTTCTTGTGGGTGATATTGACATTATCATATTTGGTGTTGCCTTTTTGGTTATCTCCGTTGTTTCCCTAAAGACAACTGTGCGATTCAACAATGGTATATTCACAGCTGGTTATCGTGAGGCAATGATGTGTACAATTGCTGTTATCACCATTAATCTTGGTTCTCCTTCTTTTCCTCCAATGATCGGAGAAGGTCTCACTTTCAACACAACCTTTGCGACAAATCCTGTGTGGACTAACTTGACTCACTTAAGCGACGATTTCTACACTCAGCAGAAATTATTGGCTGCTCTCTTTGAATTTTACACCGCACTGAATGACAGGGCAAACATGGGATCAGACTTTGGGGAATCTGCTCGGACGCATGACGATGCAGTGGATGAACTGGAAGTCGATAAGATTGTGGCATCTGGAACAAAAGCAAAAGATTTGATGATGACCAAAACGGACTGCTTGATGGAAGACAAATCCATTTGCTCTGAAATGCCTGGCAGAATGAAAGGTGTAAATGGGAACTTCACTGGTATCGAAGCTTTGCAGAGCATATTTGTTCAGAACTGCATTGCACTGATTAATGAGGCTGATCCAGTAAATGCAATTATCCTTAACACATCTGGTGTCCAAGTGGTCAATTCGTTGATTATGTACGATCTCTCACAAGGTCTGAAAAGTGTGCGTATGTCAGTGAGAGAAAGCCAAGTTGCATCCATATCACAGTTTTCCGTGTTTCTGTATCTGTTTTTCATTCTCGGCATCATTTTCACTTTTGTGGGATTCTTTGGCTGTCTGTTTCCAACAAAGACAGTGCTGTTCCGTGTGGCTACCAACTCAAGCAAAATGCGAGATTTGGATCCGTCAGTCGATCTGGCAGAGAGAACAGGTATGGGCGCTGCTGGATGGAAGGACGAGTATTCATGTGATTGCATCAGAATGGACAAGGAGCATCAGCAAGTGCTTCTTTCTCTTGCCCTTGTTTGCTCTGGAATTGACCCAGAAATTGTGATCAAAGATCAGCTTGCTGAGATCAAGGAAGGAAACGATGAAGAGTTCAAGTCCATTGCAGAGTTGGTAGAAGAGAAGTGCTTGAAGAAAGAAGCATCTGCTGGAGGAAATGTGGCCATGATTAAATCGAAACAAGGAGCAGACGATAAATTAGATTCTGCCGATTTGAAAGAGAAGGACAATGCAATCTTGAAGGCAGTTATGCTTTTGGTCAAGAAGACATTCGCAGCACTTTCAGACGAAGAGCATCTTATCAAAAAATACAAAATGCCTGCAGATCATCGCTCACGTCATTATTCTGGCCATGCTTCACTTGTCAAAAAGCTCCAGACAAACATCCTGAACATCGAGAAGGTTGCAAAGAAAGGCAAATCACTGATGGCATCACAGGCACAGCAGCTGATGCAAGTGTATGTGGGATGGCTTACTGATCATGTGGGGAAAGTTGACAGGGAGTTGACAGCACTTCTTGTGGGAAAAGCACCTTCGTCTGAAATGGAAAGAGATGTGCGCCTTAACCAGTTCACCGTTCCTCCTTCGTATTCGCAATTTTTGGAATCAGAGAACGCTTCACTTCAAGAAAAGAGCTTGTTTGAAAAGATGCTGAAAATATTGCATCTGAACGAATAAGAAGACAAGTGAAGAAAGCAAGTCAAATCAGAGAAAAGGAGAGAGAAAACAAGTGAGACGGAGAGAAACTATAAAAATATAAGAACAGTTACAAAGATGAATTCAATTTAGATCGTTAACGCATTTAAAACAAAAGTGAACATATGCACAATGAACATGAGACACTTCACTGACTTTTGAAGCAAGCATTTCATTTTTTTATAGTGGGTTCTATTTGCTTTTTTCATTTGAAATAAATAAGTTATTTTTAATATCTGAAATTTTTGTCAATTTATTTTCTTTTTTGAGTCACTTTCTGCCTCTCTTTTGCACACTTTTTTAATTTGTAGTTTGATTTTCTTGATATTAAACATGATGTATATCCAAAAAAGTCATAAAATTTACATTCATATCTGTTTCTTGTTCTTGTTCTGTTTCCTACCGTGTGTAAATATGAGCAAGTCTAGAAGTCATTTCCAATCTAAACCAATATTTTCTGTTTAATTTTGTAATTATCTTTTTTTATAAGTTTTGTATTCATCATTCAAGTGTCTTGATGAGTTAATAAGCAAATGTGAACCCTGCCTGTCAGTCATGTTAAATCATATTCAGATATGTTCTGTTCTCTTTGTTTCCAGTTTTCAATCCCTTTTTCTCGCTTTTCAGCAAATTTGGAAATTGCTAAACAAATATTTTGGAACTGTTATGATTAATAATGGTGTTAAGGCATTTTGAAACAAACTATTGTAATTCTGTTCTTTTTTATTTTTCTTTATGTTTCTTTTGGAAAAGCATTTTCTTGTCTATCTCTGATCGTCTTTTATGGATAGATGCGTGTCTTGTTCAAAATGTTTATATCAAAAAAACAATTTATCAATTTTATCTTAGGCATCGTCTTTCCATCTTTTTATTCTGAAGCATCTTCATTTCATTGTTTGTCTTTTTTGTTGAATAATTTTATAATTGCAGCAGTGGCTGTAGTTTGTGTACTCATCAGTCATTATTTTTTCTTAATGATGATACTTGTATTGTGTATTGGAGCATTGACTGATTTTATTTTTTGAATATAAATATAAATTTGTCATATTTTTTTCCATTGCATCATTCTAAGTAATACTTTTCTATTAAAGTTACTTTTTTTGTTACTGCTTTCAATTCTTATTCGTCCTTCTTTTCTATTTCTCTTCACCAATTCTTGAATCTAACTCAATTTTTCTCTGAAAAATTCATTCTTTCCTTGATGCAAAGTTCTTTTTAATTTTTAATTTTTTCTATTCTTAACTTAACCTTTGTTTTGCATTCAATTCTGTCTTTTTTTTTATTTTTCAAAACGATATGTCAACAATACAACAATACAGAATTTTAAAAAATGAGAATTTTTTTTCAAAATTCACTTTGTTTAAAAACTCAAATTTAAACATTGCGTAATTATAATTACACCTCTGTAACATGACAAGTTATAAAATCATTTGTATGTCACCGAAAAAAAAAAAAAAAAAAAAAAAAAAAAAAAAAAAAAAAAAAAAAAAAAAAAAAAAGAAAAAAGAAAAGAAAAGAAAAGAAAAAAAAGAAAGAATAGAAAAGTGATTGAGATTAATTGCAAAAGTCTTTCATGGACCGCTTTTTCAATTGAATGATAAAAATAAATACCACAAAAATTAGCATGAATCGAACAACTTCAATTTGAGTTTGAAAATAAATTTTAACAAAAAGATATGAAAATTTTAATATTTCATCTGGGTGATTATTTTTGAAAAGTCGCTAATGTTTAATTTTCAAATAAATCGAAAATTTCATATTTTGTTCAAATTTTTGTTTGCATACACCAAACTTCTCTCATATGGAATCAATTTCTGGACTATGCCATTTCAAACATTCTTTTGAAGATTCGTGAGCAGAAACAGAAATTTGAGCAAAGTTAGAAATTTTTGATTTTTTTTGAAAATTAAACATTTGCGACTTTTCAAAAAGAATCACACATCTGTTCATAAAAATCAATAGTGTTATTTCATTTGTTGCATAAAACACGGAAATTTTTGATTGAACCGAACATTCTGTCAATTTTTTCAGATTTTTTCTTTCTTGCGTTTGATTGAGAAAAAATGAACGAATTTAGAATTCCTCCTCATTCTGATAATATTCTTCATGGTAGTTTTTAAAACGGAGAATTTCTAATGAAGAAAAATTATCAAAAGAACAGATTTGAAAAAATAAAACGATGCATTGAAAATGCTTCATTCACCAAAATATTTATTATTCTATTTGAAAAGACGATTGCGTGTTTTTTTTATTTTGAAAGAAGTTAAACATTTGCTTCAATGATCAATTATTATTATTAATCAAAAAGTTCAGAATTGTGGGGCAAAATATGGCACATCAGGCATTTTCATAGAAAAATTATGAACATTTGATAAATTTTTTGTGAACAATTATTATTATCAAAATGGATTCGGTTATAAAAAATGTGTGAGATCACAAAACATTTTGTCAAATTCAAAAACATTTCTTCACGTTCATTAAATTCAAATTTATTTTGAATCAAAGAAAGTTAAATAAAGAGAAGAGAAAAACAAAGATTGAATACTTTGTGCATAAAAAACATGAAAGACCGAATTTTTTCACCAATAACCATTCTTGATTTTAAATAAATAAATGTTGTTGGAATGGAAAGAAAAAAGGAACATTTAAAATTTCCACATAGAAAAGAAATGATTTGATAATACTGGGTAATTTTCATTTTTTGTTTTTGCAGTTAATTTCTCTTTATTGATATATTTTTATTTTGAATTTGCTATCATTGAATAAAATGAAACTTTGATTTATCTTTTTATTGTTTTAAAACCACAAAAATCTTTGAGTGATTATTTTTTGAAATCATTTCTTTTTTCGGATTATTATTTCTTCGAATGTTTTATTTCTTTGAATAGGCATTTTATGAAACAAAAGCAAAAATCATGATAATTGTCAAAAAAAAAAACACTTAAGTATGAGATTGAATCTATGAAAATTTTATTTTTTAAAAAGAGTTGCAACTTTTCAGCATTCATTAATCAATATTCAAAGTGAATTTTAAATCCGAATTATTTCACAAAATAAATTTTTGATTATTTAATAATCACCCACTTGTTTGTATTTTTTTAAATTTCTTTGAATCTCACATAACATTGATTTTATTCCGTTTTTGTGTTGAAAAGCTTTTCCAAAATTTTTTTGATTTTCCATTCAGTTCAATTCAATTCCATTCTTTGCTTTTCTTTTCTTCTTTTCTTTTTTCTTTTTCTTTTTCTTTTTCTTTATCTTTTTCTTTTTCTTTTTCTTTTTCTTTATCTTTTTCTTTTTCTTTTTCTTTTTCTTTTTTAATCACTCTCAGAAAATAATCTCTATGAAATATTAAATTTTCTTATACCTCTGAGAGGAATAGAATTTTTTTTCTACCTTTATTTTTAATCAATAATCTTCATAATAATTATTTTGTTTTTGAATAAAAGTTCTTAAATAAACAAACAGTCTTTATTTTTTCTTTATAAAATAGTTGCAAGCATTAAAACAGTTTTGAGCGAAAACACAATTTTATTTCATAAAATTCATTTAATTGTGTGTGAAAAATATAAAATATCGGGAGGCATAGTTGAAAAACACAACTTCCCTTTAAATTACAAAACTTAAAAAATTAAATTCAAATAAAACTGATTATGCGATGTGAAATAAATTGAACGCTCACATCAAAAATCAAATTTAAGAATATAACATACAATTAAAAAAATAATGAAGAAAACCATAACTTCAAACATGTGTGAGGAGAAGTGAACAGTAACTGTTCAAAATTTAAGTACAGAATGATGGTGACATAAAATAATCAAAGAGAAGTTAGAATACTCTTGGCAAAATGAAAACATAATTCAACGAACAAATAATATTATGAAATGTCTATTTGAGCGTCAAAGCAGTTGAGGAAAATAAATTTGCTCAAAACAACAAAATAATTTCATTTCTCAACGAAATTTCGAAAAAAATGAAATTGCTGAGCAGACAAAGAATGAAAAAATTTTCATAAAATAAAAAATACATTATCGAATTACAGCAATAGCAAAGACAAGAAACTTGATTGCGAATTTCATGCGTAAATCCTCAATCTTTAATTTGTTGTCTAAGAACGATATCTTGCTGACATTGACAAAATCTAAATAAAAAAATGACAATTCAAAGAGCAAAAAGAATTCAATAATCTCATCAATAAAAATAAAAACAATACCGACGGCTGAGGTGTGGAGACGCGAGATGTGCCAGCAGGAAGAAAGACCTTTTGCCTAATTCCCATAGACGTTTTAGGTCGTTCTGGTTTTAAATCAGCTCCTGATGAATAGAAAACAAATATTGTTGAAAGATATAATTATTTTGAAATGTTTTTCGCAATATTCAAAAGTAACAAGATAAAATAACTGATAAATTGGTTGCACACCGACAACATATTCCGGAAAAGGAGCCAACGTGCCTGTAATTCCTCGTTTTCCAGGAGAAGAAGGACGAAATGGAACAGTCTGACAGAACGAGGATCCTCGAGAACGAGTGGTGCCCGCACGTGTGGAAGGGCGTGTGCCTTAAAAAACATTTTCATCAAGAATTTTCAAAAAAAAAAAATATTAATTAGAGTGAACAAAATTCATCAAAATAACTTCAAACTTGTTGGACTACTTTCAGCTGATTTTGATTCCATTGTTGTGATAGGAGAATAGATTTTGGAATCAAAACATCCACCAGGAGGCGACATCGAGCGGAAAGGAACAGTTGGTGTCTTGGGCTTTGTTTTTTCAATTTTCATGCGATCTCCACCATACGGCTCGGACATGTACGGATATGAAAACCCACCGATTGTATTAGAAGCAAATCCAGGTCCTCCTTTTTTTGTCGGATTTGTGTAAAAGTTACGTGGAGAAACAGAAGAAGTAGTTCTTTTTGTAGAACTCGCAGTTGATGAACGAGATGATGTTGGAGATTTAGTCATTTCCATTTCTCCTTCACTCATATATTCAATTTGATTAAAGCATCCATGAACATCACCTGGACCAGTTCTAAAAATACAAAAAAATATTAAAAATCTATTCTAAGTTTCATGGAGTTAAAATTGATACAGTTTCTTTGTAGGATTACTAGGCAAAAACGGTTTGCTGCTAACTGGCTTTGAAGACGATGAAAATCGTTTTGGAGGTGAAGGTGCTTGATATGGCTCGCTCTATAATAATATATATGAGTTATGTGTAAAAGAATAATGTATGCCCAATGAATGAATAAATATAAAGTGGAATAATACAGTTGCAAGTGACTGGAACTTTCCGAAAGTAGTATCATTCAAAACTCCTCGCTTCGGAGGTATAATACCAAGTTGCTTTCCTTTGTACCTGTCATCTTTTAATGCAGCACTTTTGTCATCAACATATGGCTCCTAAAACAATGTTTTCCGTAATATAAAATAAAAATCAATCCAAACCCCAACAGACAAAAATGGAGAAAGCTGAAATAAATCATAAGTTTTTAAATCATGTGTGGCTTGCGGAGATGATGTTGACTTTTTTGTGCTCATGATAAAAATTATCAAAACAGCAGTTTTATTCTAGAATGGGATAAAATATTCAACGGTTGACAAAATATATTATGTTAAGGGTATGATAGTGATCTGCATTCAGATTTGTTTTATTTATTGGTTTGTAGCAGATGAGTGATGTTGATTACGCATCGCGGCCGCGTAAGATGACTCCTACGGAACGTATATTGTATGATAGTTTATATATTTTTTCGATTTGGATATGCATTCATTAATAATTTCAATCGTTATTAAATAAGATATTCACGAGAAGAAAATGCACTGAAAAAGTGGGAACAACAACAAGTCGAATGGGATAAAATTCGTGATAGACTTTCTAGAAAGACAGGAAAAGTTTGCTTTCAGTACATTTGCATTGTGACATTTTTTTTTCAGTCAATTGATGCTTTGGCAATTACTGATGCTGAACGTTTTCGAGAAACGTTAGAGGCTAGAAAAATTGCAGAAAGCGCGAGAACAATGTGGGTTTGTTTTCGTTTTTTTATCATTTTTCATTTGAAAGAACAAAAATTATTTGAATTTTATGTTTAGGATCGAAATGCTTCAAATTTCTGGGAAATGACTCTTCGAGATTCAGATCAACGCTATGCTAAAGTCGGAGAGTTATATGTTAAAATTAAAGAAACTGGTGCTCCTAGGTTTTTGATAAAGAAATAAAAATTTTTTTAAACAAAAATAATTTTCTTTTTTTTTATTGAAAATGGATTAGCGAGGTTGTTTATCAAAGAAGTGGATCACAGGTTGCAAGGTCTCGCGCTGGTACATCTTCATTTAGTTCCACGCAAGCCAGCAGAGCTGGATATCCCGGATCATCGTTTGAAGGCGAAGCAACAACAACGACGAATGCCACCTTATCTTCAACAGCAAAAGAGCGACAACGCCAACGTATTGACGAAGCAGTTGCGCGGAGGCATTATGGTCTCGACACGCTTCCCAAAGAAGTTCTGTCGCGCATTCACAAACGAGTGAAGGATTCGAAGCTTGTTCTCCCAGACAGCAGCGATCTGAGCTCCTTAGAGATACGCGGGACATCCGCATTGAACTCTACAAGAGGGTCTTTTTCTGAGCCAGGCAAAGAGAAGATCGACGAAGAAGGTGGGAGAGGCGCTGAGAGCAGGGTTCCATCTGGGCTGCGGATGGCGGAGCTGTCTGAAACAGAGAACGGAGAGGAAGGGGAAGAGCTGAATGAGGATGAAGAGAAGCAGAAGGAGAACGGCCGGTCAGAGGAAGGAAAGAGCGAAGGGACGATCACGCCACACTCGCTACACAGGCATTCTGGCTCAGTTGCGTCGACGTCGCCGCTTCGGAAGCAGGCAGCTCCGACGCAGATAATCGAAGTTTCCACGCCGCACCTTCTCTTCGATGTGCCGGCAGGGACGCTTGCTGTGCAGACGATTGCTGTGCGGAACAACGGGGACTCTGCTGTCTTCTACAACTGGGAGCGCTGCGGGTCGGGCTCGTCGCTGCCGCTGAGCGACTGGCGGGTGTTTTCGCTGGACAGAACGAGAGGGTCGCTTCTGCCGGGCGAAGAGCAGCACTTCCACTTCTCGTTCAAATGCAACACACCTGGCCTCTTCATCGACCACTACTATCTGCTCTGCCAGCCTCCCCCGAATGGCCACTCTGACCCTTTCTCGCTGTCTCTGAGGGCACATGCGCGGCTGGCTGAGCACTCTCTCCTGAAACAGCAGAAGATGAACAGAGAGTTCGAGCAGTGTGTTTTGCGGAGGATTGTCAGAGACATCATTTGGGACGTTGTGTACGATGTGGATGCGCTGATTGGCCCAGAAGTTCCGTTTGATCTGCCTCGCGCGCTGTTCATCCACATGAACAAGGGCCATCTCCCTCGCCTCTTCCACACCCCGTCTGCACTCGAATATTGGCTCCGCCTTCAGCAGCTGCTCCACCGCGCCCTGCAGCTTCCGCAGGAGCTGAGATTCTGGGACTATCGGGTGGACTCACTGGAGTATCTGATCACACTCATCCCAGACGCCGAGTGCAGAGAGGCCACAGAGCATCTGTTCAACCAGCTGGTGAATTACTCGGCATTCCCATTCACAGCAGCACTGGCAGACGTCGAAGGAGAGATGCCTCCGAATGACATGTCGCTGGCTGAGAAGGCTGCTGAAATGCAGGAGATGAAGAAGAAGAAGATGGGAGAGGAAGACGCTGATAAGAACAACAGAAACAATTCTTCTTCTTCTTCATCGTCATCATCTTCATCATCATCTACATCTTCTGCATATCCTCAGAACAACAAGCCAACACATCGTCCACTTGGAAGTGCGACCACTTTTGATCGTATGCTCCATTCTCTTCTTTGAACAAAACATGTAATTTTTTATTCATTCTGAATTTTTTATTTTAATTTTGATTGATTTTATCTTTCAATGCTTCTTATTTGTTTATTCTTTTATTTATTTGTTCTCTTCTAATTTCTCAGCCAATTCGTATGATGAGAACGATGCTGAGCTGAATGTGTCCAACGTGGAGCATTTGGAGGAGCTGGTGTCGCCATTCCAGTCAGAGCTGTCCTTCATCCGGCAGCTTCTGATCGATGTGGTTGATTCTGTGCCCCGCCACGCCATTCTCTCTCAGTTTGAGGCAGAGCTGAACAGCGCCCAGGGGAATTACTCTGCTCTCCACCCGACAAACGCCCCAGGGCAGGACACATCGCCTGCTGCGTATTATTTGAGGGGAGGAAAGAGCTCTCTCAACCGCCCACTGAAACTGGCACCGAAAGTGGATCTGTTTGGAGGTGAAGGAAATGGGGGAGAGAAGAGCAATGAGAGAGAAACAGCTGGGAATGAGGGGAAGACGAAAGGGAATGAGAAGAAAGAGGGAGAGAAGGGGAAGAAAGAGGTGGAGAAGAAGGGAGGCAGGGCAGCTGGGGGAAAGGGGAAGAAGGATGCAGAGAATGTGAAAGGAGGGAAAGGAGGAGGAGGAGGAGGAGGAGGAGCATCAGGAGGAGCAGCAGATGGGGTGAATGGGAATGAAGACAGCGCAAATGGTGGGTCGCAGCTGAGCGGGCTGCGAATTGCGGAATTGTTGGAATTGAGGCAGTTCAGGAATAATCCGAGACACACTCCAGTTTATGCACAGCTGCTGACAGACGAGAGAAGGAAGAACTATTTGGAGATGATTGGCTGTGAGGAATGGCTGATTATGGTTTGTGTTATGATCAATCAGGTGAAGATAGAATAATATGAGCGATGAAAGTATTAAAAGAATGATGTTATG
Organism: Monocercomonoides exilis; assembly: GCF_001643675.1. NCBI lineage: Eukaryota > Preaxostyla > Oxymonadida > Polymastigidae > Monocercomonoides > Monocercomonoides exilis. The sequence continues at coordinate 980,574 of NW_027150581.1, forward strand.
TGTTCAGTAATTCTTTCTTTCTTTCTTTCCTTTTTTTTTTTTGACTATTTTTCATTGCCAATTTATTATCTTTGATATATTTCTTTTTGTATTTCAATATCATTTGTGGTGTTTCAGACTGACAGCACAGTTGCCCCAGTCACAGGAATAGCGAGTGAATTTGACAAAGAAGGCTCATCAGCCAATCTTCCACCGTCAGATGCATCTTCCATCCCAGCTGCATTGAGAGGGAGTGTGACAGCACAGACAGCAGCTGCCAAAAAGCAGTCGCTCAACAACTCTGTCTCCTTCCAGCTGCTCTCATCAACTGCAGTCACACCTTCTTCCTCTTCCTCTTCCTCTTCTTCATCGGGAAGGAAGATGCCATTTGGAAGTGAGCAGCTGAGTGGAGAGAAAGAAGAGGCAGATGGAACAGACATTGCAAACAGAGAGAATATCAATGGAACAACAGGCACTCTTCCAAATGAGCACTCAGGAACAGCACTCACACTCATCCCAGAAGATGAAATTGATGCTGTGTGTATATTTTTTTTGATTTATTAACATTTATTTTAATTATTTTTTCTTTTAATTTAATTAATTAATTAATTAATTATTTATTTCATTTATTTCATTCACTTCTATCTGATATAATACTCCTCTTATCTGTCTTCTCAGTCTATGATTGATCCAATGATTTATGGTGGACCGTTCAATCCATTTATTGTGCCACATGAATTCTTCCTCTCATTCTTTGCTGAAAGAGGCTTCCCAATGCCATCCACACCTTTCTCTGGAATACCAAATCCATCTCCTTCATATTCATCCTCCTCCTCATCCTCCTCCTCTTCCTCTTCTTCCTCTTCTTCCTCCTCCACACCAATGCGTCCATTGTCTTCTTCCTCCTCCAATGCCACTTCACTCATTCCACCCCGTTCTGACTCCCCCTCTTTCCCCCACCGCACCAATGCTGAATCTGGCCCAGCTACAATCGGCGCCTTTTTGGCAGACAACGCCGATGCTGCTGCGAAGATGCCTGGAGGCAGCGATGATTTGGAGAGGAAGGAGAAAGAAGAGACGGAACAGGCACTCCGCCAGCTGGGGCTGACCTATGACGATCTGCAGGAGAAGGAGTCGCTCAGATACTTCCCTCCCTTCAGCTACGAGCAGTGGGACAGCTTCTACACACAGATGAATGCGATGCTCACTCAGCAGATGTCTTCTTCCACAGCATCTCTCTCCTCCTCTTTCTCTTCCTCGTCGAATGCCTCTGTCTTTGTCTTCCCTCCTGTTCTGCATCGCATCCACTATCTCATTTCTGACTGCTTCAACAAGGGTGTCAGCGTGGAGTCGTTCTGCCGGCTGTATGATGCCTCTGTTGGGTGTGGGGTGCTTGGAGAGGAAGATCTGAGGCTGCCTCCATCTGTCGGAGGCGATGGAGACGAATGGCTTGTGCCGAGGAGGATGAACGAGGTGGCTGGGGAAGGGATGAGAGGAGGAGGGGCAGGCAGTGGAGAAGACAGAGATGGCAGTGAAGAGAAGGGAGGAAGGGCATCAGGAGACGGAGAGGAAGAAGGAGAAGGGGAAAGGAGGAGAAGAGGTGCTCGCTCAGATGCAGGGGACGATGATCTGAATGCGATGGACGATGAATACGAAGACGAGGAAGACGATATGAATGGAGGAGGAGGAGGAGGGAGAATGCGGAGAGGAGGAGATGGCTCATCCACATTGCAAGACGACGACATGAGCAATGATATGACAGACGAGGGAGACAACGATGGAGAAGAGGCAGGCAGAAGAGGTGGAGCGAACAATCGGCTGATGCGCAGTGTGGACTCGCTGGGTGACTCTGTCTCGAGTGACGGCGCCTTCAGCCAGTTTGCTCTTCCACCGCAGCTGAGCAGCCTGCAGCGAGTGAAGCGGAGGCAGCAGCTGTGGGCGAGTGGGCATTGGTGCAATGCATTCCACGGGGCGCTGCTGGGCTGTGCACTCAGCGTGAGAGACGAGGTGCGGGAGATGTTGTCACAGACAGGCCTCATTCTGGGCAGTGTTGGCGGGAGAGCGCTGCCCGAGACGATAGACAGGGCATTCATTGAGGTGGATGCGCTGGTTGACGGGTGGATGGCAGAGAACGGGATAGATGAGAATGGAGAGGGAGGACTGGATGGAGGATTCACAATGGGCGACATGGGATGGGGCGATGATGGCACAGGAGATGGGCAAATTGAAGACGGAGGAGACGGATTCGATGATGTTGGTGATGCTGACTTATAAGAGATAAGAGAAAAGAAAGGGGGAAAATAAAATTCACTTCATAGAAGCCAGAATCAAAGCGTTCTTCATATGCTTATTTTTATGTTCATTATTTTGACTAATGTTTTTATTTTTATTTTTTCTTAATAAACTGAACATTTTGAAAAAATGAATAAAAAAAAAGTAGAAAAATCAAAATTGAAGCTACAAAAAAGTATGAACAAGAAAATTTATGGTTAATGATAGAACAATAATAACACGAACTCGCTTTATTCATAGAATTTAAAAAATATATTTCTGATGAGCATTTTCACACTTATAAAGAAATATTTTTAACAGTTTCTAAGAAAGAAAGAACTCCTTCATTAAAAAGTTGAATATTTATAATAATACGTTTGAAATGTTTGATGATAGGTCAGCTCTTGCAAAAATCAGAAACACAACATAAATTAAAAATTTTCTCTTTTGGTTTTCTTTGTAGCCTTGGGAACAGAATTTAGGAAAAATTGATAAATTACCAAAACATTCATGTCACAATCACGAATCATGACTTTTTTTATATTTTTTTTTTTATGAATAATAATGTTTATGATTCAGAAGATTTTGACAAAAAAATTTGAATGATGGTTGTCACAAACATTTATAATTTTGCTCATTCGCAGCAATGGGCAAACAAATAACCACAGACTCTTCTAAACTTAAAAGTGCCTCAATTGTTCAAGAAAAAAATGTTGATGATGACTTGCATCTTCAAAATTCCAGTGAAATTCAAAGCGTTTGTGAAATTTGACATTATTGAAAATATTTTAAAACCATCACAATTTATAAACAATATATCGTCGCTTATGGAACATATTTTAACAGGAAAATGCAGCGCCACAGATAAATGAAAAAAGTGCCACAAAGAAAGTCGTTCTTTTAGGATTGTCATTTTGTTGCATCTTTATTGCGACACAGACATCTTTGAACTATATGACCACTTTCTTTGCTGATTATGCATCAATTGTTCTGTGCCTTTATGGTGTTGTGAATGCGATTTATGGATTGCTCTGTCCTGTGGTCAAGCATTATATTGGAATTATTGGCTCATTTAGAGTAGCTGCAATAGCTGGTCTTATTTTTGTTGCTATGTGTTTATTTTGCCTGATTGTCGTTTTCACACAACAGTCCCTTCCGACGTTTGGAATCGTTCTTCTATTTATTGGAGCAGTATTTTATGGAATGAGTTATGCAACACTGTGGTTTTGTTGGTCAGCATATATGGATGAAATAACGACTATTGATACTAGAGGAAAACTTTCTGGATTGTTTTATGCAATATTTTATGCAAATTCACCACTTGGAAACTTTTTGGGATCTATTTTATTTTCTGTTGGATTTGAAAAGTATCAGATGCTTATTGTTCTGACTGCATTTTGTGTGATCGGAGTTGTTCTTATGTTTTTTGTGAGAACAAACAGCAAGAAAGACGAAAAGCACGAGCCACAAAAATCTTCATCCACAAAGAATGAAGCGAATGATAATGATCCAGAGAAAGGAAGAGGCACAGGCGGTTCATCTAACATCAGAGATGCAACTGAATCTCCAGCTCCAAAGCAAAACGATGCCTTTGTACGAAAAGATTCGATGAAAATGTCAACAACGTCTTTAAAACTGAAAGGCAAGCATTATGTTTCATTGAGTGACTTCGATGGAACTGTTCCTGTTCCTGCTCATTCACATCTCGCATCTTCATCCACTGCCTCAAACTCTGGCTTTTCATCTTCACCTTCTTCAGCTGCTTCAATTCACAATATGTCAACTGTATCTTCATCACCACATGTTTCTTCCTCATCTTCATCGACATCTCCCTCATCTCCATCTGCTGCTGCCACATCATCTCTCAGACCACCTCGTCCAACAACACTTTCTTCTTCTTCGTTAGCACCTCATTCGCCTTCCGTAACTCCTCAGCCATCAACACCATCTCTGGCGCTTAATCCACTAGTCAACCAGAAGTCTCACTCGACACTTCCTGATGCTCTGATTGATGAAGATCGAGAGGGCGATGCAGATGCTGATGGAGAAGGAGAAGGAGACCAGCTGGTTGTGGCTGTGGTGGGAAAGAGCAGAAGCAAGAAGAGAGCATCAAATGCAGCAGCAGTTGTGGGGAGGAAAGACAGTTTGGCTGACACTTCAAAGGAAAGTGCAATTAGAGCTGAAGACGAAGACGACGATGACGAGGATGAAGATGAAGGAAACGATGCACAGATAGTTGATGCAGACACACAGAAGAAAGAAGAACAGGTGATCAAACAAGAACCTGAAGCAGAAGACGAAGACGATGAAGATGACGACGACTTTGAGGATGATAGAGACAGAACAGATGAAAATGGAATGGTTGATGAAATTGTGGCAGATGATGATGAGGAGCTTTCAGAAGAAGACGACGATGATCAGAACAATCAGACCCTCCGCCTTCCTTCTTCATATTCAACATCATCGCTGAGCAGACCCAAACTCGGCCCAGTATCTCCTGACCCAGCTGAGTCACCGGCACCCGAATTCTCACCGAAGGAGTATTTCCGCGACTTGTGGGAGATTATCCTCACACCTGGCTCATACCCAGTCTGCCTGGCATATTCGCTGTATCATCTTATCGGATGCTATCTTGTGTCTGTGATGACAAAACATCTGACACCTGAGCAGCAGGGGCTGTTTGTGGGAATTGGCTTTGGACTGAGTGGGATCTTTCTGATGATCGGCTCAATCGCATTTGGCCACATCGTAGACAAGTTCAGCAAGCGGACATCGCTCTTCATAAACTTTGTGGTTGTGATCCTCACAATCATATCAGCATGGGTCTTTCACATTGTCAGTCCTTCTCTTCCTGGCTTCAAAGTGTTCATGTTCTGTTTGACACTTTGCTTGTATGGCTTTGAAAACAGCGGATTGGATGTGAACTTCTTCTGGCTGAGCATCGAGACAAACAAGATGAACCCAATGGCCTATTTCCAGTACTGCCGCGTCTTTTCAAACGGAACTTATGGAATTGTTGGTCTGATTTCACAATGGCTGTGGAACGAACCATTCTTCTTCCTCATTCTGAACATGTTTTTGACCTTTGTTGTTATGCTGCTGATGTGGAACACCGATGTTACTGTGTTCTCATTCTCGAAGATGACAAAGGAGGCGCTGATCAAAGAAATAATACGTGATCCAACTCAGCTGCAGCTTACAGAAAGAGACGTAGAAACGATTCCAATTGTGGCATCAGTTGCATCAGTGCACCATCTGCAGGCAATGGAGCGCCTCAGCTCTCTTCAGCACATTACATCAATGAAACGTATCGAAAGAGAGTTGAGTCATCAAATGCTACCAAAAGAAGGAGGCACTTTGAGCAGGTCGAACACACGAGGATCAATGCAACGATTGGGAAGTGGCATGATGGGAACGAATGGGACGATGTCTTCTGCATCGATGCTGGCAATGCGAGGAAGCCAGTCGCAACTCGGAGGATTAGGACCGTATTACAATCCATCCTATTTGTCACTCGCCAGACAAGGAGCACTCAGCTCGTCCACTCTGAGCATGACATCACTGCACCAGCAACAGCCACATCCACAGCAGCCTCGTGTGAGAGGAAGATATGCTGACCAGCGGGGTGCTCTATCTTCTGTGACGTCGCTCTCAACTCTGAGCAACGATGGAACAGGAGGAGGAAGAAGCGGGATAGCTCCTGGGCGTGTCTATGCAGATGCCTTCAGCAATGGCACAGGAGGCGCAGTTACTCGGCAGCGACGCTCGGAAATGGGGCAGCGTGGGTCGTCTGGTGAGATTGATGCGCGCGCAATGACCTCATCCTCACTCTCATCCTCCTTCAACATCCAGTCGCCTGCGTCAGAAACGACAGATTCGTCTATTTCTTCATCTGCTCCACTGAATTCAAGAAAAAGGCTTCAGAAGAAAAAATCAGGTGGAAACTCTCCAGCTTCGCCTGGCTTTACCTCATCTGCTTTTTCTTCTGGTTCTCTCCAAACTGCTGAGAGCCCCCGAACATCTGGTCAAATGGACAATCGCTCAGAAAAGGCAAAACTGCAACAGATTTCAAGCAAAGGAAGGCTGAAGCCAAAGGCAGGACTACTTGGCCCTTCTTATGCTGCTTCATCCAACACTGCTGCTTTTCCAGTGGCAGCAACTGGCACATATTTGAGTTCGACTATTCCAACATCTGCATCATATTTGGGTTCATCCTTTGCACTTGGCTCGAGATATGGCTCTTCTGCTCTGCTGATGACAACTGGTGGTGGAGCAGGCAATGTGCCTGTGCCTGTGCCTGTTCCAATTCCAGTTGGAGGTAGAAGAGACGAAGGTGCATATGCACCGTCTGTAACATCAACTTCTCCAATTCATCCAACTGGAATGTCTCTTGCAATGTCCTCTTCATTCTCGTCTATTCCGGTGGCTGGCCATGCCATTCCACCAACACTCGAAGTAATGGATGGATGTACTGTTGATGGAACACAGCAACCGATGCTTGTTGAACCAGCAATGTCAAACACAGAAAAGGAAAAGAAGACAAAGAAAGGCAAAAAAGGGAAAGATGGACTTAACAGACAAGGGAGCCAAGCATTTCCATCAGGTTCTCCTTCAGCCAGCACAGCACAATTACACACATCAGCCTCAAAGAACAGCAGAATGTTTCAACAGCAGTCATCTATTCCTTCGTCATCATCAAATCTATCTCGTTCACTCTCTCAGTACAAGTCAGCCTTTCCTGTGATGTTCCCACCATCCATCTCTGCGTCCAACTTGATGTCTTCACTCGCTCAGTCACATCCTGTTCTCCACCGCAAAACAGAAGAAACACTTCCTCCACCGCTTTCAAGGCCAGCTATCACAACAGAGCTGATCAGAAAGGCAGAAAGCGAAGCAGAACTCGGAAGAGACGAATATACATACGAAGACGAAAGGGAAAGCGATGATGAGAATGGAGAAGTGTGGAAAGAGCGCATCAACGAAGATGGCAGCAGAATCGAAGAGCAGAGCCCACAAACAGGACAAGATTTGGGCGATGAGAATCGTCCTCTTCGTCAAGGCGACCAAAAGCCAAAAGCGAATCCCAAACAAAAGCGCATTGCTGGCTCGAAAAGTCGGTCTCTGCTTCAGCCAAAAGGAGGCATTCGAGGAGAGATGGGGCTGTTTGTGTCGTCTCAGAGCATCGGACTTGGGATGAATGAGCGGGTGAAGGAATACCAGAGAGAAAAGAGGAGAGAAATGGAAAGGAAAGAAGAGGTGAGCGCTGAAAATCAGTTGGTGCAGCAGGCGATGGATGGAATTGGAATGTCTGAATATGACTCAGGTGCTGTTGTGATTGGCGATGCAGTGACTGACAATCAACAGGCAGGAATAGGATTGGATGTGGTGAACGAGGAAGATGAAAGAGAGGCATATGAAGAAGGCGAGGCAGGTTTGAATATTCCTCAAGCAGAGGTTGGCGGAAGAGAAGAAGAAGAAGATGACGACGACGATGATGATGAGTCGCTTGCTGCAGACGATGGAAAAGAGGCGATTGAATTGAACGAGCACAACATCACCTTCTTCCCTCCAACTGTTTCGTTCCCAGCATTTGTACCAGTTCAATCATCACAGCAACCGTCTTCACTTTCTGCTTCCAGCTCTTCTCCTTCTTCTGGTGCACTTTCATCAGAAACCACGGGCGCTAATATTCCTTCAACGGGATCAGCTATTTCAACATCTGGTTTGTCTGACAGCGTATCTTCACAGTCATCAATCTATCCACAAGCAACAATTGAGCCATCAGCAGATTCAATGATTGCATCCCCCTCTTCCTCTGCTCTTCCTTCAACAGCCGCATCTGATCCATTTTCTGATCTGCATCCGATGCTCACTGCACAGCTGGTCAGTGTTGCGCTGTCTGCGTCTGCTGAAACAGGCGCTGTCCGTCCGTCTTTTGGAGCACCTGTGCAGAGTTCACCGCTTGTGTCTATTCCTCAGCCAGTGGAACAGCCAGAGACATTTCCAACAAGAGCATCTCAGGCACAGTTGCAGATGGAACACACAAACAATGAGGAATCTGCTAATTCTGCGACTTCGGATGAGCATGCTTTTGATGGAAAAGAGGAAAAGTAATAATTGCCGAATGACTTTCATCTGGAGAACGAAATTTCTTTTAATTCAAACAGTTTATTCAAATTGATATTATTTTATTTAACAAGCGGATATTAAACATGATTGCCGTTCTGCTACGCTCTTCTCATGCTGTGGAATACTTCAGAATTTGGAACATTCATCATTTTATTCGGTTATTTAGCCAATTTCACCAGGTCAGAGAAACATGATTGCTTCCATAAAAGCAACTTGATCTATAAGCACCAAATTCATTTTTTTAGCTTTTTGTTAGTTTTATTATTTTTATTGACGCTCAGTTGAAATGCACATTCATAAACAAAGTTTTGTTTCCAGTTTTTTGTTCGTTTTCTTGCTTGATCGTATTTTTCTTGCTAATATACATTTAGTTTACTTGCAGAATTTCAAAATTACAATTATTATTTTGTTTATTTCATACTTACGATCTGTTTATCTTGTCATCTTTTAGGCTGCAGCGTCTTCTTCTGTTTAAAGCTTTTATTCACTGCCTTGCTAGACATTTATAATTGCAGTAGAGCATTTATGAATTTATGTTAGAAATCATTTTGTATTATTTTGTTATAGTTTTATTTTTTCCCCCCTTATCTTTGACATTTTAGTGATGTTTCACAGCTTTATGTTTGATAAAGATATTTTATGAAGAGCACATTTCTTGAACATGCATTGCGCGTTATGCGATTTATTGATCCTCATTTCGCCTGGATGAACTTCATAATATTCACTTCACATGACATATCGTCTGCATTCATTCAAGAAATCTTTCATAATCAATGGAAGTCTTTATTCAAACAACAAACAGCTAATCAGCTTTTTTAATCAAGTTATAAAATTAGAATATTTATTTATTTATTTATGATGTTATGAGCAAAATGGAAACTAAAATGAAAGGAAAACAAGGAAAAATATGATTCAAGAAGAAGGAAAAAAAGCGAAGCTTTCACAAACACAATCTGCAATTTGTTAAAAGAGAGTGAAATTATTTGAAATGAAGCATTGATTCCAAAAGTGACATTTTTGTAAGAAGCAAACAAAAAATTCAATGGAAGAGATTATAAGATACTTGAGGTTGAAATCTTCTTTTGAATAACAAGAATAAGATTTTCGGGTGTTTCTTATTTCTTTTATAAATGTTTTATCAAACGAATAAGAATGGCTCATCTTCAGCTTTCTGAGCCTTTTGCTTCAGTTTCTTTAATGTTCTGCTCTCCTTCATCATCTTTTTTGTTATTATCAGCATTTTGCGTTATTTTGCTATTGTCAATGCCCTCAATTTTTCCCCCTTCTTCTTTTGAACGAGCCTTCTTTGCTTCTTCTGCTTTCCTCGCTTTCATTTCCATCATCAGCTCCAATCTGCTTTTCCCTCTCTTCTTTGTCTCAGCATGATCTGCATCCTCATTCTTCTCTTCATTCCTAATAAGTGTTATGCCAGAAACACCTGTGCGCGTTGGACTCTGCAAAAAAGGCTGTGGAGAAGTTGAACTTAGTAATGGCGATGTAGGAGATGATGGTGATGTTCCACAAAATCCAATTCTTGCTTCACTTTTCAATCGTTCAATTCCCATCATTTCTTTGCTCTTCCCATCTAAACTAGTTTCTTTATGCATCCCGAATCTGTTTTCCTCTTCGTCGTTGTTGCTCCGATAATCTGTTTCATCTTTCTTTTCGTTTTGCATCACTGAAGCTCCACCAACACCAATTCCGCTTGATCTCATCAGCCTTCCCAGCTCTTCAAAGTCTCCAAATAAGACGCTCTTGTTGTCAGGCTGCCGCAACACAGCTGCTGGATGCAGCGTCGGAAACACCCGCACACGCTTCGCAGCTCCAGGAAGTGCAATCATCCTTACCTTTCCATGTTCAGAAAGAATCCCTCCAATTTTTTCTCCTGTGGTGCTTTTGTTGACGCCACACTGAAATCCCGCAAGAACAAACTTTGCTGCGAAATTTCCTAATGCCACCACCCACTCTGGACAGATGATTTGCAGCTGCTCCAAAAGATAAGGTGTGTGCTCTTTCATCTCATCTGCCCGTGGATTTCGCATTCCAGGTGCGGCATACTTAAGGATGTTACATATATACACATCTCCAATACTCAAACCAGCTACTCCAAGCAATTGCCCCAAAAGTCGTCCAGATGCACCCACAAATGGAACACCTTGTCTGTCTTCTTCGGGGCCTGGCCCTTCTCCAATTAGAACGATCTTAGCACACGGGTTTCCACTACCAAACACAAGTCGTTGAGCTGTATCTCGAAGTGCTCTAATCGATGATATTTGCATTAATGGCGAGTTGAAAAGTAGCAAAACGAAAGAAATGAATGAAAATCAGAACAAACGAAACAAAGCAGTTCCAAGAAACAACAATATAATTAAATAGTTTATTTTTAGAAAAAAACAAAGATGAAAAATCGTTTGAAAAATAAACAAGTTGATTTAAAGGTTGTTCATTCAAAAAATTGTTTGATTTTATGAAATGGTTATATTTAAGAAGAAGAAGAAGAAGAAAAAAAAAAAAAAAATAAGCTTTTAAACGAAAGAACAAAAAATTTAACAAACAATGTTTTGTTTCCTTCAATTCTCTTTCTGAGTTCCTCCAATCTATACACTTTTTCTTCACGGCTCAGGGTTATACTTCCTTTTGTACTTCCTGAACAAGCTTTAAAAAAGCTCGAAATATCTCGCATGACTCCGCCATCAGGTTTTTTGGCAATTCCATCATTTCTTTGCTCTATGTGTGTTTTTTCCTCACCATTTTCTTTATTCACTTGATAACTCTTTTCATCTCTAATTGGGTATTCGTCACTTTTCAGTTTGTATTCTGCATGCATTGAAATTTTATTCTCGTTTTCAAATCAGTTAAAAAATTTTCTTGTGGGTACAAACTTTAAGAATGAGAGCATTTTATTAATATCTTCAATTTCATAATGGACAAAGAACTTTTAATTATTTACATAACTAACAATGCTAAAATAGAAAAAATAACAAATATGAAATGAGTTTGAATTATTATAATTAGCAAATCAAAAATCGCAGCAAATATATTCAAAATTAGAGTTAGAACATCTTATTTGTAGTAATTTTGTAACATTTTAAAGCAGATGCTAAATATTAACTTAACGCAAACACACAAACATGGAAATAATATTTAGATAAACAAAAATATCAAATAATTATTTTCTTACTGATAAAAAAAGAAATCAGAATTCAAAAAATTCAATATTCTTTTAATGTTTTCTTCTTAATAGTTTAAAGATGATCAGTTACATGTTGAAGATGCCTCATTTAAAAAAAAGACAAAACTGTTGAACAAATGTTAGAAACAAGTGTGTCATTAAAACAGAATCTTTCAAACACCAAGTTCCCAATACTCAAGCTAAAACCAACAAATTATTTGAGTTTGTCAGAAAAAGGTTTGATGAAATTTATTTTTAATTTTAATTTTGAAAAAAAAAACATTTCCAACTAAAATAAATAAGCAATACTCAAATTTTTATATTAAAACGGATTTCATCGATTAAATATTAAAATAATTCTATAAATGTACGATAACAACATGAAAAATACATTTTATTAGTGAAAATAAACACTCAAAAAGCTATATGACACAGAAAATATAAATTGTGATATGTTTGATCTGAAAATGATAAAAGTGTTTAATGAGGATATTAGGGTTGGTTGCAACAAGTTTCCTGGTTGTCTAACTTGGGGAATAAATGATTTGGTTTTATATGGTGCAGAAAACAATGTGGCTATTTGTAATATGGCTTTGGTCAAAGTTATTGCACTTCTTTCTGGCCATAATGGACTTGTTACGGGACTTCGATGGATTCCAAATGAATGTTCCGAGAACAAAAAGTCATTGGGAAAACCTGAATTTGAATTTATTTCGTGCTCTGCTGATCACACGCTTATTTGGTGGAAGTATGATCCTTCAGCAATTTTTGGATGGAAAGCAATGCAAGTTTTGAAAGGCCATGATGATTCAGTTCTAGGATGTGATGTAAGTATGTATTATATATATATTTTTAATTTTAATTTATGCATTTGATTTTCGTGAATAATTCTTGATGTGTATCTGTAATTTTTTAATTGTTAAAGTTTCTCTTCAGAATGGCTCCCATATGCTTGCATCATATTCTGCTGATCACACTGTTAAGATATGGCTTCGAAAAGACCCAATGCACTGTTGGACTTTGGCACAAACTTTATCTTTTGCACCTCGTGTCATTTGTTCAGTTTCTCTTTTTGCCTATTCAATCAGTGAACTTGGAGTTCTTCTTGCTTTGGGATCTGTTGATTCTAGAATTCATCTTTTTCATTCGTCCTCGCCAACAGAAGATAACGTAATTGAGTTTAAGTTTCAATCATTTTTAACAGGACATAAGGATTGGGTAAGATCCGTGAGATTTGCACGAGCTGAAGGTGACCTTGACACTGAAAAAGAAGAAGATGAATCTCAAAAGGAAGAAAAAGGTACTATTTAATTTACGTTTTAAATATAATTTATTCATTTATTGTTCATATACAAATGATTGTTGCACAAAACAATTTTTTATAATGTATTTTTACACTTCCTTAAATAGATGCTTCACCAAAGACAGATTCGTTGTTATCTTTCAGCGTTTGCTTGGCTTCATGCTCACTTGATTCAACAGCGCGTGTGTGGAAGATCGGTGTTCCATCGTCTTTGATACCAACAGCACTTGCAAAGCTGTCAGCTTCTCAATCAGCTTCATCTGAGAAACCTCCTTCAGATTTTCGTCTGCCAACAGGAATTCGTTTTGTTGGTGTGCAACAGGCAACACTCGCTGGACACACAAAGTGGGTGTCTTCTGTTGAATGGGCACATCTGTCATCATCATCATCATCTTCTTCTTCTTCTTCTTCTGTTGTTCGTCAGCCGCCTCTTCTGCTCACATCTTCGATGGACTCGATGGTAATGCTCTGGTCTGCGGATGAGAAAAGCCGCTTGTGGATCAACCAGCGCAACTTTGGATACATTCACGAAAATCTACTGGGATTTGAAGGTTTGCATTAAAAAGATCATTTATTTTAACTGTTTATTTGATCAATTATTTGGATGAATGAATTCAATCTTTTCTATTTCAATTTGTAAAACAATATAATTTTCTATTCTTTTATTTCTCTTTTGTTATCGCAGGGGCTGTGTTCAGTCCGACTAATCGCTCAATTGTTGCACACCGAATGAGTGGGGCACTTTCTCTGTGGACACAACAAGGAGAAATGGAAGACCCTGTCAAAGCAAAAAGAGAAGGACATTCATCATCATCATCATCATTTTCTTCTTCTTCTTCTTCAGTCAACTCCATCATTTCATCCAGCTGGCATCCATTCCCAACACCCACAGGCCATTCTGCTCCTCTGTCTTCCATTGCCTCGTTCCATTCATTTCCCTCTCTCCTCTCGTCAGCCACAGACAAGTCTATTCGACTCTTTTCATATCGGAAGCTCCTCTATCCAACAGAGCATTGCTCTTTCTATGAGACCAACCGCCCAATGCAGCATGGACACAACGTGGTTGGAGTGTGTGTCGGAGGAGAAGGGGTGCTTGATGAGGGCATCAGAGAAGGAGAAGAAGGAGGAGAAGAAGGAGGAGAAGGAGAAGGAGAGGAGAGAGAAGAGGACATGAGACGTGGAAAGGAATGCTGTCTCGATGGGAAGTGTGGATGCTGTTCAAATGAAGGAATATCATCATCACCATCATCGTCTTCATCATCATCTTCTTCTCAGAGCTATCTTCCTCTTTCATTCGTTGTTGCGTCTGAAGAAAAGCCGCTTAGAATTTTGGAGGCGCCAAAGTTGTTCTATTCCCTCTCGTCTGCTGAATGCACTTTGCCATCCAATCAGAAAGAAAGCGAAGTGAAGACAGAATCATCTGCAACAGACACAGAAACACCATTGGCCTTTCCCATTTGCAGTTCAATCAAACGCTTCTCGACAGCATCACGTGCTGAGGCATCTACACAGAGGCTGTCAAATATACCTGTCTATGACAGTGTGGGAGAAGAAGAGGAAGGAAAGAAAGACGATGCAAAAGATAGTGATGGAAAGAATGGAATAAACAGTAGGACAGAAGTATCAGCTCAGATAAAAGCAAAATTGGATCAGATTGGCTTTGAAATGAATGAAGAAAGCGGAGAAAAGAAAAATAAGCAGAAAGAAGAGAAGAAAGAAGGAGCAAAACAAGCAAAAAATGCCAGTGGCAGCACAGCCAGTCAGAAGGCAGATGATGGGAATGATCCAGATGGTGAGGAAGAGCTGGATGGAGAAAGAGAAGACGAAGAAGAGGAAAAGAGGAAAGAAGAAGGAAGGAAGAAATTGCTTGTTCAGACACTTCAAATGAATGTGCCTGCGCTGATTGAGAGTGAAATTGCATGTGGAATGAGAAGAGGGAAAGAAGAAGACGAGAAAGAAAAAGAAGAGTGTTGCTCTGACAACAGCAATTGTTCAGTTACTCTTCCACCACTTCCATTGGAAGAGACACTTCTTCATTCAACACTCTGGGTGGAGCAGAATCAGCTCTTTGGACATCCAACAGAAGCATCGTGCGTGTGCTGCTCAGAAAACACAAATGAGACAGAGACAAATGAAACAGCAGGAAGAAGAGAAAGAGAACAGAAAGAATGTTCAAAAGATGGATGTGCTACAAAGAGAGGGGCGTGTGTGAATGAAGATGGCAGGTGTGTGTGTGGAGGTGTGCACAGCAACAAAGCATTGAATCGTGTCCATTCGACTCTGATGATGCAGAGACTGTTCAGCAGCATTCAGCAGAAAATGAATGAAAATGGACATTCTGAAAAGATCTGCACTCGCTCTCTTTTGGCTCCTGCTATGCGCTTCTTGCCAAATTCTCATCTTTTCTCAAGCAATCCATTCTTTTCTTCATCATTTTCGTCTTCTGCATTCTCTTCTTCTTCCACTTCCTCATTCTCCTCTTCTTCTTCTGCCATTCTCCCTCATCTTCCTCTGATTGCGTCGGGTGCAGTGTCCACATGCAGCAAAGGAGGTGTCATCACCATTTGGGCTGCCATCTCTCCAAAAATGAGTTCTGTTCGGATGCCTTCTGCCTCGTCTCGTCTGTCTTCTCTGGCCTCCTTCAGAAACATGACTGGAATGAATTCTTCTTCTTCATCTTCACCTTCATCATCCTCCTCATCATCTCCATCATCATCCCATTCAGCAGGTGCTCAGCCCAAAAAGTGGATGCGCATCTTTTGTGGCAGAGTGCATGAAGAGTCAGTTGCATCGGTCACATTCAGCCATTGGGGCATTGAGAAGTTGAGCACTTCAGAAGAAGAGGACGAGATGGGAGAGAAGAGAAACGCAGAAGAAGAAGATGAAGAGGAGAAGCAGAGAGAAAAAGAAAGAAAAGAGATTGAAGAGATTGAAAGAAGAATTCAACAAAAAGAACGAAGTCATCAAAACGAAGCGAATGTTAATTCATCTGCAACAACAGCACAAACACCACATGTTATTGAACAACCATCCATTCTTCCTCCCACCTCAGTTTCATCTTCTTCCTCTCCTTCCCCATCATCTGCCTTATCTACTTCTTCTCCTTCCTCTTCTCCCTCTTCCATAACCACTCCGTCTCCTCTGATATGGCTGATCAGCACATCGACCGACGGCACTGTCTGCTTCTCTCTCTTTTCCTATTCTCTTTCCTCCTCAGGCACTCAACTCCGCCCTTCTCCTTTTGCTTCCTTCTCTTCTTTCTCCGCCTTCTCCTCCCGCACCTCTTTTGCTCCTCTTTCTTCCCTTCGCATTGGAGTGCCCACTTTGCAGTGTGTCTTTGAGACATCAAACTTCAGCCCTCTTTCGATCAAACCGACCGTCCCGTCGCCTCCGACAACTGCGCCCATTCAGTCGAGGCGGTTGGACGAGCATGTGAGAGAGATGAATGAGAAGGCACAGAAGCAGAAAGCAGCCAGGTGCTGCGTTTGGGTGAGGATGGAGAGAGAAGAAGGAGAAGGAGAAGGAGGAAATGATGATAAATGCACTCAGAAGGGTTCATCTTCACAGAACGAAAAGAAGACAAGCAGAAAGAAGATTGACTTGGGATTTGCAGTTGTTGGGACAGACGAGGGAGATCTGATTGTGTGGCAGTGTGACATGAATCCAGAGATGGAGAAGTGTATCGCAAGAGAAGACACAGAAAGTGGAGAAGAGAACAAGAAAACAGATCCATTTTCTCAGAAGAAGATAACAACGTCTGCGAAGACTGAGACAGTCCCTGTGGAGTTCAGAGGCATCTTCCACTTCGACAACAGCACTTTGGTTGATGTGTCTTCTTCAAAGGCATCTCGCTCACTTCAAGCTTCTTCCTCTTCCTCTTCTTCTCTTCAACCATCTCACATTGATCCCATCACTTCGATAGCTTCTCTGCCTGTCTCCTCCACAACTGTGCTACTGGCTGTGGGAACAAAAAGTGGAAGAGTCCGATTTGTTTCAATGAGTGCAGCAGAATTAGACTCTTCTGTGGAATCAGCAGCTCATTCTTCTCTTTCCCACCCGATGGCCATCCAAATGAATGAAGAGCAGACTGAAATGGATTCAAATGCATTGTCTCTTCTGCCTTCTTCATTCCATTCACAAAGCTTCACAGAAAACATCCCCCAAACACAGCAGAGTGCCATTCAAACAGAAGCACATTCAACATTCTATCCTTCTTCCACAGTCACTTCTTTGTCATTCTTTTTCTTGAACTCTGTCTGCCGATGCCGCAACAGGAGAGACAGACAACACTGCCCTGTCTGTTTGATGTCTTCCAATGGCAAAGGAGAAGAGATGTGCAAATGCACTTCAGAGAAATGCAATTGCGAGAAGGAAAAAGATGCAAAAGAATCAGAAAGAAGCGATGTGATGTTGGCTGCTGCTTCGACAGACCATTCTCTCAGAGTTTATTCAGTTAACATTTTGAATTAAAGCGAAAGGGACTTTTTTTGAAATGAAAAGAATAAAAAGAATTTATTTTTATTTTATCATTTTTATAAACACTTTTTAATTTTTTTTTTAATTTTTCATTTGAAAAATGAAACAAAAGTATTCTTTTTGAACCAAACTTTTATTGTTTACTGTTTCAACCTAATTAAACTTAAAATCAGAATATTATCATTTTTATTCATTTTTAAAATAAACTCAAATAAACACCATTAGCAAACAAAACTTAAACAAAAAATAAAAAAGACAACCACAGAACTCCAACCTCATCCTCAGAGCAGCCACATTCCGTGCTTCTCCTTCATCTTCTGCTTCAGCCCCATCGTCTCCATCTTCTTCAGCCCGCCCGACGCCTCGTTGGCCATAAACATGGTGTATGTGTCCTGCCCTCTGATAGACCGCATTTCAGTCACAGAGACGAACTTTCTGCTGGCGCGTGGGGGACGAGCGAGGACGACCTCAGTGATGTTTGGATAAAGCATTCGGAGGGAGTGGATGAAGAGGATGTTGGATGTGAAGGACATCGGAGAGGATGAGGGCGGGTTGATGCTGGATGCGTTGGCAGAGGAAGAGGAAGAGGAAGAAGAGGAAGAAGAGGATGAAGGAGATGTCTGAGATATGAAAGAGGTGGGTGAGAAGAGGAAAGAAGTGGATGCAGACAGAAGTGGTGAGACCATTGAGCGAAATGACGAGGAAGAAGAAGAAGGAAGAGAAGAAGAGGAGGAAGGGGAAGTGGATTGTGAAGGGGCAGAGGAAGAGGATGAGACAGACAATGGAGAAGGAACAATCGAAGCAGAAGAAGAGGATGAGGAGGAAGAGGAAGAAGAAGCATTCTCAGAAGAAGAAGAAGACGAGGAAGAGGAAGAGATCTGACCAGAGTCTCCAGTGAGGAGGGAAGAGAATGGATATCCCTCAGCAAAGCCGTCGAGGTTGTCGTATCTGAACACATCTGCCAGCTGCTCCTTGCAAAGTGTGCCGTCTTCGTCGAGAGGGGCGTTGTGGAAGATGCAGTTGGGAATGGAGTGCACCATCTGGTTGAGCATGCCGGATGAGTAGATGAGGCTGTTGGTGGCAGCAGGGGCTGTCGGAATGGTCTCCTGCAGAACACGCGCCTGTTCATACCGCTCGGCCATCTTTGCCAGCTTCTCCTGTCTTCTCTGCTGAATACGCTCTGCCCTCTGCTGTCTGCTCTCTGCTTTGGATTGGCGTGTTTGTGGAGTTTCGAGTGTGGATGGCTGAAACGATGAAGAAGATGCTTCTTTGTCTTCTTGTTTTGTGTCTATGGCAATAGATGCATCTGATTTATGAGAAGAGTCAACTGCATCTTCAGATACAACAATTGAACTACTTACAGAAGAAGAAGAAGAAGAAAGAGAAGCATCGATTGAAGATGCAGTCTCAGCTGTTGTGTTGTCATTCTCTTTGGATGTCTCAGATGAATCTGTTGAAGTGTCTGCTTCCTCTTTCATTGATGGCGTCAACTCTTTCGGAACATCCTTTTCAACTTCTTCTGTTTTCGGTTCTGTCTCTTCTTTTTGTTGCTTATCTGCCAAATGCAAATTATCATCTTTCTCTTTCTCTTCTTCTTCTTCTGTTTTCTCATTCGATGTCTCTTCATTTCCCTCTGCTCCAAGTACAGATGGTTCAACATGTTCATCTTTGTTGCTTTTCTCTTGCTGTTCCTCCTTTTCACTCGCATTTCCCTCCTTTTGTGTCTCTTCTGCTTCATTCTCCTTGTATTCTGGTGGCGGCTGTTCAGATTCGCCTTCTTCAGACTTCTTTTCATTGCTTTCTTTTAAGTCAGAAGTTGGCTGTAAGTAAAATGGCAGCTCTTCTTGTTCATCCTTCTTCTTCTTCTTCTCTTCTCCTTCCTCCTCTCCTTCTTTTGTTTCGTCTCTTTCTCCTTCCTCCTCTTCTTCCTCTTCCTCCTCCTCTTCTTCTTCTTCATTCCACATCGGTACATAAACCGTCTCGGCATCTTCTGGATGGAGTCTTCGTGCCTCGCAGAAGTCGATCACATCTTCCACCCCTTTCATCTCACACTCAGGAACAGACACAACACCTGCTGTGGCAAAGTCCACAGCAGACAGAAGAGAATGGATGCGATGCAGCAGATGCGTCAGAGGTGTGTCCACACTGTCAAACTGCATGTCATATCAAAACATGTCATTTATTAATTAATTTTAAAAAGAGAGAAATAAAATACAATAAATTGAGCATAACATATAAATAAATGAAAGATAATAAGATATTTCAGAATAAAAATTTAGTTTTAATTGCAAATATGAAACAGAAATAGAAAACATGTCAGTTTTGAAGCGTCATCATACAATTTGAGTGCAGAGCTCTTCGTTGAACTCGTCTGGTCTGCTGGCAACAACAAAGCACAATGTTATGCTGCCAATTGAATGAAACACCATCACACGCGACGATCGTGTCTGTGGAGTATCTTCTTCCTCCTCCTCTTTTTCTTCTTCCTCTTCTTCCTCTTCTTCTTCCTCTTCTTCCTCATCTTCATCTTCATCTTCTTCATCCTCCTCGTCTTCTTCGTCCTCCTCTTCATAACCACTGTTTGCGATATTACTTCCCTCCTCTTTAGCTTCATTTTCAGCCAGTTTATTTTCTTGACTGCTTTTATCTTTCTTTCCTGAATGTTGCTCACTTTTTTTACCTGCCTCTTTTTCTCCTTTGCCTTCCAAAGAGCTGCCATTCTCATCTCTGTCTGCTTCTTCCTCTGCTTCCTCGTCTGTTTCCTGATCATCGTCCTCTTTATCCTCTTCGTCGTCTCCTTCAAATCTTGCCTTTGCAATCTGTGCAACAAACTTCTTTTTCTCCTTCTCTCTCATTTCCTCGTCGTAACACTGTGTCCAGCTGTGGGCAGACGGCGACAGCATGCGCCGAGAGAATTCTTTGACCAGTTCTGTTTCGAGAGAAAGGGGAAGAAAGACTTCTGTGCACTCGTTGTGCTGTGTGGTGGGCAGGCTTGTCAGTGACACTGGGAAAGAGGAAGAAGAGGAAGAGGAAGAAGATGATAATGGAATAGAAGAAGCAGAAGAAGATGAGAAGGAAGATGGCGATGATGATAAAAGAGAAGGACGGTCAGTTGAATGAGGACGTGAAGCGTTTGATGGATCTTCTGCAATCTTCTTCTTGTTGCTTTCGTCGTTTGATTCTGAACTTCTCTCATTTTCTGCAATGGATGTTTGCATTGCCTGACTTCGCAGCAATGAATAGCACGACGTCACTTTCTCTGTTGCTGCTAAAAACCGTTGTGCAACATCCGAGCCTTTTGACTGTGCATATGGCAAATAAGTGTTCTGCTGCAAATACAACTTTGCAAGATCAACCTTTTCCTTTTCTCTTCCCATTGACAAATGCATCATTATTAATCTTGTCAGTTCAGTTGGGAGATGTGTGCAAACAACGCTAAGACCGTACGCAATCAATCCACCGTAAATCGGCAGATCGCGAGACATTTCCACTTTATCGAGAATCTGAGATGCATCAATGAAATATCTTTTTCCTTTCTAAAGGAAATTTATTTCAATAATTGAGAATAAAAAGAAAGATTGAAAAATGAAATTAATGCATATTAAATTGCAAATCAATGACATACCAAAGGAAGAGGACAATATGGAACGGGATGAAGAGTTTGAGTTAATGGATCAGGATAAACAAAAAATAAGAGAGTCAGTAGCTTTGTACCGATTTCCCTCATATAATATTTGAAAGCATCATTATCATCTCCGCATGCTTCCTTAATGTCGGGAATTGAACAATAAAACATGTGAAAATAATCAAGCATTAAAGAAAGTGATTCTTTAACAACACAATCAGGAGTAAGCAAATCAGCTCCTAAAATGAAAAAAACTCCATCAATAACACGAATTGCTATTTTCATTTTTGTTGTTGTTATGAATGTTGGTTTCCCAGTGTGCAAATATTCTCTAATAGTTGTCATGGTAAAAATAAAATCTACTCGAAGTAAAGCCTTGTCTTCGTCTTGCATATCAGTGGAGGGATCGCTATAATGAAAAAATAATTCTGTGTGAACACGCTCATTTGCTCCTTTTGGAGGGGGAGTGAAAATAGCAAGATACAAAGGCTTCATTTGTTTTGTTAAGGTTATAATACCATAATAAAATAAAGAATAATCGTATTTTTGTAATTTAATTGTTTAATTTTTGCAAACATCTACAATGTCCAGACAAAATTCATATGAAGTTATTTGTAAAGAAATGAGTGGACTTATAACCGAGTATATGAATGAAAAACAGAAAATAGAGTACATTCGAAATCCAACATGGAAATCATTTGATTTATTTGAAAATTTGCAAAACCTAACAATTGATCGACTTGAAAATAATATGAAGAAGCTGTGGGAAGAAATTATTTCGGAATCCAAAAATCTGGTATTAGTTTTTCTTTTGATTATCGAAATTCAATTCATTATTTTCAGGAGCAAGCATATCAGCGATTACTGGTTCAACACAAAAAAGAAGACGGTTTTTCAAAAAAAAAAAAAAAATTAGTTGTTTTTACTGTATTTTATTATTTTGTTTTTCACAACTATTTCACAAGATTGGAGACAAAATCTTATAAATGATCATGAAATGAGGAATCTAATTCTATCGGATCTCAAAGAGTGCTCCGATGCGGATGTATGATTCCTATCATCTTTCTTTTCCATAAATATTTCTTTCAGATTTTAACGGTATATTTGGCATCATGGACTCTCAGTCCATACTTTCCTTTGTGAAAGCATAACGGAACGGGTCAGGCTCATGTAAATACTTTCAGAGAAACAAAGTTATCAATAAATACTCTACGCATTCCTGATATCATCCTTTGATACCGCGAAGAACTTCACGACATTGGATCCAGTGCCATTCTTTTTCTTCAGACTTCATTGAATCTTCTGCCAACTCTATAATCTTAAAAGATAAGAGAAGAGCAGGAGAAGTCGCTGCGCTTATGGACGAAGACGGAGCATAAGAAGAACTTGAAGAAATTTCAGGCTCTTTTCCGCAAAAGTACATCACAAGACTTTCGCCTTTCTTCTTCTCTCTTATTGGCTTTTGGATTTTTTCTCTTCTTGCTGGAGTTGCTTGATATTCATGATAAGACAATTCGTGTTCCTCTAAAAACTCATTCTCGCTAACTTCACTTGGCGCTTTGGATTCTTCTTCGCATTTTTCTTCTCCGTCTTCATTTTTATCTTCTTCGACACTCAATGATGTCTTTGCTAAATGCTTGGCTTTGATTGCATCATTATCATCCAACTTTTTGATTTGCTTTGCTCTTTCTTTCATTCTGTTGATCATAGCCTTCGTTCCTCCTTTTTCATCAGATTTTTTCTTCCTACTTTCATTCTGCGAGGTTGTGTGCAATGAGCATAATTCGGGATTGGATTGCTTCGAAAATTGAGTCTGTGACGCTGGATGAACAGCTGGTCGAAGAAGGCACTTTTTATCAAAAAATGTGAAATACTTCACAAAGAAATTTGAAGGTATCTCTCGCTTGGCAGAGCACAGTGCAAGAAGGTACATTTTTGTGACTTCTGAAATTTTTAATAGATATTTATATTTTTAAATTATTTGCTTCACAAAACAAATTTTCATTCAAACTCGCTGTGGTTGGTAAAGATGTTGTTGCCTGAATCAAAAATAAAAGTGTTCTTCGTATACAATCCGAAATCTGCCCTTTTGTTGGTTTTTCTGTTGAATAACTTTGAAAAAAGAAAATTGTGAAGAATCAAAATTATTGATGGCAAACTTTTGTTGAAAAATAAATGTAAATCTTTCTCTAATTGTCATAATGCTTGGACCAAAACATAAAGCAACACAAGGAATTTGCTGGGACACATCGTTTTGTTTTGTTTGATCAACACCAAAAAGTGAATCAATCGAAGAAAGCATTGAAGAAATGCTCTCGAGAAACTGCAATTAGAAAAATGTTATTACACAAAAAACAAAAAATAAAATAAAACCTTATTGTATTGTCTCAGTTTATGTGAAGTTCTGGAAAATAAATTCTAAAGAAAAATGAGATTTTTCAAAAAGAAAATAATCAATTTTCTTTATTCAAACTAATTGTTTCTTCATTTCTTCAACAGGTGAAGGAATTTGTTGTCTAATGAACAATAGATTTAATAAGCATTCTTTTAGAATAGCAGCGCATATATCATGAGAAAGTGGAATCTTAAAATGAATAGGTAAATCAATTGTAAGATTTTCCATTTGAATTTTTTTTTTCTGTATTCAAGTGTTCGATTTAATTTAATGTATGAAATGCGGGAATTATTTTATGTAACTTTCAAATTAGCACACAAATTACAAATAATAACACAACGATCCCAATAATCAATAATTTTATTTAAAATATTAGGGGTACAAAATTTAACAATTTTAAGATGGCTTCTGAGGAGCGAAAAGGAATGGAAAATGTCCGCAAATATTTTGCAGGAATTGAAGACGTATTGGACTCTGGTACTATGGAAGAAGAAGGTTTTAACTTTCTTGATTTGTGAAGAATTAACGAGTTTTTTAATAGATCGATATATTCTGCTTGAAAACGTTTTTAGTGAAATGAAGGAAAAAGAAGTCAGATATATATGTGATCCTTATTGCAGTAGAGTTCTCGAAAAACTCCTTAAGCTTGCTTCAGAGAAGCAATTGAGACGTTTTTTCCAAAATATAATTCCTTTGTTTGCAAAACATTGACAAATATTTTTGATAATATTTATCTTATCAATATTCAGCACTCATAAAATAATATACAACCATAACGCATCGAATGTTGTGGAACTTCTTTTGACACAAGCTTTCAATTATTCTGACAATGTTCAAGAATCAGAAGCTGCTGATGATGAGGAGCCAATACAATCTCTCCGTGAATTAGTTTCTTCGTTTATTGGAGTTTGAAGCTTCTTCTTCTCTTTCTTTTTTTATAGAATGTTTTTTGCTGATAACTAACTTTTGAAGCATATTCGTGATCACATGTGGGACGTGATGTCCGATGTTTATTCAAATCACGTTTTCAGAACTTTTCTTGTATGTCTTGCTGGATGTAAATACGAAAAACCAAAGGGGAAAGATTCGCATGCTCGTTCTAGTCGAAAGAGCGCTGAAAAGCAGATTGTTGCTGTATGATGTTCTTAGTCAGTTGAGAATATTAAAAACCATCTAATTTATTTCTTTCATTTATTTTTTGTTTTTTTATTTGATATTCGCTTCAATAGCATAAACCACTTCCATTTCCAGCTTTGTGGGATCAGATTGTGCAACTTCTTATTGGATTGCCTCATCTGCAGATGAATACAGTCAGTACATTGTGTCACTATATTGTATCTCTTGTTTATCAAGACTTCTTTCAAATTGTTGCAGCATTGAGAAATTATGTGAAGTGCAAGGGAATAATGAAAAGCTCCTCATCAGCTCCGTCTTTGGCATCTAACTTATTTAACAAAGACGGTTTGTGTCTCAATTAACTATATTTTTGCCTTTCCTTTTCACTTCTATTTCTTTTATATTGTTACCGTTTCATGTTATTTAAATTTTTGATATTCTTTTTATCATTTTCTTTTTATTCCCTTCATTCAGAATGTGTTCCAATGAGTGCTCTTTCATCGGTGAGACAGGCTGCTCTTCGAGAGATCGATTATGAGGATATGCTGAAAAGAGTATTGGGCAAGGTTTATTCAACATCTCCGATCTGCAATGAAGAGAATGATAATAAAGGGGAAAATGAAATGAAGGATAATGATGATGATGAAGAGGAAGAGGAAGAAAGGGAGGAGGAAGAAGAGGAAGAGGAAGAAGAGGAAGAGGAAGAGAAGGAAAAAAGAGTTAAAAAACAAAAATTAGAAAAAACAAAGAGTGAAAAGAAAAAGAAAGATTCCAAAGAAGATGATGAAAATGAATTAAAAGAAAAAAAGAGCAAAGAAGAAGACGAAGATAAGGAAGAGGAGGAGGAAGAGGAAGAGGAAGAAGAAGAAGAAGAAGAAGAAGAAAGTGAGTCATTTGAGCATATGTCACAGCCTCAGCGCATGTCACTTCCATCTCTTGAAAACATATCCTCTCCGATGTATTCTTTGATGCTGGACACAATTGGCTCTCGTGTGGTCGAAGTGATCATTCGAGGGATGGAAGAGCAGACGCTGCGCGGATTCATCTCCACACACAAAATTGATGAGTATTTGATTCCTCTTTCACTGCATTATTCTGCGAACCATGTTGTGCAGACGATTATGACTGTTGTGAATGATCCGTTTTTGGGCACAGAAATTGTCGATATGCTTTTGAATGAGCTGGAACTGCTTGTGAAAGGTGCTCCTTTCGAAGAGAAAAGTGCAACAGAAGAAAAACAGGGGAAGGGTGAGAAAAGATTGAAAGGAGATGGAGAAGAAGAAAAAGAAAGCGAAGGACAGTCTGAGAAGGATTCGAAAGAAAGTGAGCAGAGCGAATATGGAAATGAGAATGAAAGCTATGCGAATGATGGGGGGATGAAGACAGGAGTCATATTGGAGTTGTTCAAAATGTGTCAGCGGTTTCATTACAAACAGAAAGAGATTTTGAAGAGCATGAAGAACATTTTGTGTCCAAAGGGGCAAAAAGAAATTGAAGACGAGGCAGAAAATGAAAGCAGCGAAAATGATGAAGTGGAAAGTGAAGAAAACGAAAAAAAATTGAAAAAAGGAACTGAAAAAGAGAATAAAGACAAACAAAAAAAAGAAGAAAAAGATGGAGATGAAGATCTAACTCCAAAGAAAAGACGTCGATCAGAAGCTGCAGCATCATCTTCCAATTCTTCTTCTTCTTCTTCTACTACTACTACTACTACTACTACTACTACTACTGTTACTCCAAATTCATCGAATCCTCCTTTGTATGCCTTCTTCCTGCAGCTAATCCAACTTGGACTGACACCATCTTCTCTGTTTTCTGAGATGATTCCTCAGTTTGTGCTGTTCAACAACGATCTGATTGAGGCAGACAGAAAAATGAGTTTAAAAGAGAAAAAGCTTCAGGAATCGAAGAGTGGCTCATCAGCCTCAACTGCACAGAAGTCGAAAAAAGAGAAAAAAAAGCAAGGAAAAGACTCGAAAGAAGCAAAGCAAAACAGCTCAAAAGAAGAAAAAGAGGAAGATATCGACATTTCTGCAGACATTCCCATTCCGCCACTTGCTGTGTCATACTACGGATGCCAAATCTGCTCTGTCATCACCCAATTTGAGTCTGCCCCGTCTCAGCTCTTCTTCGCCTCTCTTTTTTCGCTAAACAAATGTGCTTCTTTGACCCTTTCGTATCATCCAGTGGGATGCCATTTTGTGCAGTCTCTTCTGCGCAGCGAGGCAATCACTCGAAAGAGGAAGGCTGAATGGCTTGTGTGTGTGTGCTCGAATGCTGAGAATCTTGCACGTGACAAGTATGGCAGCAGAGTCGTTGAAGCAAGCTACGAAATTGGAAGCCAATGGATAAAAGTGTGTGAATTTGTGTGAGTGAGTTTTACAGTTAGAATTTGCTTCAACAATTTTTCCTTTTTTTTTTCCTTTAACATTTAATATTATCATTTGAATATTTTTATTTTCTTCTTTTGTTAGGAACAAATCTGCCGTCGGCTGATGGAAAACTCAAAAGATGTGACTGCATCTCCGATTGGCCGCATTGTGTTTAACAAATGCGAAGTGCATCTTTTCTGGCATCAGGTCTGATTATTAAGTTTTTCAAGTCTTTTATTTTTCATTTTTTGAATGGATTTTTATCTTCATTTTATCCTGTTGAATGTGATATGTGAATGCAGAATAATGAGTGGAGAAAGCGCATCATGCAAAGAGAAAAGGCAAAGGAATTGTTTACTTCTGATAAATCTCCTTCCAACAAAGCCACAAATAAAAAACAGAATTCAGGAAAGAAAACAGAAGGAAAACAGAAAAACATCAGCAATCCAAAGCAAAGATTTCCAAATAAGAAGCAGAATCGTAGAGAGAACAAAAAAAGATGATTCAAAGACACACTTCAATGTTAATATAAGCACTTCACGGTAATGTTGTTACAGTTGGTTTTGGAATGTTAAAAATACACCGCAATTTGTTTATTAATCTTCTCTTTTTCCATGATTTTTTTTTCATGACTTTTTCTCGAACATTCTTCACTTCAAAAAAAGTTGTTGGAGAGGTGGGAAAATCGCGGGAAAAGTGAAGACAGACAAGAAAAATTGAAAACTTTATGTTTTTGATAATTTTCATCATTTTTTATTAAGATTTGTCAAAACTCATTCAGAAAGCCAAA
This sequence comes from Monocercomonoides exilis, assembly GCF_001643675.1. NCBI lineage: Eukaryota > Preaxostyla > Oxymonadida > Polymastigidae > Monocercomonoides > Monocercomonoides exilis. The sequence continues at coordinate 1,008,202 of NW_027150581.1, forward strand.
AGGAATTCTGCAAACAATATACAAATAAATGATAATATAATAGAAGATAAAATATTTGCTAGGAATCGTTAAACACATTTCGTGTTGAAGCAACGAAATATCAAACATAATTTCGGAAAAAAAAATGTGAATATTCAGATTGATGAAATCGAATTAGAAAGCTGAAGACGAAAGCTGAATGGGATTTTTCGTTCAGAAAATTGCACAATTTCAAGGAACATAATTTAAGGATGGCAAATGAAGTGCATAATCTCATCTCTCAAATACTACACAAAAACTTATTGAAGAAGAATTTATAAGAACACAAATTGAATGAATAAGTTGATATGTGCAAAGCATAAGTTCATTCAAGAAATTGATATCAACCCAACAAGCAAAACAATCAACCCCACCCACATTTTTTTCCATGCGACGCATATAATTCCTGCACTCTTCTGCTCAGCAATAAGAGGAAAAAACCACGCTGTAATGTTTGAGCCTGTGCTCATTCTGTCAACAGCTCCAACACGAAAGACATGACCGATATCATCGCCAAGCCTTGTTGAAAGCATCTTCTCAGATTTAACGAGCCAGAACTCGTCGCCTGGCTTTTCTTCGCGCGGAGAGCGCACACCCCAGCCCATAAGAGTCAGCACGTAAGGAACCTTATCTTCTGTTGTTTCTGCTGAGACTAAAACTGATGAGTCCTCGTCGAATTTTTCAGCAAAATCAAACCAATCCTTGAATGGTATTTCCATTGTTATAATGCAGTGCCCGTATGCAAGCATCAAATCTTTGATAACGTCCGCAGGCTGATTAACAACTTTTAACATCGCATATTTGTTTTTAAAAAATAATTCGAATTGATCACTATTTGTGCATTTTGCAGGGCATTCTTCAGTTACACTCAAAGTTGAAGAATAACAGGTATCTTCCACAAATCCATTCTTTATTGCTAGTGGAAGAGCTGATGGTGTAATGTGGTCGCATTTATCAGAAGGTCGATGACGAGTCCCTTCGTCATTGTTATAGAGACCAACACATGATAATGAGTGACTTATTGAAATTGAATGATTACTACGATCATCCAAATACATGTTCAATCCAAGCGCATCATAAAATGATCTAACTCCTTCTGAAACATCGTCCCAGTCACAATTCTTGGATGCATCCTCGTAAGATATCTTATACTGTTTTAAATTTGACAGTCTAGCTTCAGGGATCAAAGTAAAGTTTTGAGAAAGTGGTCTTGGATTATCGTATGATAGACAATAGTTCGATATCATTTCTATTGTCGTATTCTTATAAGACACAAAATTCGAATCATTGACTGAATAAAAATAGTAGCCCTTTTCCAAAGCAGCTTGAGGCTTCCTTTCTAAATGTGTGTGCAAGCCTTTTGCCGATAAATTCTTAGCTTCAATGGTATCATTGCTAATTTCGCAAAGCGCCAAATAAATGGAAAGCAAAATATTAAAAATCATCTCTTTATCATAAGTATTTGCGTTTGGGAGTAATGATCTTTTATTTTTTTTTTCAATTAACAGCTGCATGATGACAATTTTATTGTTGCTATTTTGGATTACAATAAATTGTTTATTTTACACGGGGATGGAGGAAGGAGTTCGACTTCCAACTATTATTGATTGCCCACAAACAAAATGCGCATCTTCTTCACATGTTTTTGATGTTACTAACGCTTCTCTGACAATAACATCGATCTCCATGAGCAATATCTATAATTTTCATCTTTTTTCTTTGTCTAATGCTAGTAAACTTTACTTATTTTCATGCTTTCTCAATGGAAATTATTCAGATAATTCTATTTTTCTTCAAAAAGATTCGGAGATTATTCTGAATCAAGTATCTGTTAATCATAAAAACAAAAATTTCATAACACATATTGTTGAGTCACCTAGTAAATTGGGTTCTATTTCTATGGCACATATGATTTTTTCCGACTGTTGTACAATAGGGGATTTACCATTGCTTGGCAATGAATATAATGTTAATGTTTCGATAGACAACTGTCAATTTAGTAATATATCGAGTAAGGTTCCTTTTTATTACATGGATCTTAAGCATGATTTATCAAAATGCGTAATTCAGCATTCTTCATTTTGCAATTGCGAAGATACTCTAAGGTCATCAATTGTTTGCTTTGAAGGCTACAAAGAATTTAAAAGTGTAAATTGCTCATATGAATATATCCGAACAAAGGATAGCTTTTGGAAACGTAATAAATCTAAAATGAAAAATCAAACATATGTGAGCTCTCAAAATATACGAGAATCAGCTGAATTTTCAAATTGCATGTTTTTGCGTTGTACGGCACGCAATGGAGGAGCCATTCGCATCATGAGCAGAGATTCTTATCTCACTATTATTAGCTGCAAATTTGATGAATGCTCTGCTGATGAACTTTGTGGAGTCATTTGTGCTGTTTCGTCAAGTGGAACGTATACTCCGTTTTGGGTTAAAATTGAAGACACAAGCATGTGCAACTGCTCTGCGCAATCGTGGGGAGGAATTGGAATTGCAGGAACTTTATTACTGCAGAAAGTGAAAGCGGAGAATATTAGTGCTTATGATACAGGATTCGTACTGTATGATCCAGTCGTGCAAGATGTCACATGGACAGAAGTGACTGCTTCAAAATGCTCTTCAAATGGGACGAGTCGCTATGAAGGCGATGGCGGCTGCTTTTACATCGAGCAAATAGATCACAGTATTTTCCTTAAAAATAGCTCGTTTTCGTTCAACTATGCAGCTAACCGGGGCGGAGCATTTCTCTTTGCTTATTCTGCAAATGCCTCGGTGCAATTCACATTTTGCCGCTTTGTGTCGAATGCGGCAGATGGGAAGCTGAATTACGGCAGCAGCAAAGCAAATGGTAAGGCGATGGAGATATTCGATGCAATGGCTGACAGAAAAAGAGGCGAGCTCGGAAAAATGAGCATGGAAGCTGAGCAGAGTCGGAACATTGTTCTATCAGCAGCCAGCGAAAGTGGAAACGACATCTTTTGCACGCAGCAGGTGGCGTCTCTGCTGTCTGCATCGTCTTTCGAGAATTGCTCCTCGAACAGCAGCAGCCCACTTGTGTTTGTCGAGGCAAGAGGCGCCTTCGACAGCTGGATAACAGACAGCAACAGCAGCAAGAACGGCAGCAAGACAAACGACCCATACAAAAGCTTTGATTTCTTCCTGCAGTTTCTTTCGATAATCATATCAGTCTGTATGGTTATGGGTGTTGCGGTCTTTTGCTGCTATGCCTGCAAAAAATTTTCGAAAAGAAAAAGAGCAAACGAGGATGATGAAGAAGATGGAGCCCAGAGAGAAAGGAACGGAAGACGCACTCAAAGGAATCGCGGCAGAAGAGTGAATTATTCTGAAGAAATGACTTCTGCCAATGAGCATGTGAATATTCCTTCGATGGCTGTTCTGCCTCCTTATTCTGTAGCCACTCAGATGGATGGCGAAGTGGCTATTCCGGCAGAGCTGCCGGCTGCTGAGCAAAATGAGAATGCTTCCCAAACAGAAATTCCAGCCATCCTGTTATCTCCTCCGTCATCAACTGCCTCAGCCTCAGCGTCTGTTTCTTCACTTTCTCCTAATCACACAGATCACACTTCATTCCAGTCACAATACCCATCAACAACACCCTCGCCATCAGCGATGTCGAGTTCTCAAGCTCAGCATCCACCTTCTTCTCTTCCTTCGAACGTTCCTGCTTCTTATCCAGCTGTTGCTTCAGACAGCGAGAATGCTTTGTATGAAGTGGTGAACAATGCTCTCCCTTCACCTTCACTTTGTGTGACTTCTACTTTTCCTTTGTTTCCTTGTCCTCAGAATGCCTCTTCCTCTTCCTCTTCCTCTTCTTCTTCTTCTGATGGATTGTCCAGTTATGGTGCTTCTTCCTCTCACAGTTTGAGCGAGGCTGGTCATTCAGCTTCTGCAAGCGCATCAACAAGCATGTATGAAATGCCCCTTGCCAGTCAATATTCGTCCTCAGCAGTCGCTGTTCGCTCAGATTCTTCAGAAGAATATTCTCCAAATGCTGCATCTGCTTCAGATGGACTCAATATTTATTCAGGCATCAAAAATTCGCCAGAAGAGATCATCATGTAAGGAAGTGAATGCACATTCTAGTGAACATGATTTTTGTTTTTTTCATGAGAATTGCCTTTTGTGGTGATTTGATGGTTGATTTAATGTTTGTTATTTTTTTTTTATGAAAAAATGTGTTTTCATCAAGAATCTTTCTTTTTTTATTATATTTTGTGATTCCTTTGTGCAATCTATATTATTTGAATATTTACAATGTATTTGTTCGTTTTTTTGTTGAATCTTTTTGGTTTTTCCATTTCAGTAAATCAACATTTCCAATTAGAAATTTAATTCAATGTTTTGATTTGCTTTGACAAGTGAAGTTGTTTTATCAGAGTGATGATGTTGAGAACATAGAAATTGACATTTCTTTCGCTCTGAATTTTTGTTCCTTTTCTTTTTGTAAAATTTCATCATTTTGATTTGTCACATAATTCTTTTAAGCAATTTATTATTTATCTCAAAATGAAATATTGCAAATCCTAACCCCTTTCCCTATTATGAATTTTAAGTTATTCGTTTCTTTGCTAATATTTTATTTTATAACTATTTTTGATTTTGAAATATACACCAAAAATAATTCAAATTCGAAAAAAAATAATTCGAATTCGGAAATTAATAGGGTCAACTTTTCAATGGGACTTTTTCCATTATTGGAACTTTTTTTGTTTTTGCTTGCAAAATTCTGAGAAATGAGAAGTAGTTTTCAGCATTTTAAAAATCCTTTTTAACAAGTTTTATTCTATTTATTTGCAATTTGTTTTTATATTTTTACTTGTTACACATTGAGAAATTTCGTTTTTTTGTTAAATTTAAAAGGACTTTTTCTAGCCAACTGGGAATCGCTCAAGAAATTGGGGACATGTTTTATATAGCATTTGCTTCGAACTATTAATCTTTAAAACCTTTTTTTTCACAAACATTTTTTTCTTGATTTTTTCGCATTTCAAATTTTCATCAACATGATAACATAAAACTGATTATTTCTTTATTAATATAATGAAATGAAAAAAATAAAAATATGATATGAAAAACAAATACTTTAATAATGAAGTGTTGAAAAAATAAAATATTCTCATTTTCTATTTGTCAAGAATTTAACTTTGTTACTAAAGTTTGATCGAAGATCATTTTAAGTTTGTGCCTTTTTGTCTGTTTGAGACAAACAGAAAATGAGAATACAGATATCGCATAAAATACCGGACATCGCACAAAATACCGGACAAGATCGATATCTCAATAACCGCAAGAAGAAAAATTCTGATAATTTCCCTCAAAATACATCTCATCAATGCAAACTCATTTGATACACAAGACTGTTAAACCAGCTTCATTTGTGCTCAGAAAAAATTATCGATTGAAATCTCGTTGAAACTCAAAATCCTATTTCTCCGAGTATTAAATGATAATTTTTTCTGAGCACAAATGAAGCTGGTTTAACAGTCTTGTGTATCAAATGAGTTTGCATTGATGAGATGTATTTTGAGGGAAATTATCAGAATTTTTCTTCTTGCGGTTATTGAGATATCGATCTTGTCCGGTATTTTGTGCGATGTCCGGTATTTTATGCGATATCTGTATTCTCATTTTCTGTTTGTCTCAAACAGACAAAAAGGCACAAACTTAAAATGATCTTCGATCAAACTTTAGTAACAAAGTTAAATTCTTGACAAATAGAAAATGAGAATATTTTATTTTTTCAACACTTCATTATTAAAGTATTTGTTTTTCATATCATATTTTTATTTTTTTCATTTCATTATATTAATAAAGAAATAATCAGTTTTATGTTATCATGTTGATGAAAATTTGAAATGCGAAAAAATCAAGAAAAAAATGTTTGTGAAAAAAAAGGTTTTAAAGATTAATAGTTCGAAGCAAATGCTATATAAAACATGTCCCCAATTTCTTGAGCGATTCCCAGTTGGCTAGAAAAAGTCCTTTTAAATTTAACAAAAAAACGAAATTTCTCAATGTGTAACAAGTAAAAATATAAAAACAAATTGCAAATAAATAGAATAAAACTTGTTAAAAAGGATTTTTAAAATGCTGAAAACTACTTCTCATTTCTCAGAATTTTGCAAGCAAAAACAAAAAAAGTTCCAATAATGGAAAAAGTCACATTGAAAAGTTGACCCTAATTCAATTTCGTAATTTATAAATTCGATTTCGAAAAAAAACAATTCAATTTCGAAACGAAAATCTTTTTTGATTTGTGGAATGAATAACTTGTGTTAGGTGTTTTGAATTCTTTAAATTGGGTGATTTTTTTTGATATCATAAAAAAAGATCAAAAATCGAAAAAATATAATCTGTAGTGGTATTTATTGATCAAAAAGTTAAATTGGTATTTCATAAGTATTTAGCTTTTATTTCTGTCATATATATTTGTTTTATTTATTAATATAAAAAATCATACCTTTTTGATAATCTTGGTGCAAAAAGAATTTTTTTTGATCAAGTTAAATAAAAATGAACCTAAAACTAATAAAGTTAAACCAACAAAACACATCAATAAGAAACAAAAGATTCTTAACCTATTGAACAAAGCTAATAAAAGGAAAAAACATTTAAAAAAACTTTAAAGAATAAAATTAATATGAGTATTTAAATGTTTTTTAAAAAAAAGCATATGTTTTCCCTTAATCCAGCTGAAACCTCATCTAAATGTTTTCTTATCTGCTGATCTGCTCAACAGATTCTGCAAACGAAGATTGTGCTATTTTGGAAACTGCAGTTAGTAAGAACACTTTACTCAACATCGAAACTTCTCTTTTAATTCTTCATTAAAAATACAGGTTTTATTTTTTTCTCGATTCACTACATGGTTTCCTATCATTTCAACTCGACATTTTAAAATTCTCCCTTCGTTAACTTCGTGCTTTTCCTAAGTTCCTGCTTTTGTTGCTTTGTGAAGAAATTATCATTGAATTCCCCTCATCCATCATTCGTCTTTTGTTTATGCCATTTCTTTCCCTCTTTCATCATCATCTTCCTCTATCTCTTGATCATCCTTTTCTTTCGTTTTTGCTTCCTCCTCATTTCACTCTCTCCATCATCACTCTCATCTCTCCAGGCGGAAACAATTTCTTTTGCTTCACAAGCAACTCACTTTGATGATAAAAATTGATGGCCTTCCGCTCTTCTTCCAAACCTTCTATCTTCTCTTTCTCTTCCTTCCGCTCTCGGCATCAGCAGCAATTAAACAATGGCATGCCCAGTTCTTCACTCCCTTGAAAGTTTGACTCATTCTGAATTCTTTTCCCTTTCTCTTCAACTTAACTTGATCTTTCCAATGTTTGCTCTCAGAGTAATATGTGAGCGCTTCATCGAAGCTTTCTGAGAAGTCTATAAGTTCTATATTATTGGCCGTTCTGTGAGCGTTATCAATCATCAAGAATTCAGATTGTGGAATAAGTTGCAGCTTGGGAGAAGAAGAAGAGGAAGGGAATGAAGGAGAAGGAGCAAATAGCTGAGGAATTTATATAACCCTCTTTCAAATACGATTCTGAAAGAAGAAAATCATTCTTGTTGTTGAAGAGCGCACTCAGTGACTCAGATATGGCAGTTCTTCTCTTCTCATTGGACCATGTTCCCCTGTGGCTGTTTTGCCCCGCCTTTTACTGATGTGGAGAAGCTGCATGCGTTCTTCCGGCAGTGGGTGGAGCATGAAATGGTGGGATCGGTTTAACATAAAATTAGTACTGAGGCAATCAATGAAATCTGCAGCAAAGGTGAGTTCAGGAAAGAACGCAGTCGAGATAAAGTGGGAGAATGACTTTGTGTGCGAAGAGAAGACGGACATAAACACCATTCTTCTTCTTCTTCTTCTTCATTTCTTTTGTGATACTCTCCTTTTCTTCATCCTCTTCATCCTCCCCTCCTCCATGTCTTCTCTTGTTCCTCTTTTTCCCAACAGGTGCATACAGATTAAGCAAAGTGCCAGCAGTTATTATTTTCGCTATGTCAGTCTCCGTTGGTGAAGCCATTATGCCAAAAAGATTTGGCCCAACACACCAGCTCAGCAAACGACGCAGCAGCTCTTCCTTCGTGACCGTTGACTCGCTGTTCGCTTCTTTATCCTTCTCGTTTCTCTTCTCCTTCTCCTTCTTCATCCAGCCCTCTTCCTTCAGCAAGCGCCTCGATGATTTCCGACGCGTTGTTCCGCACAATCGCCTGTGGTGAGAACATCAGCTCGACAAGCTCGTTAAACAGCGCCTTGTCGAGCGAGCTGGCAAAAAGCTTGAACGACTTGTTGGTCAGCAATAGAAGGATGGAAGAAGCCTTGCCACTGTTTTCAGGGCGTGGTGGGTGCAGCAGGAAGCGGATGAGCTGGAGAATGCCGTAGCGCAGAAATGCAAAGTGGAACTCGGTGCCGTTGGTGATGAACTTGTTGATTACACGAAGAGAAGAAGAGACAAGAGGGTGCAAACGGAAAATTGAATGTGAATATTATTGTGTGTTTGTGAATAACGAAAACGAATGAGTGAAAAAGTGGGGGGGAAAAAGGAAGAAGAAAAAGAATTTGAAAAGAAAGATAGAAAAAAACTTGTGAACGAAATTTCTATTAACAGTTTCTGGTAAACCTCATGTATTTGATCAATTGCTTTGCAACAGCATCATTCAGTAAATAAGCTTGATTCACTAAGCAGGATAATTGCATAATCAAAGCTATTAGTCCACCATGATTACTATTCATCATTTGAGAGCGAACAAAAAATTTAAATAAAGATAAATATTTGAAAAGCAAAATACAGATTAACAAAAATAAATGAAACAATTAATGAAATATATTTTATTTTATAGAAAAAATAACAATTTTCCATACAATTCTGGTTCACTATGTGGATCATTGAGTTTAGTCCCCTCAGCCTGTGGATGTTGTCGAAGCAGCAGACCACTAACTGTTCAACAGGAAACGCACAGCGCAGCGAAGGTGGAACATCCATTGACAGAAAAGCGCTGCAAACGACACTGGCACACAGTTCAATCACATTCTGCAACTTCACTTTGAACTAACGCCCAAAGCTGTGCTTGATGAATGGCAGTGTTGGGGAGGGAGAGGAGAAAGAGGAGAATGAAAAAGAAGAAGAAGTTGATGATGATGATGATGTGGGAAATGAAGAAGAAGTGAATGAAGTTGATGTGCTTGCAGACGCAAATGTTGAGAAAGTGAATGGTGTTTCTATAATCTGTTGATGAATCCTTCTTCGATTTTTGATTTCAGGAAGAAAATCTGAGCAAAAAGTGGTTAGAATCTTCACAGGCTTATTTTTCGTCTCAGCTTCTTTCTTCTTCTTTTATGAGAAACCTTTTTTCTGTGCCTTTTTTATGCATCTGCCAAATCCTTCTTTTCCTTTTTCTCTTCCTTCTCAATATCCGCACGAATTCCCTAGCTTGCTGTACATGTTGCGTGGTTCAGAAGGATGCTTTGTGGCTCAAATATATCCCCCGTAGCTTTCATGTTGCTGCTTGCAAATACACCTGCATTGCTCAACTGTCCTTCACAAGAATCGCTCGAGGTGTCGGTATAGTCACAAGAGGTGGGAGCGAGAAGGAAGAAACAGAAAAAGAAGGAGAGGAAGAAGACATTTTTGATAAAGAGGTAGTGCTTGGGATAGATATGTCGAGTGTCTTCTTTGCGACCGAAAAGAAGTCAGTGAAGGGAGATGAAGGATTGAGTGGCTTCGGTGGAGTGTCAACAAGAACAGAAGGAGTTGACAATTGGATGTGAAAAAAGGGAGAGAAAGAGGGGAATGTAATTATCAAGGGGAATACATTGTTTTCGGTGTGCAGCTTCGCAGAAGAGTGTGCTGTTGCACGGGCAGAATGTCTCTGCTGTTCACTTCTCTTCTCCTTCGCCCTTTTTCTGTTGCTTCCTGCAGGTGCTTTGTATCGAAAGTATCAATTTGCGATACGGAAAACTCATCGGTCTAATTTGTCTTCATCTTTGTCTTTTGTTCTTCCAGCTGATTTCCTTTTTTATGAGTTGCATTCAACTTGCATTTGTATATCTCTTTTTTTGCCTCTTCCATTTGAACATGCAATCATCTCTCTTCGCTCCTTGGAAGTGTAATAAACCGAGAAAATAATTGCGATGTGCTTAAAAGATCATATCCCCTTCTCAAACACATTCACACATTCAGCACAGCCGGAGTGTGGAAGCCGTACGAAGTGCTTAAGGATAGCGGAATGTGCTGCTGCAAAAGAGGAAAGCAGTTCAAATGCGCGTCCAGCAATCCAACAGAAGGCATTTGAAGCGATAATGTCGATGTTAAGAGAAAGAAAACTGAATGAAATAACGATTGGTGTGTGCAATCAAGCTGCCGATTGAACAGTTAACGCAAATTTGAATATCGATGACTTAATCCAATGCGAAATGTGAAGAAATATCAAAGAGAAAGGAGAAGAAGGCGAAGAAGAGGCAAAGACGAAGTTCAAGTCGAAAAATGTGAATATATGTGGTGATAGAGAAATGCGCAATCCGTCAACTGGCGTTTCTGAAGAAGATAGAGAGGATACTTTGCGTGAAGTCGTTGATAAACCAAATCGTCTAGCTTGTTGGATAAACTTCAGATTGGTAAGAAAAAATTCAATCACAAAATTTTTGACAAACAGATTGTGGAAATCAATCTTGCTGTATTTCTTTGTAGTCTATTAACTTTCTTAATGCGATGTCCTCTTCTTCCTCTTCAAAAATAAAATATGTTGATGTCTCATAATTTCTTTTCTTTTCTATTTTTCCTCTTCCATTCATCTCTTCTTTTACTCTGAAAAGTATCAAACTCTTCCTTTTCTTCACATTTCGCAATTTCTTCCAAAAAATCTTCTCCTCTCATAAAAAATACCCCTCTCCCATTTGAAAGCTTCACAATAGTCCTCTTCTTTCCCGCTTTTGCCCTCTTTTCTTTCTTTTCAAAATCCATTTCTCCAATCAACAATAAGTCCCCTTCATCATCTTCATCCACTTCTCTACATATTTTCAACATTATCTTCTCCAAATCTTCATATGCTCTTTCCCCATCTCTTTGTCTCCAAATTTTCTTTCATTCAAAAACCCTTTTTGTAATATTCACTTTCAAAAATACACTCAACTCTCTCCCTCTCCCACAAATAATCATCTTCCATCTATTCTCTGCCCCATGTCCCTCCTGTATCTTGCGTTGATGAGATAAACATCAAATACGACTTTTGGTGGTTGAGGATATTATTAAAGGAGATGATCATGCCAAAAACAGAAAAAACACCTCTGGACATCCACCACAATGTGTACGGGCTGAGAAGACTCTCCAGTGAGATACACGATGTATTTTGTGGAGATGCATTCAGTGCTGTATTCAACCATTCTGAGGCTGAAATGGAGAGATTGATTTATTTTTGGAATGATGATGGCTGTAGAAATGAAGCTGTTTGGCAAAAAACAGTCGAAGGGCAGTTTGGTCTTTATTTATTTTCTTTATATGAATATTTGCCTGTTGACTGTTTTTGTGTTGTTTTCAGGGCAGGAGGCGGAAAGGAATGAAAATGAATGAAAGCGGGATATCTCGTTGTGCATGGTGGCTATCGAGTTGAGCCAGCAAATTCATATGGAAAGTGCTCGGGATGAAGGGATTGGGAAGGGAATTGGAGATGATATTTTCATATGCAAAAACAAGGATATTTTTCAATGATGAAAATGGAATTTGAGCAGAAAACATGAATTTCACATTTTTCTGAAGGAAAGGAAATCAACGCAATTGAAGGAACTTAGACTTCCGGAAATGAAGGTTGCTGAATTTTCTGTTGAAACATCAAAATTTGATTGGTTTCATTTAATATTAATCGATTTCAACTTTTCTTATTCTATTCTTTTTCAATAACATTATTTAACAAATATTTGGAAATGAGATTATTTTATAACGTTATTGTAATTATTGTTATCATGTTTTTAAACCCAGAAAACTTATGTTTTGTTCTGTTCATTTAAGTTTCGATTTTTTTTTGAATAATTTTTTTAAGTTTTTTTCAAAATTTGTAATTAAAACAATTGGAAACAAATTAAAATTAACAAATAAATAATAATAATAATAATTAGAGCAATATATTTGTGAGATCATCACTTTTGTTTTTCTTTTCAAAGCAACCCTTAAGGAAAATAATTTTTGATCAAACGTCGGAATTTTTTATGATATCAAAAAAAATCACCCAATTTTTATCTCATCTGCAAATTTTGTTTATCAATATTTGAAAAATGGCGCATTTTCATTTTAAAATTTTCTTTCATTTTGAATGAAAATTTATTGATTGAAATTAATTTGAAATGGAAATAAATACATTTTCATGGTTAAAACCGATATTATCCAAAAATTTTCCTATGAAACAATCACATTATTGTGAAGAGATAATTCAATAATCGTGATTGAATTTTTTCTATTTTTATTTGGTTATTCAACAGAATGAATTTTTATAAAATTATTATTATTTGAGTGATGAATTACAAAAATGAAAAAATAATTTTAAAAAATTGATTTATTGATTGTTGCAATAAAAAAAACAGTTTTCCATGAGTAATAAAATTTGATTGGTAAAAAAACAACGTGAACTTTTCTGAAATCCATTCTCGAGATAAATTAAAATTTTCGGTTTTAAATGAATTTCGAAATTGAAGTAGGGTTATAATTTTATCTTGACCTTTTTTTTATCAAGACCTTTTTTATAATTAATCATTAACTTTTCCCACAATTTCATATTTTTAAAGATTTTTAAGTTTATATATGAATTCAATAGATAAAAATAAATACATTTTGAAACAAACCCAATTTCGCATGGGGGGAGATGGGGGGGTTTAGCCCCTTCGTTGAACTTCTGTGTGGAATTGGAGGGTTACATGGGGAATAAAACCTTTTGTTTGTGAAAAATGTAATTTTTTGATTTTTTTTAAATTCATTTCAATTAAAAAAATAAAAAATTATTGTGATCTTAAAAATATTAATAAAAAAATGTAAATGGCAACAGAAATAAAATTAAAAGAAGGTCAGAAAAAATTACAGAGAGCAATGTCTTCACGCAAGTTCAGGAAATACCACAGTCGGTTGGAGTGAATTGCTCACATCGTTGTTGATGGAGTTGTTCGCATTACGGATGCTATTAATTCCAAGGAATTCAGCCGAACAGGAATAAAGAACGCAGTTGGAGCTCTGAGAAAAGGAAGGCTGGTTGGTGAAGTTAGCAGACCTGCAGCAGTAGTGGGTGAATAGGAACAAAGAGTTTTAGACATTATTCACATTGAAGCAAAGTCTGGAACATGTCTCACTTAAAAAAAACTAAAGAATTGGTTTGTTCAATTTTTATTAATATGTTTTAATCATTTGTTTTTCAGATAGAAAATGTTATAAACGACAACGATGATGAAGACGCAACATTTTCCGAAGTTTCAATGTCAGCCACGTATGGCTTTGCCAAGCGTCATCCTGAGATGATGACTGGAACGCCGAAGAATTTGGACATTAACAGACTGGCTGTTTCGTGCAGAAGTGTTTTTTAACCCTGGTATAAAACACTCGACGAGCTGCATGAAAAGTTCCATTGCAATTCAGCTTTGATTGTAAATGTCGATGAATCTTCAACGCGCGTTCCCACAGACTCAAAACGGCTTGTAGTTCATACAGCAGATTCAAAAGCAGGTTTTACGAAAGAACCACAGAGGATGATCAATTCAACATTCGTAGCAGCTGTTGCAGCGGACGGATATTCCTTTCCTTCTGTCATTTTGTGGCCAAGCGTAAACCTGCCAGATGAGCTGAAATGCCTGTTATCTCCAACGCTTGAGATATGGGCAAATGGAAGCGACTGGATGGATAACGAGTGCTTTAAAAGGCATGCTCTCACCGTTCTTCTACCTTCTGTCATCGAAAGAAGAAAGCGCATGTCACTTGAAAACGAACACATTCTTCTCCTTCTTGGTTCTCACACTTCTCGCGCAGATCCATCGATCTGGCGAGAATTCCAAAAGCAACAAGTCGACGTTTTAACCTTTGTGCCACACAGCACACACCTCTGTCAACCACTGGACAGAGGTGTGTTTGCTGTGTTCAAATCTGAACTGACAGACAAATTTGAGGCTCCATCTTCTTCTTCATCTTCCTCCAAACGAGCAGCAATTTCCGACGTTCTGCCTCAAGCCATCCACACTGCATTATCACCTTCTGTAATTCAGAAAGATTTCGTCTGCAGTGGTGTTCTGCACAATTCTTCTGGGCCAGTTCTTTTGAAACTTCCCGAATCTTCAATTTACACTCTTCCATCCCTAAGAAACAGATTCAACTTTTATGGAAAAGTGATAGCCGACGAAAATCTTTTAGAGAAATGGGAAAATCATTTGAAAATGAATATTGAAAGGGAAAATGAAATGGATGAAAAGGAGAAAGATGAAGTGAAGACTGTTGTGGATGAAAAGAAAAAAATAAAAAGAAAATTTCTTCATTTGAAAAACGATGATTCTGAAGATGAAAAGAAAGATAATTCATTAAATCGAGGTGAAGGAAAAAGGAAAGTTATTAGAAGAATTAATTCTGATTTTGTTTTCTTTTAATCATGTTGTTTTTTTTAATTTTTTTCACTTCATTTTTTTGGGTCAGAATAAAGAAAAAGGGCCAGGATAAAATAATAACCCTATTCATTTTCGAAATTGAATTATTCTTTTTCGAATTTGAATTATTTTTGGTGTATTATCTGAATCGAATAAGCTTTAAACAATTGTTTTCCAGGAATCAGTTCCATTTATTTGTTGTTTTGCCTTGCTTTTATTCAAAAGATATTTGAATTCTTGAGCACTTTATAAAGGATAAATAAAACAACTTTTTGCATAAAGATAATTTCAAAGCAGCTTCTGTTCTGCTCTGTAAACGAAATAAGACAGTAATAATAAAAGAACAAACTTTTGATTATCACTAAAAACTAAAATATTTGGAATTATAAAATAACCTGAAGAAATGAAATGTCTTAACATAATTTTTTTAAAACAATAATTTTTTTCAAATTTAAATTCATTTTCTTCTTTCTTAATTCTATTTTTCACAGCTCACATCACCTTCGAATGCGTTTCCTTCAACACTGCATTCATTTTTGCCGCGAAGCAACTTGAAGAATCCTCGATCACCCCATCCCTTCCCCCAAGAGTTAGCACAAAGCCAATAAGGCTTATTGTTCTCAACACCCCATCCAATGCATTTCACAGCGTGATATCCCATCTTCAATGGAACTACATGATGATAAACCCCGCTTCGATAAAACATGAAATCAATGTACACGGCCATTCCAAATTCTACTGGACCTTTTGTGAAAATAGCCTCTTGAATCTCCGAACCATGGAGCTGCCGATAAGAATCGGCTTTATGACGAATGACAACAGAGCCATTTTTGCACTTTGACGAGCATGATCCAGTTAAACCACATCCGCTCGTATATGGCATGCATTCTTCCGTTGTAATGCCCTTTTCTATTGCCCATTTCCAAGAAGTTTCAAACCGCCCACCATTGCATCCCATATCTAATTCGTCGCACGATACAAGATCTTGAGGCGAAAGAACACCTTTAGAACATCCAACAATGTCGAATCTATCCGAAAGAACTTCTGTTAGCGCAAAAGCCCAACAAGATCCGCATTTCTTTTGGTCACGTATTGGATGAATTTTGTGGGGCCATTTTTCTCTTGAGTCAAATGTTGATGGTAGGTGATATGCTTCTTCATAAGGTTGGAAAACTTCATTAATTGGTTCTTGCATAAGCATTTCCCTTATTTGATTTATGCTCATCTTAGAAAACATGTTATCTTGAGCAACCCAACTGATAGATGGATTTGAATTAATAAATCGAACAATATCATCATCGCAAAAGCATCTGGTCAAAAAGCTTGCAAATAAAACAAAAAACATTATTAAATATATAGTCAGATAAATGCAACGGTTTTTTGAGCAACAATAGAAATTCACACTACAGTTTTCTGCGAATTTTTCGAAACTTCTCAAAATCTTCAATTGAATTTTCAACCACTTTCTTTTTCTTCAAAGTTTGAATATTGATATTAAAAGTTTTTCAAAAAATAAAGAAATGAAAAGAAAATTTTCATTTTCTCAATTTATCATTCTTTCTTTTCCATTCGCAAATCTAAGTTATATATCGTTAATGATCAATTCAAGAAAATGATTTTGAGTGTCAAGTTATTTTTATTGTTCATTTATGAATTTGTAAAAATTAAACCAGAATAAAAAATAATACTAGGATAATAACTCATCATTGTTTGAATTTTTAAAATACTTTTCACAGACATCAACATACGCAGTTCTCAAAACAATTAGCAAAAAAAATTGCTCAAACAAACTTGAATAATTGAATGACTTAAAGTTACAGCACTTAATAAAGAAACCTTTTCTGCATTTTTTCCTCACATTATGTTATGTCTTTAAAGAAAAAGCAACGAAAAATCCAACAAATTATTAAACAGAGAGAGGGAAATACAATCTCAATTAAAAATAAAAATAAAATTCTCATAAAAAATATATGTTAAAATACATCACAAAAGTTAAAAATAAATGTATTACAGAGTCAAATCATCTTCACAGACATTTCTCATATTCAACAACATAGAAATTCTAATGCTTTTCCTCCTTCGTTTGAAAAAAAGAAAGGAAAGAAAGAAAAGAATAAGAATAAGAATAAGAATAAGAAAAAGAAAAAGAAAAAGAAAAAGAAAAAGAAAAAGAAAAAGAAAAAGAAAAAGAAAACTGTCAAAACTCATTTGAAAAATCAAAACATAAAATAATCAAAAGTGAATGGATAACTCTTTGTAAAATGCAAAGCAAATTTATATTCAATCATTACAGAACAAGGCAAGTCAACAGATCATTCTTAGTGGTGAGCATAAATTCGTTCAGGGGAGAACAATTATAAAAATATCTCAGGTTTATTGAATTGCTTTCAATAATCCCCTATCCACTCTCAATCATTTCTTGTGCAGTTGAAGGTATCACTTGTTATGAGAAAGAGCAGATTTCTTGCCTCATCTATCAGCACATTGACTTAGAAATGAAAGTTGTCATCTGCATACCATTTATTCCAGAAATCTGATGTCAGTTCCCTGCTAAATCCAACAGAATAAAGATCTTTGGATAGTTGCGGTGTTTGCTCAGATTTACAAAGGAAAGCTATCAAGGTTTGTGAAGCTATCACTTGATATCTGCACCCATCTTCATATTTGTATGGATAATCAATTTGTCGATCGTTCTTGTTTGCATGCACCCAGAGACAGTCACTTATCTGTGGAGGCAGTGAGCAAGCAGATGGCGAATCGAAGGAAGTCAACGGGACATAAAGGAGAGGAGAGTGAATCTCGTTTGAAATAAAACATCTTGCAAAATCAGATCGGCCGAAGAGAATTTCGAAACAGGCTCGGAAGATTGTCTTATCTGGCAAAAAGGAGTCGTCTCTTGCTTCACTGCTCACAATGTGAATTAGCAAACGAAATGCTGCATAAAGGATCTCGTTTTCGCATCCTGCAAATGCATAGCAGGAAGGGAAAATCGAGCAAGAGGGAACTGAAGAAGGCATTGCATCATCCGCTTTTAAATAATAAGTACCTCCTTCGAAAACTGTGGACGCCTTCTTCATTTTCTGCTGGTAATTGTAAATTTCTGTGATGATGTTAGATGCTCGCTTAGCAGCTGAATGCAAGTTATCCATTCCGGCTGCACGAAAGCCAAAAGCTGAAACTGTAAAGCCGTCCATCGCATACAATGCACACAGCACGATTCGTGGGTGTGGGAACGAAGAAAGCTCAAGTGCTCTGGAAAATGTAGCACGCGAATAAAGTGGCCGCATTCTGAAATCGATTTCATATTTCTCTCCAAAAATTGACATGGCAGTTAATCCACTTTCAACTTTGACCAAAGGATCAACAGGAATTGACAGCTCAACTGAGTTTATAATATTATCCATATAAGCTTTTTCTTCGTCTTCTTCTTCACATTCAGAAGAAGCACAGACTTCTTTGAACAAAGTACTTCCTTGTTTAATCTTCTGATCCCCATTTGAACTGCTGCCTGCCTGTACACTTGAGAATTGATCTCTTTGAAGATAACTTTGATTAGCAGATGTTTGCGGAATGTTGAAGCCAGCTTCTCTTTTAAGGTCTTCCATACGTCTCATTTCATTCTTAAGTTCTTCAAAAATAACACTGCTATTTTCTTTCACGTCGAATTTGCTCCAGTCTTCTTCTGAGTCAGTAGCTGATGCAGATGATGATGATGATGCCTCTATGTTGCTTACTGTGTCTTGCTTCTTCAGCTCTTCCAGCTTTTGTTCGAATGCTATCTTCCACACATCTGCATCTCCGTCAAATAGCATTGAAATGCATGACTGAACAATTGGATGTGTTTCAGAGGGATAAATCGCCACAGATGGTTCAGAGTGCATTGAATCTGGATTGTTGGAACAACTCCTATATGTGTAAATATATTGGTAATAAAAATATTTTTCGTCACACATGCAACACTCCTTCATTCTGGCTTTCCGTTTCTCGCCCCTCTCCTGCTCTGTCCATTCAAATGGGTATCTTCCGCACAGAAGTAAAGACAGCACTCCAGCCACATCAGCAACACTATCATCCACAGCAGAAGCTGCCAACTTGCACAAAAATGAGCTAAATGTTTTCAGAGGGCTGTCGAATTTCTGCAGAATTCGAAAAGTCTTTTTATCTTCAAATGTTCTGAAATAAGGATTATTAAACATTTCGCAAAACTTAATTGGTTCAGAAGCATAACGCATCAGGAGATAAATGGAAGGCATAAGATATGGTTCCATCTTTGTAATTTCTTTGGTTGTTGCGGGCGACGACGAAGACAACGAGTGGGAATGCAAAGTACTAAGATTTATCAGCGTCTCAACAAACGGTGTTGTCAGCTGCACAATCCAGAATGCTTCTCTCCAACGGACACACTCAGCAACCACAGCCAAGCAAGGCATAATCAACTCCTCTGGCACTTGTGGAATGGCAAGCACCAGGTCAGAAGCAATCCCCATCCGCGCCACTTTCAGCGCTGCCTCCTTTCGCCCTCTCACAAACCACCAGAGCACTCTCAGCAGATCTTTCAAGAAGCAGCTGCTGGGCAGCAATGCTTTCGAGGGCTTTGACAAACGCTGCTTGGCGATGCGGAAAATGATGGAGAGAAAAGGCGAATGGAAGAGAAAAGAGCAGATGGCCTGGTGGGCATACATGCTGCGTGAGTGGCGGAACAGCCACAGAAGAAGATTCAGACCTGACTGCGCTGTTTGTGGTTCACTGAATATCAAAGAAAGTTGAAAGAAAAGTGAACAAAAAATGAATAGAATTTAAAATATTCAACAAAGAGAAGAAGAAAATAGAAAGAGTATTAAAATGAAGACAAGGCAAGCCTCAACAACAAAACAGCATTTGTCACTTCTTCTGAAAGTGACCAACTTTCTTTCAACGATTTTGGCAAAGGCTTTTTAACTTCTCCTTCTTTTTCTTTTTCTTTTGTTTCCTTTTCTTTGCCTGCTTTTTTGTTCATTTCATTATTCTGACTATAAACAGTGATCCAATCTATTATCTTTTGTGCTTTTCTTCTTATCTCTGCATTCTTCATTGTCAAAGCAAATCCTAAAAATGACTGCAGACATTTAAACACATTGACATCTATTTCTTTCTTATATTTTTGGTTTTCTTTGAAATTTTCTTTTTCTTTTTCTTTTTCTTTTTCTTCTGTCTGATCATTCAACGTTTCATCTGTTTGATCCTTTTTCTCTTTTGTCTCTTCTTCCTTTAACTCAGTTTCTTCTTTTGCTTCACTTTCTTTCGCTTCTTTTTCATCCTTTTCGTCTCTTTCATCCAATCCAACATCGTCTTCAGGGAGAAATCTTTCAATTGTATTCAAACAAGTCTCACAAAACAAATAAAACTGAGCATAGTTCTTTTTCCATTCTTCTTCCTTTTCTTCTTCTTCTTTCATTGTGTCTTGTATTAAGGCTTCTATCCTTTTCTTTGAGCCATCACGATCGTTGTCTATCTTTTCCTTGTTTCTCCTTCTTTTCGTTTTCCTTTTCGTTTTCGTTTTCAATGCAACTGCATCATTAGACTCAAACGTATCAGCTCGAACGGCTTTTGCTATCTGTGGATTATCTTCATAAATGTCATTATCATCCATAACATCGCTTTCTTCCTCCTCTTCCTCTTCTTCCTCTTCTTCTTCGTCTTCGTCTTCGTCTTTATCTTCTTCTTCATAATAATCGTCTTCTTCTTCTTCTTTTCTCTTTTTCCTTTCAATTTTCTTATAACTGGAAGAAGAAGAAGATGATGAGGAGGACTCAAACAAAGAAAATGCTTTTGATTCACCTTTTTGCTTATTTGAATTTTGTGATGAAGTCTTTGGTAAATCTTTTTTATTGTTTGAAGACGAGACAGACGAGGCTGAGGCAGAAGCAGAAGCAGAAGCAGAAGCAGAAGCAGTGCATTTCGGAGGAGGTGATTTGGATGCTGCTTTTCTGACTGAAGAAAAAGAAGAAGACGACGAAGACGAAGTCTTTGCAGAAGTAGGCGGAGACAAGCTGACTCCTCTTTTATTCGATGCAACAGGCGGAGGTGATTGAGATTTTGATGTTTTGTCATCTTTTCCTTTGCCTTTGCCATTCTCTTTGTTTTGCTTTTGCTTTTGCTGTGCTGGTGGAGGTGAGACAGAATGCTCCTTCTTTTCGTCTTTGATTGCATTTGCAGTGTTCTCTTGACTTTTCCCTTTCTGTCCAGTTTCTTCTGGCTTTTTCTGGTTGATGCTTGGTAAATCCACTTTTTGTGCTTTCTGCTGTTTTGAAGGCATTTCTTGTGGATTTCCTGACAAAACCATAACAGACGCTGAGGCAGAGGCAGACGGAGAAACCTGAGGAGACGTAAGAAGAGATGCATGCGGTGATGTTGCAGATGCAATTAGAGATACTTTTGGAGGTGGAGAGCGAGATTTTGAAGAGCTTTTGAATGAACGTGAGGCAAATGAGCTTTGATCTGGTGGCGGAGATCTTCCCCTCCTTCTCTGCTGCGTCCTTATTTCTTCTTCAAAATAATGCGTTCGCTTCATCTCTTTCTCTATGCGTCTTGCAAGTCTTTCGAAAAACCCAATTTGAATCACTCCTGGAATAAATCTTGGGATTGATTCAATTAACACACTTAATTAACAAAGAAATTTGTAAGTCTTAATTTTATTTCCAATGCAAAAGAATCATACCCAATCCCACGTATTCCCTCAATTGCACAAATGGGATTGTCAAACTGCAGTTAATACCAAAAAAATGCAAAAAGGACTTTCATTTCATGAATAATTAAATAAAACAAAACAAACATCAATAAGAGCATTGAAAATGAATGCAACTGCTTTTGGCTTAAGAGGCAATGAGTTTGGACAAAAGAGTCGAATAAGGTCCACTAAAATTTTAATTGATGCATTCTTGAAATAAATAATAACAAAAAACATCTAAAGGAAAAAAGTTGGAAAAATTACCGAAAGTTCTTTGTTCTCTCGTGAAAACGTTGAATCAACAAGAAATCGAATAAATGAGCTGTTTAAAAGATCTGGAAGCCGCCATAACGGATCTGAAATTTCAAAACGAAGTTTTCAATCAAAATCCATTTTATCGTTACCAAGATAATAAAAAAAGATCGAACCTTCTGAAACAATTTTATGAATCGTTTGAAGATATTCCCAATATGGATATAATTCTTCTCTTGAAATATCATCCAATCTGCAAATTTCTTTCGGCAACTTTAAAATAATAATAATAATAAACACCATATTGATGAATATAACTCTTTAGCACATACCCATGATAGCGACATCTATTTTTAAATGTGGCAATCGAAATAAATAAATATTTATTTATTTAATAATTTTTTTCTGAAAATGAATACCCATATTATTCTTTTCAAAAACAGTTTTTCGTTTCGGATTTAAAGTTGTCTCAGGCCGTATAAATTTTGTGAAATCAATAAACTGATACTATTTTCGGTAAAAGGCAACATACAATGTTAACGAAATGACTTGCAGTTTTTGTGCATGAGATATTTTGGTTTCGTTTTTGGTGTTGCGGCTATTGAATTGCGATGCGAAATAAGCTCATTTGAACGAAATGGCTTCAGCCTGTTGCTTAAGGAAAAAGTTTTAGCCTCTTGTTTCTGTGTGTGAGCTGCACTTCATACTTGCAATTGCAAAATTTAAATTTTTTTTAATAAAAAACACAAATAAAATTTATAAATAATGAACAGATAATAAATTCGTGTTCATCAAAACAAAAATAAAATTCGATCAAATACATAATAAACAAAAATTTGATGGGATTGGATATTTCTGTTCCAGTTTCCGAAGACGAAAAAAAAATAACTCTAACAGATGCAGAAATATTGAAGTTATATGGAATTGAAGATTTGTCGCTTTCGTTGGCAAAACAAAAATTTATTGTGGATTATTTGAGACATTCTGCAAAATCTCTTATTCATCTTGTTTCTACAAAATCAACCGATACCATTTCTGAAGCTGTAAGCAAATATTTTGAGTCATCGTTGGAGCAGGCGGATGATTATGCTCGAGGGCTTGACGATAAGTTGCGTATGAAAATGAAGAATTGTTTTATGCGTCATTAAAAATGTTTACAAAAAATATATTATTTATCTTTATTGTTCAATTGTTAATTCATACAAGGCGGAATCCAACAGGAAACAAATTTTGCTTCACTTGCCAAAAGATCAGATTTGAAAAACATGGAACAAAGATTAAAAAAATATTCAATCAAGGTCTTTACTCGAAAGGGATTTATCCATTTTTATTTTTAGTAACACTTTTCTTTCCTTTTTTTGTAAACAAGAAAATTGAAGAAGTCCAAGAACAATTGAGCCAACTTACAATCGCTGTGAACGAACCATGGGATTTCAAGGAAACAGTTTGACATCCGCAACAAACTTATGTTGAAACATTTAACATTTTGAATTATTTACATCCTTTTTAAAATGTTTCTTTTTCTTTTTCCTTTCTTTCTTTCTTTTTTTTTTAAATCACGTCTTATCAAGGAAAGCGAAAATGAAGATGATAACGAAGAAAGTGAAAAAGATGTAGATGGAAAAATAAAGGATAAAGAAGAATTAAAAGCTAAAGCAGATAAAAAAACTGACAGCTACAGCGAAGAAGAAACGACTTCATTGAGAATAAAGGAAAAGACTGAGAAGAAAGAACAGAGCAGTAAAGATGATACGAACTCAGAATCCTCAACCGATTCAAGTGACGCTGAGAAGTTCAGTGACGAAGATTCCTCTTCTTCAATACATTCTACGGATTCATCATCAGACGTAAAGCCAACTTCAAAGAAGAAGAAAGGAAAAAATGGAACATTTTTCCTTCCAAGCCCTTTGCCAAACATACAATTGGTTAAAAACACGGCTAGGTGGAATTCTGCTTCGCCTGCAACAATTCCTATTAACCCTCTTATTAAGTCTGGTATTTGGAAGTGCAAAGTTAAACTCGAAAACACATCATGTTGCACTTTTATCACAGGGATATGCTTGATGAAGTATCCATTGACATACAGCCTAACTGTTGTGCCAGGAGATGACAATCAAATAGCAATTTTCGAAACATTGGGAAAGTTGCGCCTGAATGGAAAAAATTTGCAATCACTTCCAATCACACCAGACAACACTTCAATTTCAACAATAGTGGACATGAAGAAAAAGCGAGCATATTTCTACGCAAACGGTGTTCTTTCGCCAGCGTATCTGGACAAACTTCCGAAAGAGTTGTACATCGGAGTTCGAGGATATGCATCAAATGGAATACAAACGGTCAAAACTATGAAGAAAATATCGAAAGTTGGTATTAACTCGAAAAAACTTAAGGAAAAGATTAGTTGGTGTTAAAAAACTATGATATTTCATGTTAAATGCAACATTTAAATAGCTTTGAAAAGATTTTCTCAATGGAAAATTGTACATAATCACAAAAGCATCTACAGGTCTTTTTGCAGAATTATGCATTTGCTGTTTATTTTCTGTTTATCTCTTTATCAATGATATCTTGCAGTTCAGAATTAAAGTAATTAAGTTTAAGATTTTGAGATGAATTTTGTTGGATTTTGAAGAGCGCTTCGGACGTGAAATGCTGGAGTGATGAGACATTTTCTTTAAAAATTTATTTTTCTGCTCATTGCGTTTTGCTTTTCAATTCTTTTATATTTTAGTAATTCGAATTTTTTGGATAAATAAACTTTGAATATCTTCCTTCCTTCTTTTTTCCATTGAAATTAACAGATACCCTTTTATGAGCGTGCTATTCTGTTTTGAAAACTTTCGAATGCAGAAAAATGGGGTAAAATTTTTGCTATTGTGAAAAAAAACTGAGATTTATTTCAAACTTTTTCAGTCATCATATCATTTTAAATCAACCGTAACAATGCATAAAATTACAAAAAAATTCAAAAATTGAGAAATTTATTTAGAAAATATTGAATGGAATAAAATTCATAAAGCAAAATCCATTTCCCCAAATTAAAGAAGCAACTATTTTTTCAAATAATGGACTTTTATGAACGTACTTTCAAAATGTTATGCACAGGAAATTTCGTATGAAGAAAGCACCTCTTACAAATGTGAGGTTAACAACAACAACAACATAAAAAGAAAGAAAGAAAGAAAAAGAAAAGAAACAAAATCCTTTCAAAAAAATAAAATAAAATAAAATAAAAATAAAAGAGTAATATGTTAGTTTGCAATTTCTTTTTCTTTTTGATATCCATAACAAACCATTCGTAAAACACCAACAAAGACTCAACTTATAATATCACAATGGTAATATTACAGAAAATCAAATGCTTCATTTTAACAAAATTGCTAGAAATATAATCCATAATTATATTATAAGTCTTAGATAAAAGCAGCTGACCAAACTACCAATTGATAATGAATTCAACCGTTTTGACTTTCCATGCTCAGCAAAACGACAGCATCCTTCAACACAAACACAAGTGAAGAGCAAAGAACAACTGAAGCAATGGATAAAATTATAATTTCTGCCATCTTTCGAAGCCAGAAAATGTTGCGCCATCCAAGACGTAGATGCATTAAAAGAGGAAGAACAAGTAAAATAAAACCCCTAACGCTGCATCCAGCTATCGATATAAAATAACAAAAATGACGTCGAAATGGAGTAAGAGAAGGAATGGCAGCAGCGGATACAAGAGAAACGCGAAGAAGTAAAATAACAATCCAGTATGCAGCTTTAGATTTTTTGTGCACATATCTAACACATTTATACTCTTCAATTGCTTCACTAACAGCGAAAAGCTTAAGATAAAGCTCAACAAATCCAATAACAGCCACAAGACAGCAAACGGAAAGTCGTAAATAGGATGTTCCGGATCCAGAGTTGACAAAAACAAATTCATCAATTGGGATTTCAAGGAATAAAGAAGTTAGAAGGCCAAAGCAACAGAAAAGAAGAAAAGACAAAAATAAAACAAAGCATAAAACTGACATAAAAAACGATGGTCTGGCCATGCTGTTCTGAATAGGAAGAACCTGAGGAGGAATTTTGATAAGAAAATTTGAGTTTAAACAAAAATAAAATCCAAAATTTAGATTATATTATCGAAGCAAAAAAGACCAGCGAACCAATCCGGCTCCTTCAAAAGAAAAAAGTGATACTCCTAATAGGAATGGTAAATTATTCCACAAAAAAGGGTTGTGGTTGCTTGCGGGTGAACCAACAAGAAGAATGTTTCTGATTGAAAATTCGAAATATGAAATAATTAAAAAAAGTTATCAATTAAGCCTAAAAGGAGTGAATAATAATTAATACAAACGCAATGATTAAAACGATAACACATATGATTAAAATATTTGAAAAGACAGTCATGAAAGATATTAACCTTATGGATCTAAATATTTTGTGTTTGAAATAAAATAGAATTGTTTGAAATAATCACAAATTGCATTTCACATGTAATGAATAGAATTTCAAGCAAAGAATTATTATAAAACTTCAGAAAAATAAATGCAAATGTTTATTTTTTTTTTTCAATTTGATTTCAAAAAATCTATTGTAATTGTGAATCAATCACTCATACCTGATAAATAATACAAGGAACAACATAATAAACACAATAAGAACAAAAATTTGTTGTATTACAGTTGGTGCCATTGATTCCAATGTGCAAGTTGATATCATAAAACATGCAACACAATTGCATAATTCAGATAGAACCATTAAGCATTCAATAAGAACACTAAAATAACGGCCGAAGCATTCTTTGCTAATGCCAACAAGAGTCTTCATGTTTTGAGGTCTGCAATAATTCTTAAAAATATTTTAAGCAAAAATTTAGCATTAAATTTTTTTTATAAAATGATAATTGTATTTATATTTTCCACACTTTACATTCTATAAGAACGAACATCGAAAATGTCGTAAAAGCACCTATTGCTAGTAATATGATCAATGACAGTGCCCATCCACAAGTTGTAAAAGCGAAAGGAAGAGCAAAAACGCTTGGTCCAACAAATGAATTGAAAGTTGTCATAATTGCTTCGGGAATACTTGATAATTTAGAAATTTCTACATCCAACAAGCTGCTCAATGATGCAATTGAATGAAATTTAACTATGCTACTTTGAAATGAAATTGGTGAATGAGTATGGCGCAAAAGAGATTGGACTTCTTCTGACGATGTCCCTCCAACTTCATGAGTCAAATTGTTATCCGCGTCATCCTAAAATAGTTTTATTTTCAATTATTGAATTTTTTCAAGTGCATTTAAATCGAAAACGAATTAACCATTTATCCATATTATCTTAAGGGAATAATTATATTATACATAATAATATTATCAAAACAAGGAGAATTTATCAAAAGTTAAAATATATTACAAAGATATTGCTGTTAATTTTTTATTCTATTTGAAAATGTATTTCATATTTTTGTCGAACAAAAGAATAATTAACCAAAATAATTTCATTAAAAAAAATAGAATAATTATTTGCATATCAAATTCATTATTAACATAATTTAATGAAATACACACAATATGCTTGAGCTTGTGAATTTCTGATTTGCTTTCAGGAATATTCATTTCTCGATTTTTTCCTCTTTTAACAATCAGGCTGATTGCATCAAAAGTCGAGAAATTCAAGCTTTTCAATTTCTTTCGCTTGAAAAAATGAAAATCAAAACAAGAAATAAAAAAAAAATGAATATTTAAAAGTTTAAAATGGATTTAAAAAATTTGCAAATCTAATCGGTATTTTCATCATCAAGAGTTGTGTTGTTTGAAAAATCATTATTTTAACAAATAAATAAATAAATAAATAAATAAATAAATAAATAAATAAATAAATAATTTGAAATAAAAAAAAAAAAAAAAAAAAAACAGTTTTGAGGCTGGAACAAACACCATGAGACAATATATGATGCAAATATTCTGGTACAAATGCAAACTTTAATTGTTCTATTTCAGTTTATTGCGAATAGTTCTATCCATATTTTTGAAT
Organism: Monocercomonoides exilis; assembly: GCF_001643675.1. Taxonomy (NCBI): domain Eukaryota; phylum Preaxostyla; order Oxymonadida; family Polymastigidae; genus Monocercomonoides; species Monocercomonoides exilis. The sequence continues at coordinate 1,035,851 of NW_027150581.1, forward strand.
GTCAATGGAATTTGAGTCATTCATTTGTTAATCAGCTGAAAGAGTTTCATTGTGTTTGGCATCTCATTCATTACGTCACTTCATAGCAGATGCATATTATCTCAACACCCTCAGGTTTTGAGACGATTTTTCAATTATCAGTTTTTCAGCAACCTTCTTTTCATGAACAGAACATCACACGATAAATGCTATTCTTCATTCGCATAATTGGATGGATACAAACCACTTTGAAAATAACTCGATTAAACATCATTTCATCATCATCATCTTCTTCTTCTTCTTCTTCCGTTTCTCTTTCTTTTTCTTTTTCTTTAGTCATCATCATATTCTTCTTCTTCTTTCTCTTCATTTTTTTGCTTTGCTCCGTTTCAAAATTAGAAAAAACTAGCTTTTGAAATGAGATTCAAAAAATGCTTGTTTTCGATTTTGTGAAACGATAAAAATAAAGATATGACACTCATTTGAGGTTTGTCGAATTGTGATATGAAGCTAAAAAAAAATAAATAAAATTTTTGATTTTCAGATTAAATTACATCTCATTTCCTCAAACATTTACAGAACAATCTGAAAAATTATCAAATAATCTTGGAAAAAAAAACCTCATTAATAAAAAAAACATATCCAAAGTTTGTTAAAAATCATTAACCTATGAAAAAAAATATTTCATTTTTGAATTACAAAATATATACCATTTCTCTCTGTCAGACACTCCAAATATAATCGGAAATATTCAATGACAATACACAAAAATATTTTTCTTTGAAAAAATAAACAGTTTCATTGAAAGTTGTGATGGTATCTTCGTATCCTTCTTCTTCCATTTTTTCAAATATCTTCCTTTTGGTTGCCTTTCTTTTTGCTTCTTCCATTTCATCTTTCTCCTCGTCTTTTAGTCTTTCTGAAATATTCAGAAAGAGTCGCAAGCATTCAATTGTTATTTCGTCATCTAGTGTTGTTCGCTGAATCTCCTTCAAAACAGCATCAATAGTTCCGCTCTTCAGCAATGCATCAATTTTCACATTTCTTTTATCCGTTATCTTTTCCAATACATCAATACTCTGATAGCAAATATCTCTGTAATAATCTTTAGATGCTCGAAATACTCTCACAACGCAGTCAATTAGCTTTGCAAGTTCTTCATTCCACAATTTGCATGAGGAAAAGTAATCATCAATAACAGTAAGCCATCTATCGATAATATGCACTTCTTTCCCTTCTTTTCCCTCTTCTTTTTTCTCTCTCTTCCAATCCACGCTTTTTATTAGATCTTCCAATTCGCTTGCTGCTTCTCTCGAAAAATGCAACTCATTCACAATAGTATCTTCCAATCTTTTATAATTGAGTAATCTATTCATCATAAATTTCCAAGATGATTGATATGCAAGTGTCGTCAGATTGTGATGCTCCTGATGATATTTGATGATTTCTATGATTTCCTCCAAATACATGTCTTTTTTGATTATCTAATCAGAAAAAAAAATTGTCAAAATGGAAATAGTTATGCTCATACAGTATATTTATCAATGCAACTTAATGCAAGTAAAGCCATTTCTACTTCTTTTTGAGTCTTCTCGCCTTCCTCATTCTTTGAGGCAGCTTTAAGAAGAAAAGACACACAAATTGGTATCAGCTCTTCAGAATACTGGATGTAAAGCAAAAGATAGCATTCGCAAAGATCAGTCAGAAGCTTTTCGTTCTTTTCATCCTTTTTTTTCTCATTCTCATCAACAATCATCTTCTCAAATCTTTTGCAGAATGATGATTCATCAAAAAAATATATTAAAAATATTTTCGACACGTTGATGAATCCAATATGCTTCAGCAACAAAAGAACATTTCCCCAATGCAATTTATTTTCTTCAATCATTTGGTATATTTTATCGAACAGTTCTTCTGTCAAAGCAGAGGTGAATTCATCTTTATCCATCTCTTCCATCGCTTCATTCATTTCAAGGATTTTCTTTCTCTGATCATCTTCATCGCAATGCTCCAGCTCAGAAAACAATTCTTCAAAAAAAAAGAAAGAAATCCAATCAAAAAGAATTCACGTGCAATTGCAATTGCAAACCATTGAACTTTTTTGTGCTGTCTGTCTCCTATATACAGATTTTTCAATTAAAATTGTTCAAGAAAACAATACCATTTTGATATTCATATTGAATTTGAATATCATTGGATAGAAGAAGTGAATGAAAAATTAAAACCACAAAAAGATAAATAATATGTGCATTCAAACCGATATTTCTTTTGCTGACATTTTTAACAAAATATTATGAAGAGAAACAACGCTTTTTCTGTTTTTCTGTTCGTTGTTATGGATATCATGATCAAAATGCATCATTTTCTTTGAATATGATTGTCCATTGTTGGAATGAGAGATCAGCAAACGAATATTTTCTGCAGGATAGGAGATATTATTTTGCGTGGTGGAACGAAACAACGACAGCGGGGAATTGGTGATGGAATTAAGCAAGATGATTTTTTTGAAAATCATCTTTGAAGGAAATTTATTTTCCAAAATAACATATGAAAATTATGATGTTTGCATTTTTTATTATTCTTGTTCATTTTAAAGATGTTTCCATCTGTGGCCTTCTCAGAGTGCAAGAATCTGATAAATTATATAAATGGCCATTTCTTTGCTTTTCTGAAGAGAATATCAGAAGAGAGGCGAATTCCGAGATATAATCAGCAAATGAGAATTGAAGATTTTAAGTGTTCAGTTGGGAGAGGATGAAAGCAAATCCGATGGAAAAGCATTTTGATGAGAATGAAAAGAAGAATGCCAACAATTGGACAGCACTTGGAAAGAAAATATGAAGAATATTATTTTGTCTGAAAAAAATGTGGATGATAATATCGAAAGCAGGATATTTACGTGGGAAAAAAGGATGACAGAGAAAGGAGCACTGGGAAACAATGGGAAAGGAGATTGACAACATCGGTGATTGAACAATCTTCAGCTTTTGTGATTGGAAAGTCAGGTGTGTTCTTTTGAGGAATTTTTATCATCAATGCTTTTCTAATTATTATTTTTATTTCAAATCTTTTTTCTCATTCCAACCAACAACATTTTTTATGTTGAGCGTCATTCTCAGGGGAAATCTATTTCAAGTTGCATTTTTGCGGATTATATGGTTTCTTCTTCTCCTCCTCCAATCTCTTCATTGACGAGATTTTTTAAATTTTACTGATGGAAAGAACGCCTTCTTCGTGTTTGAGAATTTGTTGTTTGAATAGCCATTAAATCCTCATGATGCAACATTAAAAATATTTTCCTTCTCTTGCTGCTGTTGTCTGATATGCAATTCGAATCTGTTCTTAATGTCTGCATTTTCTTCAGATGAGTTTTGTTCGCCTTTGTCGCCCAGCTCGTCAAAAGGGTATCATCAAACTCATTTCATTCCATTTCTCTTTCAGATGCTTTTTCTTATTTTTCTTCTGTTTCTCCCTCCTCTCCTTACTCTTCATATTAATCATTATTATCATTCCTCCTCCTCCTCTTCTTCAACTTCCTCAAAATCAAATTCAAAAATTTCTCAATAGGAAAATAATTTTATTATATTGAGCCCCGATTGCAGAAAAATCATTGTCATTTCTATAATCGATATTTTTGTTTAGAAGTGAACGAAACGTTGTTCAGAAAGCATCATCAAAGAAAGAAAAGTTTCTTAATCCGAGTTTTTTGCCAGAGGTGCAAAATACATGTGCTTATTTGGATTAAATTAAAAGAAAAATGCACCAGAAGAGAGAGGAATTTTTTTCACAATATTTGCTCTTCTTCTTCTTCCTCTTTTGTTGCCAACAACTATCTTTGGGTAATTTTCTTCTTCATCTTCTTCCTTTTTTGGGATGCAGAATAGAAAAAATTGAGCGAATCTGATTCAAATCCATTCTTTTTGAGCATTGCTCGAAAAGATATTGCTTTTGGAGATTCTTTTTTGGAAAATGTTAACAACCTTTCACTAAACACAGATGAATGAAACAAAGAGAAGATTGCTAAAGAATAAAAAAGTTACACAGAGAAGACTAGGAAATCAGCCCAATCGAAAAGAGAGACAAGTCTCTTTCACAGAAATGGATTTGGCACTTTCTTTTAAATGAGTGTATTTTTGGAGAATTATTATCATGTTCTGACAGAACAACTATTTTATTCACAATTCAATTTGTGGGACATTTGAAGCAGAAGGCAGACATTGAATATCAGAAGACATTTCCATCTTCATGATTTTCTTCATCTTCATTGGTAATTCAATCAACTTTCCCACTCACTGATTTATTTTTCAACATTTCATCCTTCTGTCAACGTTGCTGCTGATTTCTCGTTCATTGTTCATCTCTCTTGAAGCTCATCTCTTTCGACAAAAATCATCATTGTTCATCTTCTTCATCACCATTTTCCAAAAACACATTTTGTTTCAAATTCTTCTTGAATAGCCATCAACAAACATGAAACGCTCAACATTTGATATTTCTTCGTTCTTCTTATTCTTCTATCATCATCAAAGACAGCATAAGAATGTTTAACAGAATTTCTTCTTCTTCTGCTGCTGCACTTTGAATGTTTATGAAAACAGAAAAATTGGAGAATGGAAGAGAAAAGGCAAATGAAGACTTTTCCATCGAACACATCAATCATTTGCATCAAAGCTGTGAATTCATTTACTTCGTCTTTTCAATTTATCCTCAGCAAGCAAAAATGAAAGGTTTTATATTTTCATGAATTCATTGCTTTTGTATTGAGCTTGAGATAAAAGCGGATTTGGAAGAATGGATTTTTGGAACATTTCATGAATTGAAGAAAAATGGAGAGGAAAAGAAGAGAGAAAGGAAAAGAATAATTTTGAGCGAAGATTAAGGGATATCAGTTAAGGAAAGAGAATAAGGACGGAAAATGTTTGATGAACAAAGAAATATTTATTTATGAGATAACAAAGCAACTGAAGAGGAAATTCAATTGAAGAATAACTTTTGGATGATATTGTGAGAAAAGAATGTGAGTGAGGTGTCTTCTCTTTCTCCATCAATTGGAAAAGGCAGAAGAAAACAGAATGATGAAAGAAAAAGGAAGAAAAAGAGAAAGAAATTAAATTTGAATGAAATTATGAAGAATTGCATTTTGAGACGAAATGAATGAAACGAGTGTCCTTATTCAAGAAGAAGAGATGAAAGGAATGAAGAGAAAAGCGAAGGAAGACAAATTGAAAAGAAAGAAAAAGGAAAAAGAGATATGAAAAACTGAACAAAAAATGAAAAGAATGCGAAGAGCAATAAATTCTGATTGGTTTGTTTTGTCATTCCCATTCTGAATTGGAGCAATTGATTAGTTTCTTCTTCAGCCATGTTTTCTATTGTTGTCTTTGGTGCTCATAAAGCTGATCACTGGATTCTTCATTAAAGTTTTCATCACAATTGCTGCAAAATCCTTTTCAAGAAATTTCATTTCGTTCTTCTTCTTCATCTTCATCATTGTCTTCCTCTTCTCATGCATTGGCGCCAAATTATATTTAGGAATTAAAAAGCAGACAGAATTTGTGAATGAAGAAGCTAACAAACAAACAAAGGCAGAAATGGACCAGTGATGAACGGGAAAGTGTGAAAAATGTCATTTGACTGAATATTGCTGGAAGGGAAGCCAGTTGTTTCTTGGGTGTTTTGAATCTCTCGAAATAGATGAAATGACTCTGTGAAAACGATGGAGAACAAAGAAACAGTTTTTGGAGAGAAATATTTGCTTGTAGAGAAAAACAATTGAAACCACATTAAGTGGGAAATTCGAAGAGAAAATTAAGAGAAATCGTAAATGAACAAAAGAACGAAGAATTCAACTGTCACTTAAAAGAAAATGATGAATCCAACTTGTTATTTGATAAAGATTTTCGTTGAAATGATTGGAATTTGAGAGATATCTAAACTGTTCATCTTTTTATGTATCTTTTCTTCATTAAAAAGAAATGAAAAATTATTTAAAAAATCTCAACATATTGCTCCTTTTTGATATGGTGAATTAATGGGAAAAGAAAAGAAAAATACAATACTGAAGTGAATTTATTGCATTTCGTTAAACACATATAAAATGTTCTTCTAAATCAACCGAAAATCTTGAATAAAACTTTCTGTTCAGAAAAGCAAATGTTTGAAGAAAGCTTGTGATGCTGTCTTCGTGTCCTTCCTCTTCCATCTTTTCAAATACCTCCATTTTTATAATCTTTCTTTTCGATTCGACAAAGTCATATTCCACATTTCTTTTCAATCTCCATAAAATCAATTCAAAAAATATCAAGCTTTCAAATGCCACCTTGTCATCCAACGTTGGTTGCTGAATCTCCTTCAAAACAATATTAACTGCTCCGCTTTTAAGCAAGCCATAGACTTCTACAGATCTGTTTCTCACTGCTCCATAAAATAAAGTGATGCATCTATTGCAAATTTCACAATAATTATCGTTTGCTGCTTGAAATACCCCAGCAATGCAGCCAAAAAGCTTTGAAAATGATTCACTCCACAATTTGCATGAATCAAAGAAATTATACAAAGTTCTGAGCCAATTCATCAAAAGCAAAACTTCTTCCGTTTCTTTTCATCTTTTTCCTTTCTCTCTCTTCCAATCCACTCGTTTTTTCAATTCATCCAGTTCTCTTTTTGTCTCTCTCACGAAATGCAGCTCGTTTATTATTGTCTCATCCAAACGATCATCGAAGAATAATCTACAGATCAAAAACTGCCAAGCAGACTGATACGCAAGCTGTGTGAGGTTATGATGTTCCTGATGATATTGGATAATTTCTGTAATCTCATTCAAAAAAAGTTCTTTTTTCATTTCCTGTTCAAAAAAAGAGAGAAACAATTCAACAAGGTTAAAAATATGATAGAAATTCTCACACAGAATATTCATCAATGCAACTCAGCGCAATCAAAGCCATTTCCACTTCTTTCTGAGCCTCTTCGTTTTCCTCTTTTTTCAACGCAACTGTGAAAAGACATGGAACACAAATCGTTATCAATTTTGGTGGAAAGAAGCGGACCAGAGAAACGTAGCATTCACAAAGTTCAACCAGAAGCTTTTCGTTCTTAACTTTCTTCTTCTTTTTTTCTTCAAAAATCATCCTTTTAAATCTTTCGCTTAAGGAAGATCTTTCAAAACTTAAGATATTCAGGCGATTCAATGCTTTGCAACGCCCAATGCGTTTCAATAACACAATAGAATTCCCAATCGAGAGTTTCTCTTCGTCAATCATTTCATGGATTTATTGAACAGTTCTTTTGAGAAAATGGAATCAAATTCTTTTTCACTCATCCAATCCATTATTCCATTCATCTCTTCGATTTTCTGTCTCTGCATATCTTTATTGCAGAGTTGAAGCGTCGAACACAGTTCTAATAAAACAATAATCATCACAATCAGAAATTCAAATGAACGTTCACAAGCCAGAAAACTTCTCTGTTCTGGACATCTCCAGAATCACATCTTCATGCTCTCTATTATCGTGGGAAATCATGCTTCTTACAGAAAATAAGTTAATTTATGTGATAAGTTTAGCAATTAACGAAATAAAAGACAAATTCAAGCATAGTTGATGATCTCACAAAATGAAAGGGATACAAACGCAAAACAATTTGTTTTTCTTATCAAAATAGTATGAAAAGAATATTCAGCAAAATCAACGATTTTGGCTGCAAAAGGCCAGAAAAGCAGATGTTTTGATTGTTTGATCAAGCCAACAAAAAATAGAAGTGTGGAAATTGATCAGTTTATTATTAAAATTGTTAATTGAGTTTGATTTTTATTGTTGTGAAATTGGATATGCCAATTACACATAAACTGAGATTTACAGAAAAAAGAAAAAGTTACAAAACAATCTAATTCATAAAAGAAAAGTCTTTTTCGAAGATAAACGAAGTAGATTCAGATTAAAAAAAAGGAAAACAAATGCTTGCAAACTCAATGAATTTCATTTGATTATTTATTCTTGTTTTTTCGGCAAAGGGCTACTTTAAGGGTACCTAAAAAAGTTTTAATAAGCTTCATGAAAAGGCTAAATGTTTCCAATTGAACTTTCATCAACACTCTTTGGTGTTGACAATATGTTTTATTAATCATCGAACTTTTTTAGGGTTTTCGTTCTCAAAAACAACTGACCCCTAATTGAAATTTTGAACAACTTTTTTGAAAAGTTAATTAAATAACAATAAAAAGACATTTTTAGGTTTATAAATTTGAATATTTGTGCTATTTGCAATTGTTTGAGTTGAAAATAACTCAATTTAAGTATTTTAATGAAGTTTGAAAAAAGTCTCGTAAAACTTAAGATTTGAATAAAAAAACATTCAATCATTTTCAGTTTTGATCAATTGGTTATTATAAACCTAATGAATTTATAATATCTTAACATTGCATTTTTAAGCTATTTATTCATGGATTTAACGAAAAAATCGGGTACCCTTAAAGTAGCATCTTGCCGTTTTTTCAATTTTCAGTTTTCATTCAAGATGACTCATCGGATTATTGAAAGGAAAAAAAACCAAAAACCAAAAATCAAAAATGAATTGTCGATTCTATTCTAAAATCAGTCAAACAGCAGAATGAAATGTTAAAATGGTTTAACAGCGAAATGAACAAAAAATGAAAATTCTTGAAGGTCATCTCCAACATCAAGGATGGCAGGACAAATGATTGGCAGAATAGCTTCAATGTTTGAAAAACACCTTTCTCTTTTGTTTTCATCAAATGCTTTGAACACCAAATATCCATTTTTCTTCGATTGAATGGAGATCAGATGAGAAATGTCGCAAATGCAGCTGTTTCATGAGAAGCATCCAGGAAGCACAACAATTCAACAACACCTTCAATTGTTCATCAAAAACCCAGAAGAAATGATTTAGAGAATTCAGCTGCAATCCCAAATGAATAAAGAGAGTAGAAGGGTATTCTGATTAATTGTCAGAATGCTTCCTTTTGCACACACTTTTCTCTTTTTTGAATTAATCAGAAATACTTCTATGGAATTCAATGGCTACCGCATCTTATCTCCATGGCTGATGAAAATGATGGACATCCTTTTTTGAATGTCTCTTCAATCCTTCCTTTTTTTCTTTTCCCTCTGCAAATAGCACACTCTGCAGAAGAAATTTCTTCCATTTCAATCCTGTCTCATCCAAAACTCTCAAAATGCTTAATCTGCTAAATCATATTATTTTCCAAGTAATTATCTGTCTCTTGTATTTTTGAACTTGTGATTCTCGATACAATTGAATCTCCATCATTCACAACCACAACCATTCGCATCGACATCTTCTTGTTGAATCTTTGCTATTCTATTGGAAACACCAAAAGAAAGAAACTTTATTGTATCTTCATTGATTCCATATGTTTTTGAAATGGTTACATGAAGGATTCATTCGTAACTTATTATTGTTTCACTTCTTCTTTCAACTCCTTTCATTTTTCGTTTGCTATTAAATTCTTTCAGCCTATTATCATCTTCCCATGAATTCCCAAATAAGCTAATAAGATCATTCTCATTCGGTGAAATGCAATTTGAAAGAATCTATTTCTCAGACAGACATATTCTGCACACAACGCTCCTTCTCCAATACATTTTTCATATTCTTCTTCTTTTTCATAAATTTTTTTCATCGCCTCTTCTTCGCCTTTTTTGTATTTTTCGTCTTCTCTGCCTTTTCCTTATCCTTCCTTCTCCTCTCCTCCTCCTCCACCACCTTCTTCTTCTTCTTCAATTTCTTTAACATCATCATCTTCTTCTTCTTCTTTATTGAGAGAAGCACTCCTGCTTGCTTTGCCATTCCGGAGGCTGCGAAGCTTTGAGAAGAAGGCGACAGGAGATGATAAGTCATCTTCGTCTTCATCATCATCATAAGCTCCTAAGATTGACCCTTCTGAGATATTATGGAAGTATCAAACAAGTCCGCAGCTGGGATTGACGATATAAATATACGACTGTGGATTGTGGCGCCTGAGGCGGCTGGAATTTATACAAATCAAAGAAGTGGTTGCTGAGAGCGCTGCAGACGCTATGGGGTTGTGTTGTGTGTTCCCGCTATGCAGATCTTTCTGCGATGATTTCGGTTCCGTTGGTAGCGCCGCTTCCGTCGCTTGCAGCGTCTATGGGCACGAAGTCGGGGAGCAAGCGGATCTTTGCAGCGGCATATGTGAACGCGTTCCCGTAGATCTGCGATCTGCTAAACCCATCGCTGCAGATATGGTGATCGTCTCAGTTGAAATATTTGGTGGTGAAGCTGGACGAGGAAGTGATGGAATGAGGGATTGGAGTGTGTGAAGTGTGGGAGATTGTGGAGAAAGGGCTGTTGGTGGAGGGGCTGAGGATGGAGGATGTGGTTCTGTCAAAAGCAGCGATTGCACTGGCGGTGCTGGAGGAGCGAGAAAAGGAGGAATGAAGAGGAATGAAGAAGAAGAAGAAGAAGAAGAAGATGCTGTTGAAAGTGTACAATAATATTGCTATCTCAAATCATCAACATATGGTTGTCACACAAAGGCACTAAGATTTCTGTCTGCTCATTTTGCAATTCCTTTAAAGGCATATGATGGAATGTGATTGAAGCAATCCTCTCAACTTTTGTAATCCTTTCAAAAGCGTGGGCTGAAATTGAAGTTGTTGATCTTCATTTCTCATGTTTCAATTGCATAATAACAAATAACGATGCTTCCATTAATAATAAACCATAAATTATGGGCACGAATTTTGAACGCAAAAGAAGATCATTCAAACCAAAATCTCACCATTCTCCAATCGCACTGCTTTGCATTGTTTTCTAAGTTTTTGTTCGCAAGAAATATCCTTCCCCTGATATTGCCAGCCACTTTCCTTGCCCAAAAAATACCACAAACTGCTCCACTGCCTTATGCTCCAAAATTCTATATAATTTTGTGCAGATTTTGTCTTTCACAGAATTCCTTCCATAAATCTTCATTCAATGAAACATCAGTTGAATTTGTTTTCATCTCTTGTTCCAAATAAAAATCATGTATCTTGCGTGACTTCTTTTATATCCAAATTTCTATATAACAATCAGCTCCGTTTTCATCGTATTGCTCCACAAAGCGGGGATTGGCCATTTCAACAATAACTCATATTCCTGCACTTTGGAAATGATACAGACGGAAACATCTTCACAATCAATAGAAAAATAAAAATCACATCTATTATGTCTTTTTGTGTTATTGGTAAAATTGTTGTATTTCTTCTATCTTCCAATTAACAAAAATCATCAGACAGAATTTCAGCATAATTGCATCTCCACCATTGTCTGTTGTAATCACATGAAATAATATTTTTAGTTCTACAGGCAATGTTCACTTACAAAATTCTCATTCTGTGAATGGAATATTCCGTTTTTTCTAATCTGATGATCATTGAATCTATAACAAAAACTTGAAGTTATTCAAATAAAATACAAAAAAAATTTAATTGTGACTTTCAATAAAGAAGAATGTATATTGAATTGAATGTTTAATTATTTGTTTAAAATTTACTCAAAAAGAAAAAAAAGAATTCTATAAAAAAAATATTTTTTATGTTATTAGATGTTGGTTTTGATAGGGAATTGAAACAAACCAAAAAAGTCAAAATGGCATGTTGATATAAAAAATCAACTGAATTGAACGAAAAAATGCTGATGGTGAATAACAATTGGTGTGTGAAATGAAACAAATCTTCGAATTACATTTCAACAAATAATCACACTTTCAATGCGATTAATGAGGAAGAAAAGATTAGAAAAATACTATGATACTCACAAATATATGTTTTTTAAAATAAAAACTTAGTTAAATTGCTCTGAAAGAATTGGAAATCTCAATTCTACTCCTGGCTGCTCATTTCTTGTTCTTTGCTTTCATCTTTGTTCTCATCTTTGCTTCCCTCGTTGTCTCCATCTTTGTTGCTTTTGACCTTCCTTTTCTTGACAACAATAACAATAACAACCACAACCACTGCAACAACAACAACAACTATCGGAACGACAATTGCAACAACAGTTCCAGCATTTGATTTCTTATCTTCTGGAGAAAGATCTTCTGTCTTCTTCAAATATTTCTCATACACATCAGTTGGTTCTGATTCTTCATCTTTTGCTCCCACAATCCATCCAACTGTCGAATCATCGTAATCATTCGCAAATTCGAATGCACCTTCCTGTTTGCAGAACTCATCAAAATCTGGGGCAACAATGAATATTGATCTTGCTGTTGAATTCGCTGTGTTTGAGCTATCAATCTCAAGATTGTTTGCAGAAGGAAGTTGAAGATTCGATATCGTCTTTGGCATTTCAATTATTATTGCCCCTGCTTTCCCCTCTGGTGCTGTGCATGACTTGAATGTGCATTTGTTGTTTCTTCCAATTGCCACTGTTGATTCTTCTGAGAACAAAACGATCTGCAGTCCAGCTGTATCTCCTATCTTTGAATTGACTTCACGAATATTCAATCCCTCAATAGAAATTTTCACAGCTTCGTCTAATGGTTCCGTAATATAAATTGCTGCATTGTTTGAAATTTTCACATTGCTGATCTCCACTCCATTCAAAGACACTTCTTTTGGTCCGCTGAAATAAAACGTTGATGAAGAAAACGAGACGGTGTCACCGTTATCTGTGCATGTGACGGTGTTCATTGCAACTTTCCCCCTCAAAACGCACACAAGAATGCCTACAACGAAATCATCTTCATTATCATTTGCAGTCGTTTCATCGGATAATGATTGCGAACTTACTCTGACAAATCGGCAATTGCTGATGGAAAGTGATGCTGACATTTCATTTCCGAAGATTAAAGAATTCCATTTGTTCTCTAACGTGGGAAAGTTAAATGCTAAATACTTGAATTCCACCTCCTTTTCGCACGTCAATAAATAAAATGAATCTCTGGCACCACAATTGACAGTCGCTTCTCCATTTCCATTTCCGTCGCTGTTCACTCCTTCAATGATTATTCCACGACTCTTGCTAAATGTAATTTCTTCGGCTTGGATAGGATCATCCGACTTTAATATTGAAATGCCAAATATGTCTTCTCTCGTGATCATTCCCAACAATTCATTGGCCTCCTTCAAACTGTAAATTGGTCTTTCTGAGCTTTCACCATTCCCAGTGCCTCCAGACTTCACATAAATCTTTGAAGCATCTTGCGATGGAGGCAGCAAAGGATCTAAATACTTGGATATAAAATCAATTTCTTCGTAATTATATTTTTCAATTCCAGCGACATTCCACATGTTTCTGCTTCGTGTGTAATTCGCTGCAAAACTCTTCTTCATTGCATTTGCAATGTCTTCGAATAATGAATCATCAGTCATCTTCAAATATATTCCAATATTCCTTTTTGATTCGTCTTCTCCAGCTGTGCATCTGTCAAATATCAGATTCGTTCCGTCTTCGGGCCATTTAACCTGATTTGCTGATTTAATTGCAAGCATTTGTAGATATATTCCTCCAGAACCATTATAATGATTGCAACTGCAAGATGAAAAAGTAGTAACTCCTCCATCTCCAACAGTAAAAATGCTTTGGACATTGGAAGTATAAAAATACAATGTTCCGTAAGTACTCGAATAACATTCCGAAAACGTACTTCCATTCAATGTTACATCACATTTATTGTTACATGAGAACTGAATTACACTTTCCGCATTTGTCTCAACTTTCTTCAAAGTTAAATTTGACAATATCACTGTTTCACATTCACTGACATAAAACAATTCTCTTTTCGATGTTAATGTATTTTCTTCATCCGCGCACTCAACTGAGTCCAATGTCAATGATCCTCTAGATACAAACACAAGATAAATATCAGTGTGACATCCTTCACTTTCAGGTCGAATAAATCTGCAGTTGCTAATTGACAAGGATGCCATGAAACTGTATATCAAATTAAACGATCCATCCTTTTGACTTTCATTTCTCAACGTTGTTGGGAAGTGAAACGCCAAGTATTTGAATTCCACAGTGCCTTCACACTTGAATAGATTATTTCCTGGATGAACGTTACAGTCTATTGCCACTTCGGTATTTCCATTTCCATTGCTATTCACTCCTTCAATCGTAATTCCTTTGTTCTTGCCGAAGGTTATCGCTTCTGCAGTCAATGGGCTATCGTCATAAACAATTTTCATGTTGCACGCGATGTCATTCCCCAACTTTTTATATGCACCGTTCAATGATGGCTTTTCCTGATCGATTGCCAATCCGCTATTTTCATCTTTCCCGCTTTGCTTTACAAACACTGTTGTAATTGATTCAGATGGTTCCTCTTGCGAGTAAATCAATGTCAAAATTTGAAAAAGAATTAATCCAAAAAACATCTTTAAAGCACTCTTCAAAATACAATTCTGATCAAAACTTATATAACCATAAAATTGTTCAAATCGATATGAGACAAAATCATTCACTTTTTGAATTTTGTTCCACACAATATTTACGATATTTTTCTCGATTATTGAATATTTCTGTAATTATTTGTATTGTTACTGTTGATTAATAATGAAATGATTGTAGAAAAAGTCTGGAACAAATCTCAGTTTTTTTCAAAAATGCAAAAATTTTGCACAAACGACAACATTTTTGTTGTTAAGAGCTGATGAATTTCTTGGATAAAAATGCAATCATCCATCTGTTGTTATTGCTTCACACGAAAATAACAGGAAGCTTCTCATATTGATTACAGAATGTACATAATCGCAGCACATCACTCAGCCAGATGTTTCATTTGTCTCGCATGAAGCGAGCATTATTTGAAACGCATACACTCTTCCTTTTATAATTTTCTCTTCCAAAATTGATTGGAAAATCCTATATATTCCAAGAAGAAAACTTTTCTAGGTGAACTGCTTTCAACAATGAACAAATGGAAAGTATTCGTGTGACATATATTTTCAATTCATTTTATCATTTTTGCATTTTTTTGCTTATAAGGAGTCAGAATAATATGGGTAATTATTTTCGAAATTATATTTTATCTTTCAATAATCTCGGTCCGATAATTTCCCTTGGATATCAACAAAAAACATTAAAAAGTGAAAAAGCTGAATAAAGACATCTTCTTCTTTGTTTTTGACAATTCATTAATTCTAACAACAGTTGTAATAAATTTAACATTTGAATACAAAATCTCATCCCAATAATCAATAACCTTTGAAAAAATAGCACCTGAAATAAGTTATGAATTCAAAATAATCACCCGTGTCAAAAATTAATCACATATATGTTTTTTGTCTGCGCCTCATATCCACTGAGCAAAAACAGAAATATAATATTTCAAAAAGCAACACAATAACTGGTTCGCTTTAAAATATTGTGCAAATCGGATATAATCATATCGGTTTTCGCACGACTTTTCATAACTGTATCCAATTTTGATTATTTACGACGTGACTTAACATTAAAAAAACAATTATTTTATTATTCATAAACAAATTTTGGGTCAATTTTTTTCATTTTTGGAAATTCTTCACAAAAACATATTTTTCAATAGAAATCACTATTTTTTATGATTTATTAGGTTGCTCAAACTTATTTGAACAAGTTTTGAAAAATCAAAAAATAGAGATTTCGGAATAATTAATTGATTTTTCAATGAAAAAACAACCCATAATGAAATTAAATGTGATTATATGGGTGATTATTTTTCAAAAGTCGCAAATGTTTAATACTCTAATGAATCAAAATTTTCACATTTAGCTCATATTTTTGTTTCCACTCACCAAACTTCACTTATATGGAATATATTTCTGGATAATGTTGTTTCATTCATTCTGAAGAAATTTCGTGAGTGAAAATAGAAATTTGAATAAAATGTGGAATTTTTAATTCATAAGAAAATTAAACATTTGCAGCATTTCAAAAAGAATTATCCATATATATTTGGCCCTGTGATTATATGCGATCGAAAATGAATGAAAAATAGGCGAAATATGTTGATGCATCGAAAAATGAGACTAAACGAATGTGATTATATTCGACGTGATTATATTTTGTGAAGACAGTACATATGTCTAAATTTTTTTGAAAAGTGACAACAGATCAAAAATATAACCCATCGTCATTAAATAATTTTCATTCCGTTTCCATTATTCAAATGATAATAAGGCATAGGTTCAAACGCGTTCCTTTTGCAATTCGCGTTTTTAAACCCTCAAATTATAACGAATTAATAGATAATAATTATTTAAAAACTTTTTATGGACCGATTTTTCGAAAAAAATTTTTCTTGTTGAAAAAAATGATTTTTGAAAAATGACCCATAAAAACATGAATTTCATAAATAATTATTCAAATTTTAAAGAAAACGTGATTTTTTCGCATCAGAAGTGTTTGCATTGTTATGTAAACTTATTTTATTTGTTAATTTTCATCATTAACAATATAAATCATAAATAAAAAATTAAATTAAATATCTTTGATCTAACCCACAATAAAATTTTTTATGTCTGGAAAAGTTGAATATGCTGTTTTAGATGAAATCGAACTCAATAGTTTGCCATCATTTCATTTTTATATATAAAATTTAACATATTATAATATGCGCACTTGCTTTATATTGAAAACAGCTTTTAATCACAGTCACATTAAGGTGTTCCTTTTTGCTTGAATATTTGAAACCACCTAATATTAGTTCATTTACGTACGTAAAGGAACGAAAAAAGTTATAAGTGAGTCTTTAAATAACAATATTATTTATTATGCTTTTATATTTCATATATTTTATTGTTCTTTATTATTTCTGTGTTTTTTTGTATTAGATACGATTATAACATAGTTAAATGAATCGCTTTCGCACATACATACTTCAACTGCCCAAAAAATTTCAACGTTGATTTATAAAAACAATGAATTGAATACAAGTTTGGGCGAGATATTATCTGATTGACAGACGAGTTGAGTAAAAATTCAAAGAGGACATGAAAAGCACTCTTTTTTTAATTATTTTAAAATTATTGTTATTTAGCGAAACTTCGTCTGTCATGTTCAGTTTTGAAAATGTTAAAAATAAAAAAATAATGGGTGCGATCATGAGCTGATATTGTTCCGGTGAGATATTTATTTATAGAGTTCGCAAATGCTGATGAACCCTGTTGTTTGCATATTTAACTTTTATATTTTCTTTAATAAATTATGCGAAAACACAAAATTCTTCTTTTTAGTGGATGAATCGCAAATCCTTTCAAAAAAGTTTTCGCTTGGGTTCTGCGCTGGAGAAGAAATCAGTTTGCATGAAGTGGATTTTCGAATAATCATAAAATTGATGGTTTGTACTGAGCGGATTATTTAAATGTTTGTTATTATCATTTTTTATTGTATCAACAATACTTTTGAAACAAAGCATTGCACTTTGATGAATGGAAATAGAAAATCGAAGTACTGAACAAATTGACAGAAACAATATATGAATATGGATTTGTTTTTTTTTTTCCACAGAAGAATTGTTCGGTAAAATACATAAAATGATTGAAGAAGAGAAAATGACGTTGGGAAATGCTATTCTGCTACTGAAGCGTATTGGGCTTTGCAAAGTGTTGAAAGGATTTTTTTTATTTCTTTTTTTGATAATTCATTGATGCCAAAAGATTTGAGAAGATAATTACTGACGAAAATGAGAAGAAAGAAGAAAAGAATGAAAAACTTTTAGCTGATCTTTCGAATTCCTCGTTTTTCTATTCATTGGATTACCATCTAAATTATTTTCAATTGACAAGATCTTCCTTATGAAAGCTGCATCGAACAAAGAGGAAAGCTATAAAGTTCAGAAAGACGTGGAAGTTGCATTAACAGAATTGAAATGAATGGAGCTTATGTATGAGCATTTCTGTTTCATTTTTATTATGTTTGCTTTTTTTTTCCTTATTTCTGATTAGGAAGTGAAACAAGAAGAATATTTGAAGGAAATAACAGAAATCATCAAACATCAGCAGAAACACAGAAATCTCACAAAACTTGCCTATCAGTCTGCTTGGCAATTTTTTATATGCAGATTTTACAACAATGGATTGTTGGAAGATACAATTGCTAATGAGATGCATTTTGGAAGAGAAGCATCAAGAAAATTGGAAGAGCCGAAAAGAAATGCGGATTGGAAGAGATGATAATAAGAAATGGAAAGAGCAAAATGAAATAATCATCAGTAGTGGCTGATAAAAAGAAGGAAGCAGCGGAAGCAGCAGAAATTAGGTATGAAGCAAGAGAAATGGCAGACAAAGAGAATGAAGCAAGAGAAATGGCAGACAAAGAGAATGAAGCAAGAGAAATGGCAGACAAAGAGAATGAAGCAAGAGAAATGGCAGACAAAGAGAATGAAGCAAGAGAAATGGCAGACAAAGAGAATGAAGCAAGAGAAATGGCAGACAAAGAGAATGAAGCAAGAGAAATGGCAGACAAAGAGAATGAAGCAAGAGAAATGGCAGACAAAGAGAATGAAGCAAGAGAAATGGCAGACAAAGAGAATGAAGCAAGAGAAATGGCAGACAAAGAGAATGAAGCAAGAGAAATGGCAGACAAAGAGAATGAAGCAAGAGAAATGGCAGACAAAGAGAATGAAGCAAGAGAAATGGCAGACAAAGAGAATGAAGCAAGAGAAATGGCAGAAATTGACTAAAAGCATGTATATGATCATTTTTTTTTTATATTTTATTTTTTTAGTGATATTAATTGTTATATCAATTCTTTAACTGTTAATTTAAGTTTAATACCACTTTGATGACATTGAAATTATATTTTAAAATTTCTTATTTATCGATTATATTTTTTTTGTGCATTTTTTAATGACATCGACTTTGTTGATTATTGTTGTGTGGAACAATTTGTTTATTTTTTATTTTTTTATGCTAAGATTGCAGTACTCGCATGTTAATGGATCTCTCTTTTTGTATTTTTATCAATTTCTATTTTTATAAAATGAAACATTTATTTCTTAACAAATATGAAACTTTATTTGTTCTTAAAAATCTGTGTTGACAAAGATATGCAAAAATTTAATAAACGAATTGCAAGGGCTTCTTTTAAATGTGAAAACATTTAAGTAATCTTGCATATATTTTTGTCGAACTCCATACGGAGGAAGATACTTTCTGAGAAGGCTCCAAGTGCTTTCAATTCTTTGAGTGTGCGCTTTTGTAATAGGATCCACAAATCTTTTTTTGTGGTTGACAGTAAAATGAATGTAGCCTGCTCCATTCAAATTGTTGTAGCCTCTCCAACAATCAGTGAATATTTTTGTTTTTTCCATGACATGATTTTTTATTGTTTGATGTAAAACTTCTCTAGATCTTTTGATAACAGGCAACAAAAAAAGTTTGGATTTTTGACCTTTCTGTTTGGGCCTTTCAATTCCTCCTATTATCCAATTTTGCCTTTTTGTCCTTCCTTTGTTGTACTTTCTTTTTGGAAATATTGCTTCGTCTATTTCAACTTCAGTTCCTTTTCCTCCAATTATTCGTGGATTTTCCTGATAAAATTTCGAAATGCATTTCCGAAAAGAATTATACACGTGCATCACAGAGGTGCTTGATTTTCCGCATATAAAACTGCAATGTGTTTGAGAAATCCCAACCCAAAAACAAAGAGCCATTAAACATATGTCACGAATTTTATATCTAAATCTTTCAAAATTTGTGTTGTTTGAAATTTTGACTTGTTTGTGCTTGCAACGAAAGCGGCTTGTTTCATTTTCGTAAATGTACATTTTCATGTTTTTTTGACATTTCCAGCAATAACGATCTTTATCCAGCACGTTGCACTCAATCAACCACTGAACAGTTTCTTTTTCAGATCTGAATATTTTAAACAATTTTTTGAATTGCTTTTGGCTTTCTGTTTTCGTTGGCATTTTATTTTCAAAAATTGTTTAAAAATTTGTTCAATAATTATTTTTTTTGATCGATCAGAATAAACTTAAATGTTAATCATTTGTATAGATATAAATTGCAAATTTCGATGAATTGTCAAAAAATTCACCACAATACGAAAAAACAGATCAAACAAATTTCAACATTATTCGATGTGTTACAAATCAAAAATTTGTTTATTCAAACAAGGAGTATGAAAAATTAAAACATTCATTAATATGTAAAAAACATAATATAAAATAATAATACATTCATAAATAAAAAAAATTATAAAAATCAAAACTTCAGTAACAAAAAAATTACAAATGATTTTTTCCAACAAAGAATTCCATTAAAATAAATTTTCTGGCATATTCTCTTTGTCTGCCATTTCTCTTGCTTCATTCTCTTTGTCTGCCATTTCTCTTGCTTCATTCTCTTTGTCTGCCATTTCTCTTGCTTCATTCTCTTTGTCTGCCATTTCTCTTGCTTCATTCTCTTTGTCTGCCATTTCTCTTGCTTCATTCTCTTTGTCTGCCATTTCTCTTGCTTCATTCTCTTTGTCTGCCATTTCTCTTGCTTCATTCTCTTTGTCTGCCATTTCTCTTGCTTCATTCTCTTTGTCTGCCATTTCTCTTGCTTCATTCTCTTTGTCTGCCATTTCTCTTGCTTCATTCTCTTTGTCTGCCATTTCTCTTGCTTCATTCTCTTTGTCTGCCATTTCTCTTGCTTCATTCTCTTTGTCTGCCATTTCTCTTGCTTCATTCTCTTTGTCTGCCATTTCTCTTGCTTCATTCTCTTTGTCTGCCATTTCTCTTGCTTCATTCTCTTTGTCTGCCATTTCTCTTGCTTCATTCTCTTTGTCTGCCATTTCTCTTGCTTCATTCTCTTTGTCTGCCATTTCTCTTGCTTCATTCTCTTTGTCTGCCATTTCTCTTGCTTCATTCTCTTTGTCTGCCATTTCTCTTGCTTCATTCTCTTTGTCTGCCATTTCTCTTGCTTCATTCTCTTTGTCTGCCATTTCTCTTGCTTCATTCTCTTTGTCTGCCATTTCTCTTGCTTCATACCTAATTTCTGCTGCTTCCGCTGCTTCCTTCTTTTATCAGCCACTACTGATGATTATTTCATTTTGCTCTTTCCATTTCTTATTATCATCTCTTCCAATCCGCATTTCTTTTCGGCTCTTCCAATTTTCTTGATGCTTCTCTTCCAAAATGCATCTCATTAGCAATTGTATCTTCCAACAATCCATTGTTGTAAAATCTGCATATAAAAAATTGCCAAGCAGACTGATAGGCAAGTTTTGTGAGATTTCTGTGTTTCTGCTGATGTTTGATGATTTCTGTTATTTCCTTCAAATATTCTTCTTGTTTCACTTCCTAATCAGAAATAAGGAAAAAAAAAGCAAACATAATAAAAATGAAACAGAAATGCTCATACATAAGCTCCATTCATTTCAATTCTGTTAATGCAACTTCCACGTCTTTCTGAACTTTATAGCTTTCCTCTTTGTTCGATGCAGCTTTCATAAGGAAGATCTTGTCAATTGAAAATAATTTAGATGGTAATCCAATGAATAGAAAAACGAGGAATTCGAAAGATCAGCTAAAAGTTTTTCATTCTTTTCTTCTTTCTTCTCATTTTCGTCAGTAATTATCTTCTCAAATCTTTTGGCATCAATGAATTATCAAAAAAGAAATAAAAAAATCCTTTCAACACTTTGCAAAGCCCAATACGCTTCAGTAGCAGAATAGCATTTCCCAACGTCATTTTCTCTTCTTCAATCATTTTATGTATTTTACCGAACAATTCTTCTGTGGAAAAAAAAAAACAAATCCATATTCATATATTGTTTCTGTCAATTTGTTCAGTACTTCGATTTTCTATTTCCATTCATCAAAGTGCAATGCTTTGTTTCAAAAGTATTGTTGATACAATAAAAAATGATAATAACAAACATTTAAATAATCCGCTCAGTACAAACCATCAATTTTATGATTATTCGAAAATCCACTTCATGCAAACTGATTTCTTCTCCAGCGCAGAACCCAAGCGAAAACTTTTTTGAAAGGATTTGCGATTCATCCACTAAAAAGAAGAATTTTGTGTTTTCGCATAATTTATTAAAGAAAATATAAAAGTTAAATATGCAAACAACAGGGTTCATCAGCATTTGCGAACTCTATAAATAAATATCTCACCGGAACAATATCAGCTCATGATCGCACCCATTATTTTTTTATTTTTAACATTTTCAAAACTGAACATGACAGACGAAGTTTCGCTAAATAACAATAATTTTAAAATAATTAAAAAAAGAGTGCTTTTCATGTCCTCTTTGAATTTTTACTCAACTCGTCTGTCAATCAGATAATATCTCGCCCAAGTTTGTCATTTGCATGTTTTAAAGAAATACGAAAAAATGAGTTGATTTAACTTTTTTAGTAGATTTGACGTTGTGCATTGTAGAAGGAAAGAAGAGCCATGCTTCACAATGTGGAAAGGGATGGAAAACATGGAAAAGGAAAATGGAAATAAAACAATTCAAATATCAGGATCGACAATTATTCGAGATTCATTCAATGTTTCCAATTATCAGATCAAAAAGAGTGCAAAGATGGGAGAGGAAGATGTCAAAGCAATATTGAATTTTGAAAAGGCGTTTGGAAGTCAACTGGTATATTTCATGGTGAATGATATTAATCTTGAATTGACCGACGACACTCCAACTGGCATCTGGATTTGACAACTCAGCCAAAACGATTGTTTCAAACAGATGAGGAGATTTGGTGATAACTGGATGTTCATTCCATTCAGAAGCAGGAGTTAATAATGGATTTGATTGTATGTTTGTGTATGAGATTGGAGGCAGTGTGGATGTGAATGATTTGTCAATGGAATCATGCAATGTTGGAAACAGTATTTTTGTTATTCGCGATGCTGGAGTTTCTTGCCATTTTGTGAATGTTCGAGTGGAATCGTTAAATGAAAGCAGAGGATGTCTTCTTCTGATCAAAGGATCTGAATTAACAACAAAGATAAATGAGGGAGGTGAAGAATGTGTAAATATCGAGATTGATAATTCATCATTTTCAGGAATGAAGAGAAGTGGAAATGGAGCAAGCGTTTTGGAATCAAAGAGCGAGAAAAAGATTTGTTTTGTTGTGAATTCAAGCAACATCACAGAAGACAAAGCCGAAGAAAGTGAGAAAGGAGGGGCGATATTTTTCACATTTGGTGCATCAGGATCAATGAAGATGATTGACTCAACAATCAGCCAATGCAGCTGCACCAATGGGAAAGGAGGAGGGGTGTATCTGGCAACAAAAGAACGAGGGGAATTGAATTTCACATTTGTTGGAATGAAGCTCAGTGACAACGGAGCAAAAGTGGGGAATGATATTTTCATTGAATGTTTTTACATCACGTCTCAAATAAGTGAAAGTCAATTTCAGTTTGATCTTCGAGAGAATCATTATTCAAGAATTAATGCGATATATGGAAGAGATGAGTGTGAATATAACTATGAAACAAATCTGATTGATTTTGTGACGATCCATCAAAGTGACACAATTGTTGTGAGCAGTATGAGTGGATCGAATGGGAGGAGATGTGGAACAAATACACTTCCATGCTATTCAATTGATCATAAGCTGGAGCATCTGACTTCAGATTTCATGAGTGTTATGATTGTTGTTGAAGAAAGTGAAATTGGGAAAGAGATATATCAGGAGGAGACAAGAGATGGCGTTCAACAGCTGACAAAGAAAATCATAGGAAAAGATAGAACAAAGCTGATGGAAATAATCCTGTCAGATGAATGAATTGACAGATCTTCATTGAGCGAAGAAATTCTGTTTATGAATGAGTTTTATGAATTGTTTTGATTTTTGTTATCTCAACTTCTTTGTCATTTACAAACTGCGTTTTTGTCATATTTAACTTGTTTTTTATATCATTTCCTTTAACACTTACTACTAAGTTAATTGAAAAACCTTTGTTGAATTTTTTTTTTAAAAAAGGAAAGCATTTGCATTATTCCTTTATAGAAAATATTTTTTCAATCGTTAAAATTTATGTTAAATGCATTATTCATCTGAATAACAAATGTTCTTGAATAATAGAAAAAAGAGAGACAACGAAAGGGAAATTTGAAAGAAAAAACAATAAATTTATAAGAATAATATATGTATAAAACAATTATGAAATTGATAAATAAATATTTTCGTCCATGTTCCCCAAATAAATTCAAAAACAAAATTCATTTAAAAATTGAACATAAGAGCTCAAATTGCAAAATATAAATTGCAATTAATAATATTCAAAAACGAAATAAGTGCAAATTTCATTTATATCAACAATAAACAAAATAAACACTGAGAAAAGCACTTTAAAATTCTCCCAATTAATGAATTTTTATTATGGGTTTGATCAAAGATATTTAATAAAAATATTTTATTAATGATTAATTTTTTTTTTTGATGAAAATTAACAAATAAAATAAGTCTATATAATAATGCAAACACTTTTGATTCGAAAAAATCACATTTTCTTTAAAATATGAATATTTTTCAATGAAATTCATGTTTTTATGGGTCTTTTTTCAAAAATCATTTTTTTCAACACGAAAAAATTTTTTCGAAAAATCGGTCCATAAAAAGTTTTTAAATAATTATTATCTATTAATTCGTTATAATTTGAGGGTTTAAAAACGCGAATTGCAAAAGGAACGCGTTTGAACCTATGCCGATAATAACGAATTTTCACAGTGATGTTTGTTGGTTCATAACAAACTTCATTATGAGAAGAAATACGCCATATCAAAAAATTATATATCAAATTTTTTGATCAAAATTTAAATATCAGTTTTTCCATGAAAAAGAGTATCATTTGATTGAACTTCTTTGCAATTATTTACAAATGAAATGTCCAAGGTTCGTTTCGTTTCTTTATCTTGACAAACTTGATTTTCAATGTTAATTCAAAATTTCATTTGAATAGTATTTTTCTTATGCTTTATGAGCATGAACTCAACATGAAAGTGAAGATAGAACGCTTTTGTTAGATTAACATGAAAAATACATATATTAAACGGTTTTCGTTAAACTTTGGTATGAAAGTTTCATTTTTCGATGGATTATAAAAACTTTCTTTTTTTTATTGATAAGTTTCCAGAAGATAGCAAACATTTATTTCATCAATTATTGATGCAAATTACAATACAAAAATTTGATCGTTATCTAAATGCTGAAGCATTTCACAGGCGAAAAGAGGCTCGATGATGCTGTGTGTGGGAGGGGAGAATAACGCATATATGTAAAAGGATTTAACAATAACCGATTTTCCTTGACTTTTCACAGTTTTGGAGGAGGAATTCACCTTCAATTGTTACTGAAAATCCCAGCTTCTTGATATCCTTTTCATTCGGAATAAATACAGCCAAATGGGGAAGATATATCTTTGTCCTTTCACTCAATCTGGAAGAAACAGCAAAATCAGAAAACATCACATGTGTGACAGATTCATTGGATACTATTAATAAAGTTAGAGGATATGACAACGGAAATACCAACTTAGCCATTCCCCTCTGCATCTATCTCTTTCCCACACCAGAAGAAATTTATGTGAGCAATTCTGAGGCATCCAATCACTCACACTGTGGAATTGTCCAATTCCCTTGTTTGACGATGAAACATTCACTCACAAGACAAACAGGAACAAAGAAAGTTATTGTGAATCGAATGATTATGATGAGCGATGAATTGGCATTTGGTGAACAGAAACACGAAATCCGAGGAAAAGACGATCAAAGTGGATGGACAGTTTCTGATGCCACCGCAGGAGCAAATACGGCAATGGTGACAGTTGGAGTCGAAACAGTCTTGTCAACTCTTATCTTCTCTCTTCCTCCTTCTCTTTCACATTCCACTTTTATTTCGTCATCATCATCATCATCATCATCACTGACTATGTCTCAATGTTCGCTTTCCATTCAAAATCCATCATCAGAATTGACATTTCTGTTCTTGTCCGTTGAGTCAGGAATCCTGATAATCGACAAATTCTCAGCTTCATCAATTGATTTGAGGAGAAATCCATTGATCTCATTGTCTGGAAGTGGAACAAATACCGAGTTGATGAGCACTCTATGGTTGAACATGACAAATTGCCATTTTACAGAAATAGAAAGAGCAACTGGAAATGGAGGCTGTGTGAACATCGATAATAGCAATGATGAAAATTCAAATACACAAATTAATATCGAAGAGAATGTTTTTGATGGATTAGGTTAGGGTTAATTTAAACGTACATTTAGTCTAGAGGAAAGATTTACAAAATCAACCTAGATGAAAGATTCATATCTAGGTCAATTTTTCAATAAAAATTTTTTTTTCTTGGAAATCAAAAAGATAATGCAATCAAATAAGATTGAGAATGCAGGTAATATGAAGAGTTATTTATCATATAAATGTGCATTTAATACGAAGAAATTCAAAAAGTATTTTTGTGAAAAAAGTTATATTTTTTTGTCCGGTCAATTTCGGTCATTTTGAAATTTTTAATTTTTATCAATTTTTTTTTCGATTCAGACCCAGTTTTTTGTGGTGCAATCGATTGCAATATGGATGATTCATCATTCTATTCACTTTTTATGGAACAATATGGACTTTTCATTTTTCATGAAAATTTTATGAGAAAATTTTCGGTCATTTTTTTGGATCAAAAAAAAATTGTATCTCGATGAAAAAAATTTTGCGAGACCTGAGACTTTACCAGCGTGTACTACATGTAATTTGTGA